>NC_041385.1:89563750-89638229 GCF_002162155.2 Triticum dicoccoides
AGGCGGGTCGGCGGCGTGGGGGAGGTGTAGTGCGCCACGTGTCGCGCTGCAATTGGCTCGGGCGGCGGGGCGGACGCGTCCGGCTGCGTCCGGACGTGTCCGGCGGCGCGGAGAGGAGCGGGGCTAGGGTTGGACTGCGAAAAATCCGGGGGGAAGCACATATTTATAGGTAGAGGGAGCTAGAGAGTCCAAATGAGGTGCGGTTTTCGCCCACACGATCGTGATCCGACGACGGAGAGCATGGAAGTGACTTAGATGGGTTATTGGGCTGTTTTGGAGGGGTATTGGGCTGCAACTCAAAAGAGGCCTATGCGGTTATGCGGTTAACCGTTGGAGTATCAGACGAGCCCCAAATGACCCAAAACTTGATAGGCGGTCTACCGGTGCTATACTAGGGCCACTTGGCAAAGCTCGGTCCATTCCGAGAACGTTTAACACCCGCACACGAAAAAGAGACAAGAGGGGTGCGCCGGTGCATGTGCGAGTGTCGGATTGCGAAACGGACAACGGGGAAAATGCTCGGATGCATGAGACGAACACGTATGCAAATGAGATGCACATGATGACATGATATGATATGCATGACATGAATAAAATGCAAAACAAAAGACAAAACCCAACCACGGAGGGAATATCATATCACATAGCCGAAAATGGCAGGAGTTGGAGATACAAAGATGGAAAGTTACATCCGGGGAGTTACAACACTCCACCACTACAAGAGGATCTCGTCCCGATATCTAGGACTGAAAGAACTCCGGATATTCGGAATGGAGGTGATCCTCGCGCTCCCAGGTGGCTTCTCGGTTGGAATGGTGTGACCACTTCACTTTCAGGATTTTGATTGACTTGTTGCGAGTCTTGCGCTCGGTTTCTTCAAGAATAGCAACGGGGTGCTCATGATAAGAGAGATCTTCTTGGAGGTCGATCTCTTCGAAGTTGATAGTGCGCTCAGGAGTCTTGAAGCACTTGCGAAGCTGTGACACGTGAAACACATCATGCACGTTCGCAAAGTTGGATGGAAGCTCAAGTTGATAGGCGAGGTCGCCTCTTTTGCCAATGATCTTGAAAGGACCCACGTATCTAGGGGCAAGCTTCCCTTTGATATCGAAGCAACGAGTGCCTTTCATTGGAGAGACGTGGAGGTAGACATGGTCTTTGATTTCAAAAGCCAAGTCACGGTGCTTGCTATCATAGTAACTCTTTTGGCGCGATTGCGCGGCTTTGAGATTCTCACGAATGACTTTGCACATTTCTTCGGTTTCTGTGATCAAGTCGTTGCCAAGAAGTTGGCGTTCACCTGTCTCAGACCAGTTGAGAGGAGTACGACACTTTTTGCCATAGAGAATTTCGAATGGGGCCTTGCCCGAACTCGCTTGGAAGCTGTTATTGTAGGAGAACTCGGCATATGGAAGACAATCTTCCCACTTCATACCGAAAGAGATGACACAAGCCCTGAGCATATCTTCAAGGATTTGATTGACTCGCTCGACTTGGCCACTTGTTTGGGGATGGAAAGCTGTGCTGAAACGAATGTTGGTGCCCATGGCCGTCTGAAAGGAGTCCCAGAACTTAGAAGTGAAGATGCTTCCACGATCTGAAGATATCAATTGTGGAATACCATGCAAGGAGACGATTCTGGAGGTGTATAGCTCTGCCAGCTGAGCTGCTGTGATAGATTCTTTGATAGGAAGAAAATGAGCCACTTTAGTAAGCTTGTCAATGACAACGAAGATAGCATCATTTCCACGCTTGGACTTAGGAAAACCAGTCACGAAGTCCATCTCGATATGGTCAAACTTCCATTCCGGAATAGCAAGAGGTTGGAGGAGACCAGCTGGTCTTTGGTGTTCTGCTTTCACTCTTCTGCAGACATCACATTCATTCACGAATTGAGCAATTTCTCGCTTCATTCGAGTCCACCAATACGACTGCTTGAGGTCATGGTACATCTTTGTACTTCCAGGATGAATGGATAGGAGGGAATTGTGTGCCTCATTCATGATGACTTTTCTCAAATCACCTTTGGGAACCACTATTCGATCCTTGAAGAAAAGGGTATCTTTGTCATCCAAGCGATAGCACTTGTATTTCGGAATGCCCTTGTCAATACCACGTTTCACCTTCTTCACCATGGTATCTAGGAGTTGTGCCTCACGAATTTGATCTTCCAAAGTAGGAGAGACTATGAGGTTGGCAAGAAAGCCTTGAGGAACAACTTGAAGATTCATCTTGCGGAAAGCCTCACAAAGATCCGGTTGAAATGGCTTGAGAATTAGACTGTTGCAGTAAGCCTTTCTGCTCAGAGCATCTGCAATCACATTCGCCTTCCAGGAGTATATTCAATACTCGGATTGTAATCTTGAATCATTTCGACCCATCGAGTTTGCCTGAGGTTGAGGTTGGGTTGAGTGAAGATATACTTGAGGCTCTTGTGATCGGTGAAAATGTCCACTTGCCTTCCCAATAAGAGATGTATCCATGTTATCAATGCATGGACAACTGCCGCCAACTCAAGATCGTGAGGTGGGTAGTTCTTTTCGTTGGGCTTCAACTGACGAGAGGTATAGGCCACAACTTTTTTCTCTTGCATCAACACAGCACCGAGACCTTGAAGGGAAGCATCACAGAATACTTCGAATGGCTTGGATTCATCAGGAGGAGTCAAGACAGGAGCTGTGACTAGCTTCTCTTTGAGGGTGTTGAAAGCGACGTCACACTCAGGCGTCCAGACATACTTGACATGCTTTTGGAGGAGGTTGGAAAGAGGCTTTGCAACCTTAGAGAAGTTCTCAACGAATCTTCGGCAATAGCTTGCAAGACCAAGAAAACTGCGGAGCTGCTTGACATTCTGAGGAGGTTCCCAATTCACAACTGCAGACACCTTCGCGGGATTAACTTCAATGCCCTTGGCAGAGATGATATGACCAAGGTAAAGAACTTCATCAAGCCAGAACTCACATTTGGAAAACTTCGCATAGAATTGATGCTCTCTGAGCTTGTCGAGCACCAATCGCAAATGTTTGGCATGATCCTGCTTATTCTTGGAGAAGACCAAGATATCATCGAGATACACCAGAACGAATTCATTGGTGTAGGGGTTGAAGATAAAGTTCATCATGCGAGAGAACGTTGGAGGAGCATTGACAAGGCCGAAAGACATGACAGTATATTCATAAGAACCATAGCTTGTTCTGAATGCTGTCTTGAGAATATCTTGTTCACGAATGCGAATCTGATGATAACCCATACGAAGGTGAAGCTTGGAGAATACTTTAGCACCATTGAGTTGCTCGAAAAGCTCATTGATGTTGGGAAGTGGATACTTGTTCTTGATTGTCTTCTTGTTCAATGGACGGTAATCGACGCAAAGTCGGTCCGTGCCATCCTTCTTCTGGACAAAAAGAACTCCACAACCCCATGGGGATGAACTCGGTCTGATCAAGCCCAGACGCTCTCGTTCATCGAGATGCTTCTTCAATTCCTTCAGCTCCTTGGGTCCAAGCTTGTAAGGACTCTTGCAAACAGGTTCAGTTCCAGGCTCAAGATCAATAACGAACTCGACTGGCCGATGAGGAGGCATACCCGGAAGCTCTTCTGGAAAGACATCTTGGTACTCACAAACGACTGGAATTTGAGAAATAGCATCCAACTCGCCCTTCTCATTGGGAGAAAACAACCGAATGGTTTCATCACGAGCAGCATAGATGATAACATCCTCAGAAGGGTGTGTCAATTGAATTTGCCTGGCAGCACAATCAAGCTGAGCCTTGTGCTTAGAAAGCCAGTCCATCCCGAGAATTAGATCAATATCAGAGTCGCCAAGAACAACTGGAGAAGACAGAAATCTATAGTCGCCCATCTTGATAGAAACATCCAGGACGCAATTATTAGAAGTCATCTGCTTACCAGGGGACACAATCTTCAACGGGATAGGAATCTTTTCTGTCACAAACTCATGCTTGGCAACAAAAGTTCTTGAAATGAAAGAAAGCGATGCACCAGTATCAAATAAGACTTTTGCAGGAATATCATTAACAGGAAGATTACCCATTATCACATCTGAAGAATCCTCTGCCTGAGCTGCATTCATCATGTTCACATTTGCATGCTTTGGATTATGCTTGACCACTGCATTGCTTGAAGATCTCACAGGAGGAGAAGGAGGAAGGCGCCTTTGATTGAAGCATTTGTTCGCGTAGTGACCTTTCTGCTGGCACTTGTTGCAAGTCACTTCTGAGAGCGGACGATGATAAGGAGCATTTAACCTTGGAGCTTGAGACTGAGACTTGTTCTGATAGCCTGGGTTGGGTGGGTGGGAAGATCCACGAGCACCTGAGTTCTTCTACTGGTAGGGCTGACGAAACAGAGGAGGAGGAAGGTAGAACTTCTGCTGCTTAGCTGCCACTTGTGAGGAAGAAGAAGATTGCACTGCATCCCTGATTCTCTTCTTAGAAGCCTCACACTTGAGCTGAGCACCTTCTTGCTTGAGTGCCATATTGTAGAATTGATCAAACGGAGTAGGTTCAACAAGAACGAGAGCTAACTGCAGATCCTCTCTAAGGCCACCTCTGAATTGATAGATCATACTCTTCTCATCAGGAACATCTTGCTTAGCAAAGAGAGCAAGTTTCTGAAACTGCTTGTTGTATTCGTACACTGACATGTTGCCTTGCTTGAGATTGCAGAACTCCTCATGCTTGCTCTCAACAACACTGGTAGGAATTGTTGGGGAACGTAGCAAAAATTCAAAATTTTCCTACGTGTCACCAAGATCTATCTATGGAGAGACCAGCAACGAGGGGAAGGAGAGTGCATCTACATACCCTTGTAGATCGCTAAGCGGAAGCGTTCAAGTGAACAGGGTTGATGGAGTCGTACTCGTCGTGTTTCAAATCACCGATGATCAAGTACCGAAAGGACGTCACCTCCGCGTTCAACACACGTACAGCCCGGTGACGTCTCCCACGCCTTGATCCAGCAAGGGGAGAGGGAGAGGTTGAGGAAGACTCCATCCAACAGCAGCACAATGGCGTGATGGTGATGGAGGAGCGTGGCAATCCTGCAGGGCTTTGCTAAGCACCTACGGGAGAGGAGGAGGTGTCACGGGAGGGAGGGAGGCGCCAGGGACTCTGGTATGGATGCCCTCCCTCCCCCCCCACTATATATAGGGGTAAGGGAGAGGGGGAAGGCACAGCCTTTCCCCTTCCTCCAAGGAAGGGGTGCGGCCAAGAGGGGGGGAGGAGTCCATCCTCCCCAAGGCACCTCGGAGGTGCCTTCCCCCTTGAGGACTCTTCCCTCCCCAAGTTTCCTTGGCGCATGGGCCTCTTGGGGCTGGTGCCCTTGGCCCATATAGGCCAAGGCGCACCCCCTACAGCCCATGTGGCCCCCTGGGGCAGGTGGCCCCACCCGGTGGGCCCCCGGGACCCTTCTGGTGGTCCCGGTACAATACCGATGACCCCGAAACTTGTCCCGATGGCCGAAACAGGACTTCCTATATATAAATCTTTACCTTCGGACCATTCCGGAACTCCTCGTGATGTCCGGGATCTCATCCGGGACTCCGAACAACATTCGGTAACCACATACAAACTTCCTTTATAACCCTAGCGTCATCGAACCTTAAGTGTGTAGACCCTACGGGTTCGGGAGACATGCAGACATGACCGAGATGTTCTCCGGTCAATAACCAACAGCGGGATCTGGATACCCATGTTGGCTCCCACATGTTCCACGATGATCTCATCGGATGAACCACGATGTCAAGGACTTAATCAATCCCGTATACAATTCCCTTTGTCTAACGGTATTGCACTTGCCCGAGATTCGATCGTCGGTATACCGATACCTTGTTCAATCTCGCTACCGGCAAGTCTCTTTACTCGTTCCGTAACACATCATCCCGTGATCAACCCCTTGGTCACATTGTGCACATTATGATGATGTCCTACCGAGTGGGCCCAGAGATACCTCTCCGTTTACACGGAGTGACAAATCCCAGTCTCGATTCGTGCCAACCCAACAGACACTTTCAAAGATACCTGTAATGCACCTTTATAGTCACCCAGTTACGTTGTGACGTTTGATACACCCAAAGCATTCCTACGGTATCCGGGAGTTGCACAATCTCATGGTCTAAGGAAAAGATACTTGACATTAGAAAAGCTTCAGCATACGAACTACACGATCTCTATGCTAGGCTTAGGATTGGGTCTTGTCCATCACATCATTCTCCTAGTGATGTGATCCCATTATCAATGACATCCAATGTCCATGGTCAGGAAACCGTAACCATCTATTGATCAACGAGCTAGTCAACTAGAGGCTTACTAGGGACATGGTGTTGTCTATGTATTCACACGTGTATTACGATTTCCGGATAATACAGTTATAGCATGAATAAAAGACAATTAGCATGAACAAGGAAATATAATAATAATACTTTTATTATTGCCTCTAGGGCATATTTCCAACAGTCTCCCACTTGCACTAGAGTCAATAATCCAGTTCACATCGATATGTGATTAACACTCAAGGTCACATCCCCATGTGACTAACACCCAAAGAGTTTACTAGAGTCAATAATCTAGTTCACATTACCATGTGATTAACACTCGATGAGTTCTGGGTTTGATCATGTTATGCTTTTGAGAGATGTTATAGTCAACGGGTCTGAACCTTTCAGATCCGTGTGTGCTTTACAAATCTCTATGTCATCTCCTAGATGCAGCTACCACGCTCTATTTGGAGATATTCCAAATAACTGTTCTACTTGGAGCTATTCTAAATTGTTGCTCCATTATACGTATCCGGTATCTCTACTCAGATCTATCCGGATAGGTGTTAAGCTTGCATCGACGTAACCCTTTACGACGAACTCTTTTACCACCTCCATAATCGAGAAAATTCCTTAGTCCACTAGTTACTAAGGATAACTTTGACCGTTGTCCTGTGATCCATTCTTGGATCACTCTTGTACCCCTTGACTGACTCATGGCAAGGCACACTTCAGGTGCGGTACACAGCATAGCATACTGTAGAGCCTATGTCTTAAGCATAGGGAACGACCTTCGTTCTTTCTCTCTTTTCTGCCGAGGTCGAGCTTTAAGTCTTAACTTCGTACCTTACAACTCAGGCAAGAACTTCTTCTTTGACTGATCCATCTTGAACACCTTCAAGATCATGTCAAGGTATGTGCTCATTTGAAAGTACCATTAAGCGTTTTGATCCATCCTTATAGATCTTGATGCTCAACGTTCAAGTAGCTTAATCCAGGTTTTCCATTGAAATACACTTTTCAAATAACCCTATATGCTTTCCAGAAATCCTACGTCATTTCCGATCAACGACAACACATACTCATCAGAAAATCTATAGTGCTCCCACTCACTTCTTTGGAAATACAAGTTTCTCATGAACTTTGTATAAACCCAAAATCTTTGATCATCTCATCAAAGCGCACATTCCAACTCCAAGATGCTTACTCCAGTCCTTAGAAGGATTGCTGGAGCTAGCATACCTTTTAGCATCCTTAGGATCAACAAAACCTTTCTGATTGTATTATATACAACCTTTCCTTACGAATCTGGTAAGGAAACTCGTTTTGACATCCATCTGCCAGATTTCATAAATGCAGCTAATGCTAACATGATTCCGACGGACTTAAGCATCGCTACGGATGAGAAAATCTCATCGTAGTCAACTCCTTGAACTTGTGAAAAACTCTTCGCCACAAGTCGAGCTTCATAGATGGTGACATTACTATCCACGTCCGTCTTCTTCTTAAAAAATCCATTTATCAAATGGCTTGCCGATCATTGGGCAAGTCCGCCAAAGTCCATGCTTTGTTCTGATACATGGATCCTATCTCGGATTTCATGGTTTCTTAACCGTTTGTCGGAATTTGGGCCCACCATCGCTTCCCCATAGCTCGTAGGTTCATTGTTGTCTAGCAACATGACCTTCAAGACAGGATCATCGTACCACTCTGAAGTAGTACGCATCCTTGTCACCCTACGAGGTACGGCAGTGACTTGATCCGAAACTTCATGATCACTATCATAAGCTTCTACTTCAATTGGTGTAGGTGCCACATGAACAACTTCCTGTGCCCTGATACACACTGGTTGAAGTGATGGTTCAATAACCATATCAAGTCTCCACCATCCTCCCACTCAACTCTTTCGAGAGAAACTTTTCCTCGAGAAAGGACGCGATTCTAGAAACAATCCTTTATTGCTTTCGAATCTGAGATAGGAGGTATACCCAACTGTTTTGGGTGTCCTATGAAGATGCATTTATCCGCTTTGGGTTCGAGCTTATCAACCTGAAACTTTTCCACATAAGCATCGCAGTCCCAAACCTTTAAGAAATGACAGCATAGGTTTCTCTAAACCATAGTTCATACGGTGTCATCTCAACGGAATTACGTGGTGCCCTATTTAAAGTGAATGTGGTTGTCTCTAATGCCTAACCCATGAACAATAGTGGTAATTCGATAAGAGACATCATGGTACACGCCATATCCAATAGGATGCAACTATGATGTTCGGACACACCATCACACTATGGTGTTCCAGGCGGTATTAATTGTGAAACAATTTCCACAATGTCTTAATTGCGTGCCAATCTCGTAACTCAGATATTCATCTCTATGATCATATCATAGAAATTTTATCCTCTTGTCACAATGATCTTCTACTTCACTCTGAAATTACTTGAACCATTCAATAATTCAGACTTGTGTTTCATCAAGTAAATATTCTCAACATCTACTCGAATCATCTGTGAAGTAAGAACATAACGATATTCACTGCATGCCTCAGCACTCATTGGACTGCACACATCAAAATGTGTTACTTCCAACAAGTTGCTATCATGTTCCATCTTGCTGAAAACGAGGCTTTTCAGTCATCTTGCCCATGTGGTATGATTTGCATATCTCAAGTGATTCAAAATCAAGTGAGTCCAAACGATCCATCTGCATGGAGTTTCTTCATGCGTATACACCAATAGACATGGTTCGCATGTCTCAAACCTTTCAAAAACGAGTGAGCCCAAAGATCCATCAACATGGAGCTTCTTCATGCGTTTTTATACCGATATGACTTACATGGCAGTGCCACCAGTAAGTGGTACTATCATTACTATCTTTTGATATGAAAATGTGTATCACTACGATCGAGATTCAATAAACCATTTTTAGGTGCAAGACCACTGAAGGTATTATTCACATAAATAGAGTAACTATTATGCTCTTTAAATGAATAACCGTATTGCGATAGACATAATCCAATCATGTCTATGCTCAACGCAAACACCAAATCTCGATGGTAGAGGGAGCGTGCGATGCTTGATCATATCAACATTGGAAACACTTCCAACACATATCGTCAGCTCACCTTTAGCTAGTCTCCGTTTATTCCGTAGCTCTTTTATTTCGAGTTACTAACACTTAGCAACCGAACCGGTATCTTATACCCTGGTGCTACTAGGAGTACTAGTAAAGTACACATTAACATAATGTATATCCAATATACTTCTATCGACCTTGCCAGCCTTCTCATCTACCAAGTATCTAGGGTAACTCCGCTCCAGTAGCTGTTCCCTTATTGCAGAAGCACTTAGTCTCGGGTTTGGGTTCAACCTTGGGTTTCTTCACTAGAGCAGCAGTTGATTTGCTGTTTCATGAAGTATCCCTTCTTGCCCTTGCCCTTCTTGAAACTAGTGGTTTCACCAACCATCAACAATTGATGCTCCTTCTTGATTTCTACTTTCGCGGTGTCAAACATCGTGAATACCTCAAGGATCATCATATATGTCCCTGATATATCATAGTTCTTCACGAAGCTCTAGCAGCTTGGTGGTAATGACTTCAGAGAACCATCACTATTTCATCTAGAAGATCAACTCCCGCTCAATTCAAGTGATTGTTGCACTCAGACAATCTGAGCACAAGCTCAATGATTGAGCTTTTCTCCCTTAGTTTGTAGGCTAAGAAAATCGTCGGAGGTCTCATACTCTTGACGTGGGCACGAGCCTGAAATCCCAATTTCAGCCCTCGAAACATCTCATATGTTCCGCGATGTTTCGAAAACATCTTTGGTGCCTCAACTCTAAACCGTTTAACTGAACTATCACGTAGTTATCAAAACGTGTATGTCCGATGTTCGCAACATCGACAAACGACGTTTGGGGTTCAGCACACTGAGCGGTGCATTAAGGACATAAGCTTTCTATGAAGCAATGAGGACAATCCTCAGTTTATGGACCTAGTCCGCATAATTGCTACTATCAACTTTCAACTAAATTTCTCTCTAGGAACATATCTAAACAGTAGAACTATAGCGTGAGCTACGACATAATTTGCAAAAGACCTTTTGACTATGTTCAGGATAATTAAGTTCATCTTATGAACTCCCACTCAGATAGACATCCCTCTAGTCATCTAAGTGATTACATGATCCGAGTCAACTAGGCCGTGTCCGATTAACACGTGAGACGGACTAGTCAACGTCGGTGAACATCTTCATGTTGATCGTATCTTCTATACGACTCATGCTCGACCTTTCGGTCTCCGTGTTCCGAGGCCATGTCTTCACATGCTAGGCTCGTCAAGTTAACCCTAAGTGTTTTTGCATGTGTAAAACTTCTTACACCCGTTGTATGTGAACGTAAGGATCTATCACACCCGATTAACACGTGGTGCTTCGAAACGACGAACTGTAGCAACGGTGCACAGTTAGGGGAGAACACTTCTTGAAATTTTAATGAGGGATCATCTTATTTACTACCGTCGTTCTAAGCAAATAAGATGTATAAACATGATAAACATCACATGTAATCAAATAGTGACATGATATGGCCAATATCATGTAGCTCCTTTGATCTCCATCTTGGGGCTCCATGATCATCTATTACAAGAACATGATCAATCTCATACATTACATATATCATTTATCACATCCTTTTGGCCATATCACATCACATAGCATACCCTGCAAAAACAAGTTAGACGTCCTCTAATTGTTGTTTGCATGTTTTACGTGGCTCCTATGGGTTTCTAGCAAGAACGTTTCTTACCTACACAAAAACCACAACGTGATATGCCAATTGCTATTTACCCTTCGTAAGGACCCTTTTCATCGAATCCGATCCGACTAAAGTGGGAGAGACAGACACCCGCCAGCCACCTTATGCAACTAGTGCATGTTTGTCGGTGGAACCGGTCTCACGTAAGAGTACGTGTAAGGTCGGTCCGGGCCGCTTCATCCCACGATGCCGCCGAATCAAGATTGGACTAGTAACGGTAAGCATATTGAACATCATCAACGCCCACAACTACTTTGTGTTCTACTCGTGCAAAGAATCTACGCAATAGACCTAGCTCATGATGCCACTGTTGGGGAACGTAGCAAAATTTCAAAATTTTCCTACGTGTCACCAAGATCTATCTATGGAGAGACCAGCAACGAGGGGAAGGAGAGTGCATCTACATACCCTTGTAGATCGCTAAGCGGAAGCGTTCAAGTGAACGGGGTTGATGGAGTCGTACTCGTCGTGATTCAAATCACCGATGATCAAGTACCGAAAGGACGGCACCTCCGCGTTCAACACACGTACAGCCCGGTGACGTCTCCCACGCCTTGATCCAGCAAGGGGAGAGGGAGAGGTTGAGGAAGACTCCATCCAACAGCAGCACAACGGCGTGATGGTGATGGAGGAGCGTGGCAATCCTGCAGGGCTTTGCTAAGCACCTACGGGAGAGGAGGAGGTGTCACGGGAGGGAGGGAGGCGCCAGGGACTCTGGTATGGATGCCCTCCCTCCCCCCCACTATATATAGGGGTAAGGGAGAGGGGGAAGGCGCAGCCTTGCCCCTTCCTCCAAGGAAGGGGTGCGGCCAAGAGGGGGGGAGGAGTCCATCCTCCCCAAGGCACCTCGGAGGTGCCTTCCCGCTTGAGGACTCTTCCCTCCCCAAGTTTCCTTGGCGCATGGGCCTCTTGGGGCTGGTGCCCTTGGCCCATATAGGCCAAGGCGCACCCCCTACAGCCCATGTGGCCCCCTGGGGCAGGTGGCCCCACCCGGTGGGCCCCCGGGACCCTTCCGGTGGTCCCGGTACAATACCGATGACCCCGAAACTTGTCCCGATGGCCGAAACAGGACTTCCTATATATAAATCTTTACCTCCGGACCATTCCGGAACTCCTCGTGATGTCCGGGATCTCATCCGGGACTCCGAACAACATTCGGTAACCACATACAAACTTCCTTTATAACCCTAGCGTCATCGAACCTTAAGTGTGTAGACCCTACGGGTTCGGGACACATGCAGACATGACCGAGATGTTCTCCGGCCAATAACCAACAGCGGGATCTGGATACCCATGTTGGCTCCCACATGTTCCACGATGATCTCATCGGATGAACCACGATGTCAAGGACTTAATCAATCCCGTATACAATTCCCTTTGTCTAACGGTATTGCACTTGCCCGAGATTCGATCGTCGGTATACTGATACCTTGTTCAATCTCGCTGCCGGCAAGTCTCTTTACTCGTTCCGTAACACATCATCCCGTGATCAACCCCTTGGTCACATTGTGCACATTATGATGATGTTCTACCGAGTGGGCCCAGAGATACCTCTCCGTTTACACGGAGTGACAAATCCCAGTCTCGATTCGTGCCAACCCAACAGACACTTTCAAAGATACCTGTAATGCACCTTTATAGTCACCCAGTTACGTTGTGACGTTTGATACACCCAAAGCATTCCTACGGTATCCGGGAGTTGCACAATCTCATGGTCTAAGGAAAAGATACTTGACATTAGAAAAGCTTCAGCATACGAACTACACGATCTCTATGCTAGGCTTAGGATTGGGTCTTGTCCATCACATCATTCTCCTAATGATGTGATCCCGTTATCAATGACATCCAATGTCCATGGTCAGGAAACCGTAACCATCTATTGATCAACGAGCTAGTCAACTAGAGGCTTACTAGGGACATGGTGTTGTCTATGTATTCACACGTGTATTACGATTTCCGGATAATACAGTTATAGCATGAATAAAAGACAATTATCATGAACAAGGAAATATAATAATAATACTTTTATTATTGCCTCTAGGGCATATTTCCAACAGGAATATGGTGAGCTTTAAAGTCCCGACAGAAATCAGTCCAAGTAATCACTCGACCTCCTCTGGAATCCTTGTATTGCTGGAACCAATCAGCTGCCTGATCCTTGAGCTGAAAAGAAGCGAACTTGACATAGTCCTCAGGCCTGACATTGCTGCATTCAAAATGCTTGTTGATATCCATGAGCCAATCATCGGCGTCTGTGGCCTCGACACAGTAACTGAAAGACTTCGGCTGATTTGCAAGGAATTGGTTGAGGGTAGGAAATAGAGGCTGATGATTGAACTGCCCTTGACCTTGATTCCCTTGGTTGCCTTGGCCTTGGTTGCGCTCTTGCATGAGCTGAATCATCATCTGAGCATTGGCGTTTGTGGCTGCCATCAAAGCTTGCCATGCCTCCGGAGGCGGAGGTGGAGGTGGAGGGTTCACCTGACTCCCATCATTGCGTTCCGGATTCTGACGCGCTGGCGGAGCCATCCTGAAGAGGGTGACATCCGTTAGCATCTTGATAGACAGATAAACAAGTTGAATCAACGGATAGAAATTGCAACATATAGTCTTCACAATAAACATTCGAACAAAGATGAACGAATGAATTCCAAAGCAAACATCACACGTCCATTAAGGTGAGAAGCCACTTGATAAGAGATTGATGAATGAATTAAACAAGGTACAACTAGAACAAATAAGTGGTAAGGATTACCCAATCACAAACCAAATATCTGCGGGAAGAAATGCTAGAGCTACTTCAATCCCACCTATAAACTCCCGAAACTTTCTGGTTATGCAATCAGGTGTTGGGGATACAGGGGAAGCAATATATCTCACCCAAACTAACAATCCCTACATCCTGTTGTATCCATCCGTCAGCACATAACCAAGAAACCTTCGGAAATCGTGTACCTCAACCTTTGAAAAGCATCTGTTATACGAGTTATGGCAATACTCCCGAACTCCTGCCCCAGTACTGGGTGGCGTCGAGGTTATCTCACCAACAACTGCATAAAAGATATTTTCGATGTCGGCAAAACTCAGGTATTCCAGAACTGCAACGATAAAATTGTGACGACAACACCTCAGAGCTCGACTCCCCGGGTCAAAGCCACATAATAGACGGGAGGCACCAAGAACAATGTTCTCATCACAAAACCATCGGAACGATTCCCAGATACCCGCGTGATCCTAAAATTTTTTTTAGTGAAATTTGAGAAGAGGACAGTCAAAACATCTACGTCAGGAGACCTCACCAGAGTGACGAAGGGACTGAGGAGTAAAAGAATCCTACTCTCCGATATATATAATCCTAAGACTCATAACATTTTTGTTCTATGCTCAACATCGCCAGCAAACAATCAAGCAAGGGGCTCCTAAGTCGGGGATGGCTCTGATTACCAACTTGTAACACCCACGATGCGGCTATATCTCCCACGTGTCGAAGCACGACTTAGAGGCATAACCGCATGGTGGTTTTGTCGCAAGAAGGGTCATCTTCACACAATCCCATGTAATGAACAAGAATGGGATAAAGAGAGTTGTCTTACAATCGCCACTTCACACAATACATAAATTAAGATCATACATCATTCAAATACACTCATAGACCGGCTACGGTCAAATTCAAATGAAAAGAAGACAACCCCAAATGCTAGATCCCCGATCGTCCCGAGTGGGCTCCTCTACTGATCATCTGGAAACGATACATAGTAACGACCAAGGGCCTCATCAAATTCCCACTTCAGCTCAGTTGCGCCATCTGCGCTGGTATCCTCGGCACCTGCATCTGTTTTGGTAGAATCTGTGAGCCACGGGGACTCAGCAATCTCACACCCGCGAGATCAAGACTATTTAAGGTCATAGGTAGGAAAAGGGGTAATATGGTGGAGCTGCGGCAAGCACTAAGCATATATGGTGGCTAACATACGCAAGTGAGAGCGAGAAGAGAAGCAACGCATCGGTCGAGAAGCTAGTAGTGATCAAGAAGTGATCCTGAAACTACTTACGTCAAGCATAACTCAAACCGTGTTCACTTCCCGGACACCGCCGAGAAGAGACCATCACGGCTACACACACTGTTGATGCATTTTAAAGAAGTCAAGTGTCAAGTTATCTACAACCGGACATTAACAAATTCCCATCTGCCTCATAACCGCGGGCACAACTTTCGAAAGATAATATACCCTGCAGGGGTGTCCCAACTTAGCCCATCACAAGCTCTCACGGTCAACGAAGGATATACCTTCTCCCGGGAAGACCCGATCAGTCTCGGAATCCCGGTTCGCAAGACATTTTGACAATGGTAAAACAAGACCAGCAAGACCGCCCGATGCGCCGACAAATCCCGATAGGAGCTGCACATATCTCGTTCTCAGGGCACACCGGATGAACACTACGTACAACTAGAACCAACCCTCAAGTTTCCCCGAGGTGGCGCTGCAAGTGGCTCTAGTTCGGACCAACACTCAAAGGAGCACTGGCCCGGGGGGGGGGGGTTAAAATAAAGATGACCCTTGGGCTCGCGAAAACCCAAGGGAAAAAGGCTTAGGTGGCAAATGGTAAAACGAAGGTTGGGCCTTGCTGGAGGAGTTTTATTCAAAGCGAACTGTCAAGGGGGTCCATAAATCACCCAATCATGTAAGGAATGCAAAATCAAGGAACATAACACCGGTATGACGGAAACTAGGGCGGCAAGAGTGGAACAAGTCACCAGGCATAAGGCCGAGCCTTCCACCCTTTACCAAGTATATAAGGTGCATTAATTAAACAGGAGATATTGTGATATCCCAAAATATCTATGTTCCGACCAGGAACAAACTTCATCTTCACCTGCAACTAGCAACGCTATAAGAGGGGCTGAGCAAAAATGGTGACATAGCCAAACAATGGTTACTTGGACAGGATGGTTAGAGGTTTGACATGGCAATAGGGAGGCATGATAAACAATGGCAGGTAGAGCTAACATAGCGATAGAGCGAGTACTAGCAAGCAAAGATAGAAGTGATATCGAAGGTATGGTCATCTTGCCTGCAAGGCACTACTAGGAAAAGGGCTATAGATGATATGGACACTAATGGCGCACCAGACATGTGGTGCGCCACTGCTATATAGCAATGGCGCACCAGATATGGGTGTGCCATTAGTGGCCATATTACTAATGGCGCACTTAGTGTGTGGTGCGCCATTAGTAGTTTTGTCCTGGCCCCACACCCCTCCCCAGACTTACCAATGGCGCACCAGGGGGAAAGTGCGCCATTACTAGTTTTAACTAGTAATGGCGCACCAGTAAGAGATGCGCCATTGCTATCTATACGTATGGCGCACCCCCTACCGGTGCGGCATTGCTATCACCCCTTATCCCCTCCCTCTAGTCACGTTCTCTCCCCTCCCCTTCCTCCTGAAACAGCCACCCGCCTCTCCTCCGGCTCTGACCCAACGCCGCCGCCGATCTCCTCTTCCGCATCACCTCTCCGACGGCCTCCTCTCCCCATCCACGCCGCGCTGGCGACCTCCCTATCCTCTCCTCTGTCTGCCTGGTCGGGCCGAGACCCTAGCCCGATGCCATGGCGACCATGGCAGCAGGAGGATCCCGGTCATGGCGGCCTCCTCTCCCTGCAGCGCTGCCGCACCTCACCTTCTCTTCTCTTCTCTCCTCTTCTCTCCCAGTAGAGGAGAGGAGGGGAGGGAAGGGAAGGCCTTCTCCGGCGAGCTTCCAGGGAGGTGAGGAGCGCCCAGATCCAGATCCACGGCGCATCATCCCGTCGTCGACCTGAGCCGTGACCATCCATCCAGGGCCGACAGAAGCCAGGACGGAGATGCCAGAAACCCTAGCCTAGCCTAGCCATGGAGGTACGACGCCTCAACCTCCGGGCGACAGACGACGGCTGCAGGCCATCTCCGGTGACGGATCTCCGACCCCGACCATGGTGCGTGTGGCTGCAGGCCATCTTCTTCATCTCCCCTCCCGTCCCCTCATTGGTTCGTTTTATGTGCAGGGCAGGCTGCTCCGGACAAGCTGCTGCTGCAGGTGCACAATGCATGGCTGCTCCCTCCTCCTCTGCCTACTGCAGGTGGACATGGTGAGCACATCTTATCTAGCTTGCCAATTTGATTGATTGCAATTCTTCTTTCTGGTGGTGTTGATTGACATTGTGCAGTTCAGTTCAGTTTCAATCTGAATGCACCTCTCGGTCTCTTCCTCCTCTCTTGTGCTTTTGCATCTCCATGCCCAGATTCGGGCTTAATTAATTCCATTGCCTGCTGTTTATGGACGGATTGTTAGGTTAGATTGCTCACTATATCCATCTCATCATGTCTCCTGAATGAATAAATGAATGAATGAATGAGCAATTTAATTGATGCTTGCTGGTTGGATGGATGGATGGATGGATGTCGTACATGCCATCCTTTTGGGTTAATTTGTCCGTCAAATTGATCCATTGGCCCGCTTGGTTCAATTTATCTGATGCCACAAGTGGCGTCATTTTTATTCTGTATGGACTGCCATTATAATGTACGTACATGTTCACTGAACATTCAGTCTTTACTTGTGTGTAAGACCGGACTTTCTTCCGTTGTCAATGCAACTCGGCGCATGACCAGTGCCTTGGTCGCTTGCTCCGGTGTGGTGCAGCCGAGCTGGGCCAACGACCATGCCGTGTACGAGGGCAAACTCCCCTCCTACAAGACAGCTCATAGCTCGGGTAAGCAGCAGCACCCCCATGGTCGTTTTAGTTTTCAGAGAGCCCTTTTTTGTGTGTCAGCTGATGATGCCTTCATTCTCTTGTCCATTGAGGATCCTCAACAGGCAAGAACAAGTTCCACCGCCGGTCTGAAACTCGTCCCAACTGGGCAAGGGATTCTCTCACTACCTTCTAATTAAGTGAGTAGTCAACATCTTCAGGGCCCTTTACTCTGCTTTCTTTCTACTTCAAGCAAGGAGATGATTTATATGCATCTAAACAAGTAGTTGTCGCTGCACTGCTATAACAATCAATGTACATGCATAGCTCTAAGCTCTAGCCTAGTGCGCTACACTGCCTCTGTCTGGCCTGATGAGGTCTTGGTCTAGTATGATGCGTGTGTGGACAGTGTTGGTCACTTACTAGCTATGGTTCTTTTACTGCTGGACAGTGTTATTTCAATTTGTACCCCATCTAAGCCGCTCACTGTTTTCGTTACCTAATTGCTACTGGATGCAGAAAAATGTGTAAGCTTTATATGCCAAAAGGTTATGCATTTACTCATGAAGCATGTCTTGCAAATGGAAGATTTTGTGTCCATGATTAGTGACGATCCTCAAGTAGGATGAATCTTTAGTTTTGATGTGTCTCAGATTTACTTTTGTTAAGTTGTGATGATATAGTGCTTAATCTGAGCATGTTCCACATAATGCAATGGACTGTTCCAAGGGCTGGGCGCTGCTGCAAGGCCCATCTTTATCTTTGCTCTTGCGCATGATGGATGGTCAAGGACTAGTTAAGTAGGTCATTTTGCGACCAAATGAATGGTCTTCCAGTTTGGTATCTCTAAATGATGATTACATATTAGCACGTTCTTCAGTTTGGGATATACATTTATGTGTAATAGTGAATTATGTCTTGGAAGGCATGTTACTTATTTCCTGTTGATTCATTGGACATCGCATGACAATCTCTAAGAAGGTTGTCCATTTACTGATCAGTCATTTCTTGCACGATTTTGTTGTCGATGATTAGTGTTGAACCTCATATGTCCTCTGCAATTCATTTCCATTATAATCTTACTCATACAATATTCACACCATGTAATTCTGGAAAAGACAGTATTGACATGTTATAAAAAATGACAATATTGACATGTTATAAATAGTTTGTTTGTATTTCTGTTTATTTTGTTACATTTTGCAGGGATAAAGTGAAGAAAAAGAAGAAAAGATTACTAGAAGATTAGTTTTAGGATTTTCTTTTATTTCCTTGCAATTTTCCTTTTATTGGATACTTGTAAATACATTGTAATATTCTTACTATAATAAAAAATATGATTCTATTTCATTTTTTGTTTTTAAATTATTTTCCTTATAGGTTGTTTTCTGTAAAATTGGATTTTTTTTGTTTTCCAAATACATTACTAGTGGCGCATTTAAGCCCTTATTAGTGGCGCACCTTCCTTTATTACTAGTGGCGCACCTATAAGGTTATT
The DNA here is from genome assembly GCF_002162155.2 of Triticum dicoccoides. Taxonomy (NCBI): domain Eukaryota; kingdom Viridiplantae; phylum Streptophyta; class Magnoliopsida; order Poales; family Poaceae; genus Triticum; species Triticum dicoccoides. The sequence continues at coordinate 89,583,068 of NC_041385.1, forward strand.
AGTGGCGCACCTAGAGGGAATACCAGTGGAGCACCGAATGGTATACTAATGGCGCACTGCTAGGTGCACCATTAGTATACCAGATACTAATGGCGCACCAGTGGTGCGCCATTAGTAAAAATTACTAATGGCGTGCTAGTAATGGCGCACCACTGATGCGCCATTAATGGCCATATTAGGTGCGCCATTAGTAGGGGTTTTTCTAGTAGTGAGGTTCTCAGAGTTGTCGAAGGCTTGATCCTCGTAAGCGTTCTCAACAGGTTCCTCGTGCACGTACTCGTCTCCCGGCTCTACCCAAGGCAAGAACACAAGCAAAAGAACCACAATAAATCACGGTGCAATGCACAAGCAACATGATGCAATACATGTCATGCTATGCGAGATGTGATATGCAATGCATATGCGTGCTTCGGGAGGGAAAAGGATGAACAAGGCATCAACTTGGCAAACCAAGTATGCCGCTGGAAAGATGAGATGATTTCGGTTGAAATCGATATAAGGATCACCGGGAACGGATGCACGGTTTGCAAATGGCAAGCAAAACAAGAATGGCGCAAAGCTGCGATTAACAGCACGATGCTACTTAGCATGCAACAAGAAACTATGCTACAGCACCCCAACATAAAAACAAAACATATGACAGTGATCTACAGGAGATTATTAACAAAAGAGGAACACTGAGCTACGGCTAAATCACATCATAACAGGTTCAAACAAGCATGGTGAAAGTGCAAAAAATATCAGGTTGGTCATGGCATAAACAGCATCGCGAAGCGATGTTCAGAGCAAGTTATCAACATGCTACAGGAACTTATAATAGCAAAACAAAACATGGCATAAATCTACTCAAAGCATAGATCAAAAGTCCCTTACTGACCATAAGCCAAAAAGGATCAGAAAATATGATGGCACCCATGTAAACATAGCAAGTTTCGTTAACAGATTCAGCAACCAGAGCATGGCATTGACAGAATTACGAAGGCACCTTCGTGAGCTCGATGCACTCACTACAGAGCATTTCGTGATAAACTAAGCAGAAGCTATACATGGCAAGAACAACATCATAGCATACACGGATCAACTACAACAACCTTGGCAAAATTGAATAACATGTAAACAGTCTGCCAGGAAACATTTTGAAGCAAAAGTAGAGCACGAAAATTATATGCTAGACTACTCCATAATTTCAAACAGGGGCATCGATGGATAGAGCATAACCATATGTTCAAAACATCCTTACCGAAGTAACTCAAAATATGCATGGATCTCTCTGTAGCATCATGTTTACATGGCATCAAAATATCAGCAGAACAGGGACTAAAATCAGCAATATCACGAAGCCTAGTTTGCATGCTTGTGCTAGTCACCACATTGATCACAAAAATACATGGCAAGTACCTCTACAAAGAAGACATGGCATAGTTCAACTCCCATGCAGGGCTCAAGTTCATAAGATGCACACATCAATCATGGTAAAAATGACAAAAGTGCATGTTCTGATAAGAATCTGAAACTAACATTATGAAGCACTCTCCCAACAGCATTTCGGGCATCAAGATGAGCTCAAATTAAAATGATTCAATGAGATGAAATGATGTACTCTTTGAGTTGAACAATTCGGTAGGCTACACGCCCAAAACGGAGCCACGGATGCAAAGTTGTGGGGCGATGAACATGCAACAAAAATTAATGCCAGAAAAGACTTGGACGAATTTCGGGGGAGAAGAAAGTCAACCAGAGGGGTGGATCTGGATCCGAGTGCGTGGATCGAGGACGGCCGGCGACGCGGGGACGCGGCTGCCGGAGTTGAGGACGGAGACGGCTCCGGCGAGGGTCGGGGCGACCGGATCTGGCCGGATCCGGCGTCGGCAGCGTCGGGCGGAGGCGGGGCCGGGCGGCCGGAGGAGAGGAGGCCGGACGACGGCGGTGGGTGGCCGAGCGGCGACCGGGCGGCGGGCGCGGTCTTCAGGCGACAGGGACGGCGGCCGGCGGCGCAGGCGGAGGCGGCGGAGCGCGGGGCGGCGCGGCGGCCGGCGGGGTCGGGCGCGGGGCGGCGCCGCGCGGGTCGCGGGGGCCGGGAACGGGCCAGGCGGGCCGGCAGCGCGGGGGCAGTGGAGCGCGCCATGTGTCGCGCTGCGATTGGCTCAGGCAGCGGGGTGTACGCGTCTGGCTCCATCCGGACGTGTCCGGCGGCGCGGAGAGGAGCGGGGCTAGGGTTGGACTGCGAAAAATCCGGGGGGAAGCACATATTTATAGGTAGAGGGAGCTAGGAGAGTCCAAATGAGGTGCGGTTTTCGCCCACACGATCGTGATCCAACGACGGAGAGCATGGAAGTGACTTAGATGGGTTATTGGGCTGTTTTGGTGGGGTGTTGGGCTGCAACTCAAAAGAGGCCTATGCGGTTATGCGGTTAACCGTTGGAGTATCAGACGAGCCCCAAATGACCCGAAACTTGACAGGCGGTCTACCGGTGCTATACCAGGGCCACTTGGCAAGGCTCGGTCCATTCCGAGAATGTTTAACACCCGCACACGAAAAAGAGACAAGAGGGGTGCGCTGGTGCATGTGGGAGTGTCGGATTGCGAAACGGACAACGGGGAAAATGCTCGGATGCATGAGACGAACACGTATGCAAATGAGATGCACATGATGACATGATATGATATGCATGACATGAATATAATGCAAAACAAAAGACAAAACCCAACCATGGAGGGAATATCATATCACATAGCCGAAAATGGCAGGAGTTGGAGATACAAAGATAGAAAGTTACATCCGGGGTGTTACACCAAGATGCTGGAGGTCGCGCTTTCGGCAGAAGGTGAAGGGGGGAACCAAGGAGCTACCGCCTCCGCGAAGGAGGCTGTTAGGAAGGGAAGAATCGAAAATTCCCCCGACCAGGGAAAGAAAAGGACTGCCTCTGAAGACCCGGAGGTGATAACCTCAAAACGGGGAAAGAAATCTTCGCCAGAGGGTTCGACACCGGAGAACGCCCCGGCAGAATCGCCCCCTAAAGGGGACCCGCTCTTCCCTGAGACGTAAGTGAAGGGAGGGGTTCCATAATGAATCACACTTCTGTTTTATTCCTGAGGAAAATAACCGAAACATTATCTTGCAGTTCGGATCTCAACCCTTCTCAGAAGAGCTCATCTTCAGGGGATCTTCGTCCAGATATGATTGAGAGAGAAACGCCTCCCCTTGTTGCACCGTCTCACGAGGCTGGCGACCCCGAGGTATCGTCCTGGAGGGTTTTTCCAAGTCCGGACCCTGGAAAAGGTCGTCAGGCTAGTCCGGCACCCTCTGGCGCGCCGTCGGAGGGGCTGAAGGATCTGCTTGGTAGGGCGTCCATCTCAAAAGACCACCGTATGATGAATACGGTGATTGGAAGGATTTCATCTGCGAAAAGCGGATTGTACGAGGCTGCCAGGAGTTTACTAACAGGCTTTGAGGTACGTAAAAAGGTGTACCTTTTGGTAGAGCCGCTTATTAAATGTGCCCTGTATGAATAGTAGCCCCTGAGACTCTGTGTGTCGTCATGAGTGATGGCGCACAGAGGATCATAACCCCAGGTATAATATGTCGCCTATTCCATGAAGGTGGCGAGGCGTTCGGTGGCTAGCCGGACTGATGAATCTGCCGAACTAAAGTGGCAACTTGACGTAGCAGATGCCGACATCGCGCTTGTAAATAAGTGGCTAGACGAGGCTCAAGGTATGTTCCAAAGACACCCGGTAATAGGAGCTCGATGCTCGGGCCTTATATATATGTGCTTGATGTAGATGGTGCTGCTGCCGTGGAGAACCTTCGGGCGGAAATTGCCCGAGCCAAGGAGCAAGCAAGGAAAAGTGATGCGGCTGCCGTTAAAGCGGCTGAAGAGCTAAAAGCCGAACAGGCTGCTCACTGCCAGAGCAAGAAGGTAATAGCCGAGATGGCCATAAAATTGAAGGATGCTACCGACCGCTGTAAATTTCTTGAACAAGAAGATAGGGCGGCTCAGAAGGACCTTGAAAAGATCACTGCCGAAGCCAAGGATACTCGCTCTGCAATGAGAGTGATGAAGGAGGAGCTGCGTCAGGCTGGAGATATCACGGCTGGAAAGCCTTATATGCTGTGGATGAAGTTTAGAGACCCCAAGTATGCTCCATTAGACCGGCAGTGGAGTGCGGAAAACGCTTATCTGGATGTGGTAGCAAGTGCGGCGGACGCGACCGAACACTTCCGCGGCCGAGGTGACCATGGATTGGAAGAGCTTTTTTGGTCGCAGTTCCACAATCCAGAACGCCCACTGTCAGTATCCGACCATTTGGCCGCCTGGGCGGAGCTGAACAGGTTATCCGGACTCGCCATGCAGTATGTTGCGAGTCGTCTGTGGCCGGAGAAGCCGGAGCCGAAGAGTTATTTTGGCTTGGTGCAGCATTTCCTTGGTTCGGTGCCGCATGATCATGCAATGAAGAGGTCAGCGTGCATAGAGGGCGCACAGATGGCTCTTTCCCGTGTCAAAACATATTGGGAAGATATGAAGGCCAGTATTGTTGTGTCCCGGGATTCGGACGAAAGCTGAGTACCTGCCAAGCACTATTTTGAGGAAGTTCTTCCTGGCGCTCATATAATAGAGTCGCAGTGCTCGAAGGATGTTGTGTTCGAATAGCTTATACTATTTGTAAAACGAATTTTTTTATGAAAAAAGCTTTTTATACTTGTGCTTGCAAGAATCATGATGCCTCCTGTGCGGCCGTTTAATGTATATATTTGTATATAACCTGAAAGATGGCAGTCGTTGGCTTCAGCCCCCACGCATAGAATGCGGGGGTGTTCGCAAAAAGGCGCCTTTTCACACTTAATCCAACGTCTTGGTCCTACAAAGGAGGTGGTGGCGCGGCGAACTAGGCAACGGACTATAATGCTTTATCACTTTCACTTAGCCATAGGAGTTTGACAGTGGGGCTACTGAATAGCCCCTAGGGGCACCGCACTCGCCCGAATTCGGGGCGCGAGTCTGCTTGACCGGGAAGCGGCCCTTCGTTAATGCGGGGGAATCCTAAAGATTCCAAAAGTCATCGAGTGGTTGACCAGTCTCTCGATATATCATGACAGTAAGTTTTCGGCTGTCTCTACTGAGGTGCTCACCTGGCCGAACCGGGGCACAATCGCAGTAGTTCTCCTGGTGCCGCATTAGCCGATATAACGGAACGTAAGGCAGCAAAACACAGGAGCCGGGCAAACCCAACATTTGACCAAAGACATGATTCGGAGCTGATGCATATAGGGTCAAACTCGCGATGCCGAACACTCCCTAAGGTATTTGGTCTTTATGAGGATGGGCCGAAATAGAGCCCTTGGTAAAAAAAGCCCCTGGTGTCCAGGTACGTGCAAAAATTCTGGCGTGGCCACATGGCAAGACGCCAGCCTCCTCCTTGGTTATAGAGAAAACCGGGGGATGTTATCAACAAGAGACAGTAAAAAAGGTTTATGCAGGGTCTTAATCTAAAAAGAATCCTTGAAACAGGTCCCTGTTGCACGTCTACGCATGTGTCTCCGTTGTGCCGTATCCTGGACGGGCGTAGCACGATGTTTATCTGTGAAAGAGAGGAACTTAGTAAAAAATAAGCGTGCGAGAAATCTATATTAAAATAAACAAAATATAGTTGGAGCAAGAGTTGAGCCGTATTGTCTCCGGGCGTGAGCACACGGAGCCCCTTGTACGGGGATATGCGGCTATTAAGCATGTTTACGCCGGACTCGTCGAGTCATGTCCAGGATAGTAGGCCTGGATTTGTGGGCGGCTGTCCAGGCGGCCGCACCTTTGCCCGTACTTTGGGGGTCAATTTATGTTCCCCTGTAATGAAATGATGCCCTTTGGGCCGGGCATTTTGAGTGTAAGGGATGCATAATGCGGTATTGCGTTAAAGCGGGCGAAAGCTTCACGTCCCAGTAGCGCTTGATAGCGACTTACGAATGGGGCGATGTGGAATGTTAGCTTTTCGCTTCGGAAGTTGTCGGGTGATCCGAACGTGACTTCTAACGTAAGGGAACCCATACTTGCGGTATCCGGGCCTGGCGTGACTCCTTGAAAGGAAGTGTTGCCAAGGTGGATTATAGCTGGGTTTACCCCGAGTCTGCGGACTGTGTCCTTATATAACATATTCAAGTCGCTGTCGCCGTCCATAAGGGCATTTGTAAATTGGAGTCCGTTAATAATTGGATTTACGACCAAGGCAGTCCAGCCTGCGTTCCGGTCTCCTTTGGAGTAATCCTGATGATCGAAGGTGATTGGTTGTAACAACCAGTGGTGTTGCTCCTCTGGGGCTGGTCGTACGGCGCGTGTCTTCGTAGGTGCCGTTCTGCTCTTCCCTTTTGTCACATGAAGTAGATTTACTGTCTTGACTTCTTGTGGGAACTTCTTTTGTTCTCCGGTGTTCTGCTTGTGATGTGCATCGTCATCTTCGCTTGGTGTGTCGAGCCCCTTGTGTTCGGTGTTGAGTTTGTCGGACTGCTTAAAGACCCAACAATCTCTGTGGGTATGGTTTGCAGGTCTCCCAGAGTGCTGTGGATTTGACATATTTTGTCCAAGATTTTGTTGAGGTTGGATACCTCACCCCTATCGTCTTTGGGGCGCGGATTTTTCTGATTTTGCCGAGAGCTTTTGAATCCGGCGTTTAGTGTCGTGCTCATCGGGCTGTTGTCCTTGATCCGGCGCGGTTCTTTGTTACGGTGCGGCTTCCCATTCCCATCTCTGGGTTCGGACGTATTCGGGTCGCTGGTGCTGCTTCTTGCCAACCAGCTATCCTCTCCTGCACAAAAGCGGGCCATGAGGCTTGTTAACGCGGCCATTGTTCGCGGTTTTTCTTGGCCGAGGTATCTAGCGAGCCATTCGTCTCAGACGCTATGTTTGAAAGCTGCTAGGGCCTCTGCGTCCGGACATTCGACTATCTGATTCTTTTTGATAAGGAATCTGTTCCAGAGCTTCCGGGCTGACTCTCCGGGCTGCTGAGTTATATGACTCAGATCATCCGCATCCGGGGGTCGGACATAGGTCCCTTGAAAATTTGCCCGGAAAGCATCCTCAAGCACTTCCCAACTTCCCATGGTGTTTTCGGGAAGGCTTTTAAGCCAATGCCGGGCTGGCCCTTTGAGCTTAAGGGGTAAGTATTTTATGGCGTGGAGGTCATCTCCTCTGGCCATGTGTATGTGGAGTATGTAGTCCTCGATCCAGACTCCAGGGTCTGTTGTTCCGTTGTATGCTTCTATGTTCACGGGCTTGAATCCGGCTGGAAATTCATGGTCCAGCACCTCATTGGTAAAACATAGGGGGTGTGCGGCGCCCCTGTATTTAGGCGTCTGCGATGTTCGGGTATATTTTGCATTGCATCGCTCACTGGAGCTTGCTTTCTTGGCCTATAGATGGATCTGGTTGGGCCAGTTTTTTGATGCGAATTCTTGGACGGATCGCGCGCCGTATTGAGTGCGGCGTCCTTTGATGCGTGAGATTGATCGTAGGGTCGTCTATCCGACCTTGTGGCTTCCTTATTTTTTGACTGTGGGGGCTTTATGGCCTCTTCATCAAATTCCGGTAGTAGTTTCCGCTTCGGATAGCTCTTTGTGTGACGACTGTTGCCGTACTTGTGTGCGGTATTGAGTACTTTGCCCCATCTGCTCTTGAGTGCATCTTCCGCTGTTTTGAGCCTCCGCTTCTGCTTTTTCAGGCTACGTGCAGTGGCAACGAGCCTTTGGTGGAGGTTCTGATGTTCCAGCAATTTGTCCGGCGTGAGGTCGTCCGGGCTATTATCTTTCCCGGGGATTGGTTGTTCGGATTGTCCGCCCTGTTTGGACGGATGCTCGACGGCATGTTCGTCTTCCGTTGATTCACCCTACTCTATGGCTGGGTCTTTCTCGAGGTGGGGCTTGGCCTTGCGCTTACGCCGCCGCTTTGATTGTTTTTCGAGGGAGCGATCCCTGGCCGCGTCCTTTTGATCCTCGTTGTCATTTCTGTTAGGTGTGTCCACCATGTATACATCGTATAATGAGGTGGATTTCCGGCGCCCTATAGGTGTTGGTTCCTGTTTGTCTCCTTTATTGGCGTCCATACCGTCGATGTCTTCGGAGTCGAAATCGAGCATGTCGGTTAGATCGTCGACATTGGCTACCAAGTGGGTGGTGGGTGGGGTTCGAATTTCTTCGTCGTCCGCATCCCAACCATGCTGACCATAGTCCGGTCGGGGTTCTCTCGACAAAGAGAGAGACTTTAGTGAATTTAGAATATCGCCAAAGGGCGAGTGCTGAAGGACGTCCGAGGCGGTGAACTCCGTGACCGGAGCCCAATCGGGCTCGATCGGGAGAGGTGCGGGATATACGGAGTCCGGAGTGGAGTCCGGCACCTTGGAGTCACGAGCCCTGCGAAGGACTAGGCTGGTATCCGGCTCTATCGCCGTAGAGATTGCGGCTTCTGGGGCGGCGTCCAACCAACCGTCCCCGACTGGCGCGGGGGGGTCCAAGCTAATGGTCAGAGCGGATACCTGAGCGACGCTCTGGGCGTTGTCCGGCGGCAGAGCTAAATCATGCCCATCGTGACAGTGCAGCGCGCCCGGTCGTGGCTCGAATCCATCGAAGATCAAGTCCCCGCGGATGTCGGCCATGTAGTTTTAGCTTCCAAACCTGACCTGATGGCCAGGGGCGTAGCTTTCGATCTGCTCCAGATGGCCAAACGAGTTGGCCCGCAGTGCGAAGCAGCCGAATACGAAGATCTGTCCGGGGAGAAAAGTCTCATCCCGGACCGCATCGCGATTGACGAGCGAAGAAGCCAACAGGCCTAAAGGCGACGACACAGAGGAACTCTCAATGAAAGCACCAATGTCGGTGTCAAAACCGGCGGATCTCGGGTAGGGGGTCCCGAACTGTGCGTCTAGGCGGATGGTAATACGAGACAAGGGACACGATGTTTTTACCCAGGTTCGGGCCCTCACGGTGCAGGTAAAACCCTACTCCTGCTTGATTAATATTGATGATATAGGTAGTACAAGAGTAGATCTACCACGAGATCAGAGAGGCTAAACCCTAGAAGCTAGCATATGGTATGATTGTTGTTCATCCTACGGACTAAAACTCTCCGGTTTATATAGACACCAGAGAGGGCTAGGGTTACACAGAGTCGGTTACAATGGGAGGAGATCTTCATATCGTATCACAAAGCTTGCCTTCCACGCCAAGGAAAGTTCCATTCGGACACGGGACGGAGTCTTCAATCTTGTATCTTCATAGTCCAGGAGTCCGGCCAAAGGTCATAGTCCGGCCATCTGGACACCCCCTAATCCAAGACTCCCTCAGGGACCTTTGTGGGGAGCGTCAAACGATGGCAGCAGGGGTGGTTCTATATCACAAAACCCCGCGACGCTACATGGGCTGCCGCTCCTGAGTTCAAATCTGGGCCCTCGATATGGCTTACATCCTAGCTCAACAAGGGCCTAGATTGGGAGTCGCCTGACGAGGTGACGACGCTGGAGAGCCACGTCAAGGGCATGATAAACAAAAACACCAGCCTCGCCAGTGTGATCTAGGTGATGCTTTTTCGCCGGATTCTCCCTTGTGAACGCCGGATTCAATATATGTGGGTATTCGACCCGGCCTGTCCTTGGACCCTGCAACGGTTCTTTGGCACGACGCACGAATATATATGGAAGCTGCTCTTCAAAACTCAAAAGTCATGGTCGGAGACAACCAAAGATCGTGGCCTTGACTGCGCATGTCCGGCCACTCCTATAAGTTTTATGATAAATTTTATTTGCAAATCCAAGGAGTATATTGAACTTTCTTATTCCCACAGGGCTGGACCAAGAAGGCGGAGGAAATCAAACGTCCAGCTCCACTGCCCGAGGACGAGGCCATCCCCTTGCTGACGAAGATGCTGGTTCCGGCGCCGTACCAGGCGTTGGAGAGAAGGCCAAGAAGAAGGGCAAGGAGGCCAAAAGTGGCCTCCGTTGTAAGGGTGCTTCAGATGCAGTGTCCAAAGACACCAAGACCTCCTCCTCTCATGGCGATGATGTAGAGGAGGAAGAGAGTAAATCTCCCCACAAGGGGGGAAGAAGAAAAGGGCGGCTTCCATGAATCTGGAGGCGGAGGCGACCAAGAAGGGAAAACCATCCCTTTCAGATGATTCCGAAGCAGATGCCGACGCCATCCCAAAGCGGCACCCCAGGCCGAAGCCCTTGGCAGAATCGTAAGTATCCGAAGACACCATACACATATCCAATTTTATGCCTTATTATTTTAACATACTGAATTGCGCATTATGGCCCGGCTCTCAATCTCCCCCAACGATCATCGTCATCCGGGAACTCGCCAGGGACGAACGCGATGAAGAGTGAGTTGCCTCCGCAGACCTCTCCACCCACTGCCATGGATAACACCGAAGTGTTGTCCCAAAGAACCTCTCCAGGCCATGGGGAGGTACAGGAGGCTGTGAAGGTGGCGGCAGAGGGTAATACCTCTATTGACAAAGAGAGGGGGAAATCAACCCCCATGGAGACCGGCGATGGGGGCAACCGCTTAATTCGGTCTTCAACTGAATATTATTCCGGAGACCCATACGGCTCCAGAATTGGACCAGCAGCCTTCTACGAGGGAAGGGGGCGCGCCGTCTCCACCGGCGTCCCCCGTCTATCCGGAGGCGCCAGACACTCTGGTGGAAGCGCTTCAAGGCGCTTCCATTGTGGAGGAACACCGTACCCTTATGGGTACAGTGGTTGAAAAGGTTCGGTCCGCTAAGAGCGGATTGAACGAAGCCTACACCAGCCTTCTAACAGGCTTTGAGGTATGTGGCATAATATTTTTTGGCCATTTGCAAAAAGAATACTTGTATATAGAGAGTAGCCCCTGAGACTCTGTTCGGCGTCGCAAAGAAAGGCCGAACATAGGATCGAATAATATTCCGCAGGAGCTAACATATATGTCTCTTTGGATGAACAGACTGCGAAGCTAGCAGCAACCTCGCATGCTGCCGAAGTCTCCGAACTAAAGCATAGGTTAGAGGAAAAACAAGGTATACAATACCGAAGAATGTGTGAAATGAAATGAGTGTCAATTTGTTATCTAAATGAGCTTTATGTTTATGCTCATAGTCGACACGTCTGAGGTCGAGGCCCTCAAGAGTGCTTCGGCCGAGGCCAAGAAGGAGGCGGACGAGGAACGAACCGCACGCAAAAAACATGAAGCGAGGTTGGAGGAAATCCAGCAAGAGCTCACTGATGCTATAAACAAATGTGAGTCCTTGGAGCGCAAGGTGTCGGATCAAGACTCCGAACTTGCTGCGGCACTCCAAAGTGCCAAGGAGGCCCGGACTGAAGCCCAAGGCGCCTGTCGGGAGATCCGAGAGGCCAAGCAAACCGTAGCGGGTAAGGATTTTAACATGCAGAGCAAAATTGTAAGGAGAAAGTATACCTTACTGGCACGCATTTGGAGTTCTCCAGGAGCATTTGCGGATCTACCCCGAAATGTTGTTGATGCTACAGATTTCTTTCGGGCCGAAGAGGGGAGCTCAACAGAGAAGCTATTCTGGTCGTAGTACCTTGCACCAGAGCATTCTGTGCCCCTCAGTGATCAGCTGAAACAACTGACCGAGCTACATAGGGTGGCCCGACTAGCCATGAAGGATGTCATAGTTCGTCTTTGGCCGGCCGAACCCATACCTAGTAGTTACTTTGGGCTTGTGAAGCGGGTGGTCGAAGCCTGCCCACGGCTTGATGCTGTAAAGCAGTCGGTCTGTATTGAAGGTGCCCGGATGGCCTTTGCCCATGTCAAGGTGCAGTGGGCGAAGATGAATGCCACCAGTCCTGTAACCGAGGGACCGCCCTCAGGGAAAGAGCATCGTACACCGGAGAAATATTTCAACGACGTCCTAGAAGGCTCCCGCATTATAGAGGGCCTGTGTTCGAAGGACATCATGTTTGAATGAATGTATCTGTGCTGCCCAAGCTTTGTATAATGAAAACAAGACGTTTATATAATTTTAGTCTTGTTTTATCTGAATTTATTTATCCTCCGTTGCGGCCGTTTATTGAATTTGAGAGTTGGCCAGTCGTCGGCTTCAGCCCCTCGCATAGATACTACGGGGGTGTTTAGAATAGCACAACAACACACTTGACCCAACAACTTGGTCCTGGAAGGAGGTGCTAGTGCGGCGAACTAGGCAATCAGACTATGCGGCTTTATCACTCTCTCTTAGCCATAGGAGTTTGACAAGACGATTGTAGGCGCAACCCCTGGTATTGTTTGGCGATCCAAACTCGGGTGCTGTAGACACCTGACCAGATAAAAACCAGTCCTTCGTGTGACACAGAAAAAATCACAAGAGATTTATGTTGAGTCACCGAATAGCTGACTAGCTCTCGCGGCACCATGACAGTCAGTTTTTTTGCTTTCTCTGCTGAGGTGTTTATCCGTCTAACCAAAAACACAATCGTAGTAGTTCTCCCTTTACTTCCTTAGCTGAACAATCGGAATGTAAAGTAGTAAGCACAGGAGCCGGGCAACCCAACTATTGACCCAAGACATGATTCAGAGTCGATGCATATAATGCTAGATTCTGGACGCCGAATTGCACTTGTTAAAAGTGTTCGGACTTATGGTAAATTTAAGAAATGTACGCGGCTGAATGGAGCCCCTGGCAATTTAGGTCGTGTCGAGGTGTACATGAGAATCAGATGATAAATAAAAAAGAATACGAATAAGCCAGTACCAAATAGTTTTAGGCGAAAAACTGCTTCCATTATAGTCTGATTGATACGTCAAAATGTATGATGTTATAAGCATCAAGGCTATTTTACATGCCGAGTGAAAAGGAAAGTTGTGTACAAGTATTAGAAAAGGGGAGGAGGTGATCTTAAAAGATCCTTTAGGTACTCCGCCGTACATCTGTGCTGCTTTTCGCCTTGGTGTGTGATCCTTTGAGAGGATTAATGAATAAGTTTTATAGGAGGCAGCAAAAGGGCCCTTGACACCATAAGAAGGTGATGTGGGTTGTAATGAACCTGAAAAAAATGAAGTTAAGAAAAAGATGGATGGGTTGTAATGAACCTGAAAAAAATGAAGTTAAGAAAAAGATGGATGGGGGTCCAGGTACGGTTGAGCCGAATTGTGGACTTTATCCGTGATGTGCCTCCGTCGTCGCCCATGGTATTTTTAGTGCATAGTTATGTGCACCGGTACATATGCCGCCAGTTGGTTTGGGCGAAGACAGAGGCCGGATTGTTAATCGAGCTCCTGACAAGCTGGACTATCACTCTGCGGGGTAGTCCGGACTCGTTTGACATGGTCCAGTGGCTTGATTGCCAATGTGGAGTTCGTCTTGATAAGGCCGACCTGCACTTCCACTACGAGGGCCGCGGTGTGTTCCTCAGTACGGAAGGAGCGATCCATGTTTCCATGGACTGTTATAACACTACGTGGTCCTGGCATTTTGAGTTTTAGATAAGCATAGTGTGGGACTGCATTGAAGTGGGAAAATGTATTGCATCCGAGCAATGCGTGATAGCCACTGCGGAAAGGGACGATGTCGAAGATCAAGTCTTCGCTTCGAAAGTTGTCCGGTGAACCAAAGACGACCTCCAATGTGATTGAGCCCATACAGCGGTCCTCTACACCAGGTATTACTCCTTTAAAGGTAGTTTCGATGGGCTTGATTCTTGACGAGTCAATACCCATTTTCCGGATTGTGTCCTGATAGAGCAGGTTAAGACTGCCGCCGCCGTCCATGAGGACTCTCGTGAGGTGATCCATCAATAATCGGATCAAGGACCAATGCGGCCGAACTTCCATGACGGATACTGGTCGGATGGTCCTTGTGATCAAAAGTGATCGGGCATGCTGACCATGGACTGAATTTTGGGGCGACTGGCTCTATCGCGTAGACATCCCTTAACGCATGCTTGCGCTCCCTTTTGGGGATGTGAGTAGCGTATATCATGTTCACCATCTTGACTTCGGGGGAAAATTTCTTCTGCCCTCCTATGTTCGGTGGGCGAGGCTCCTCATTGTCGTCCTCGCTGGGCGACCCTTTCCCCATGTGTTCGGTATTTAACTTACTGGCCTATTTAAAGACCCAACAGCTTCTGTTGGTATGGTTGGCAGGCTTGTCATGGGTGCTGAGGGAGTCCTGGATTAGGGGGTGTCCGGATGGTCGGACTCCTGGACTATGAAGATACAAGATTGAAGACTCCGTCCCGTGTCCGGATGGGACTTTCCTTGGCGTGTAAGGCAAGCTTGGCGATATGATATGAAGATCTCCTCCCATTGTAACCGACTCTGTGTAACCCTAGCCCTCTCCGGTGTCTATATAAAGAGAGTTTTAGTCCGTAGGCAGAACAACAATCATACCATAGGCTAGATTCTAGGGTTTAGCCACTCCGATCTCGTGGTAGATCTACTCTTGTACTACCCATATGATCAATATTAATCAAGCAGGAGTAGGGTTTTACCTCCATCGAGAGGGCCCGAACCTGGGTAAAAACATCGTGTCCCTTGTCTCCTGTTACCATCCGCCTAGACACACAGTTCGGGACCCCCTACCCGAGATCCACCGGTTTTGACACCGACATTGGTGCTTTCATTGAGAGCTCCTCTGTGTCATCGCCTTTTAGGCCCGATGGCTTCTTCGCTCGTCAATCGCGATGCGGTCCGGGATGAGACTTTTCTCCCCGGACAGATCTTCGTATTCGGCGGCTTCGCACTGCGGGCCGACTCGTTCGGCCATCTGGAGCAGATCGAGAGCTACGCCCTTGGCCATCAGGTCAGGTTTGAAAGCTTAAACTACACGGCCAACATCCACGGGGACTTGATCTTCGACGGATTCGAGCCACAACCGGGCGCGCCGCACTGTCATGATGGGCACGATCTAGCTCTGTCATCGGACAAGGCCCAGAGCGTCGCTCAGGTATCCGCTCCGACCATTAGCTCGGAGCCCACTACGCCAGTCGGTGACGGACGGTTAGACGCCACCCTGGAAACTGCAATCTCTACGGCGATAGAGCCGGATACTAGCCTAGTCCCTCGCAAGGCCCGTGACTCCAAGGTGCCGGACTCCATAAATCCCGCACCTCTCCCGGTTAAGCCCGATTGGGCTCCGGTCATGGAGTTCACCGCCGCGGATGTCTTTCAGCACTCACCTTTCGGCAACATCCTGAATTTGTTAAAGTCTCTCTCTTTGTCAGGAGAGCCCTGGCCGGACTACAGCCAACACGGTTGGGACGCGGACGACGAAGAAATTAGTAGCCCACCCACCACCCACTTCGTAGCCACTGTCGACGATTTAACCGACATGCTCGACTTCGACTCCGAAGACATCGACGGCATGGACGCCGATGAAGGAGACGATCAAGAACCAGTGCCTATAGGGAACTGGAAAGCCACCTCGTCATATGACATATACATGGTGGACACCCCTAAAGCGGGGGATGGCGAGGAGAAAACGGAGGATGACCCCTCCAAGAAGCAACCCAAGTGTCGACATCAGCGGCGCCGCTCTAAGTCCCACCAAAGCAAAAATGGCGATTCCGGCACCGGAGATAACAATACGACGGACAGTGCCGAAGACAACCCCCTCCGGCAGGATTCGGTGCAGGAGGACCAAGTTGCCAGCCCTCATGAGAGAGCGGCCGACAAAGAGGATGAGGACGACAATTACATGCCTCCCTCTGAAGACAAGGCAAGCCTCGACGACGATGAATTCGTCGTGCCAGAGGATCCCGTCGAGCAAGAGCGTTTCAAACGCAGACTCGTAGCCACGGCAAGCAGCCTCAAGAAGAAACAGCAGTAGCTTAGAGCTGACCAAGACTTGCTAGCCGACAGATGGACCGAAGTCCTAGCGGCCGAAGAGTATAAACTAGAACGCCCATCCAAGAGCTACCCGAAGCGTAGGCTGCCTCCCCAACTTGAGGAGGAAGTAACTAAACCTACATCACCAGCGTACGATGCGCCCGATCGGCCACCCCGTGGCCGCGATAGAGAGGCCTTTAGGCCCTGAACCCAAGCCGCACCCCGACACCGCTCAAAACATACCAGAGTACGGGGAGACGCAACAGACCTGCGAGACATCTTGGAGAATAAGGCAAGGCAAACAAGATCGATCTACGGATCGCATGGGCGCCCCGCTTCACGTGACGCTTGCCGTCACGCCGGACATAATAAGTATGGCCCGGCCGAATACAACAGACCAAGCTCGTTCGAGCTGCATCGTGATATAGCCCATTACAGGGGCGCCGCACACCCACTATGCTTCACAGATGAAGTAATGGATCATCAAATCCCCGAGGGCTTCAAACCCGTAAACATCGAATCATACGATGGCACAACAGATCCTGCGGTATGGATCGAGGATTATCTCCTTCATATCCACATGGCCCGTGGTGATGATCTACACGCCATCAAATACCTCCCGCTCAAGCTTAAAGGACCAGCTCGACATTGGCTTAATAGCCTGCCAGCAGAATCAATTAGTTGTTGGGAGGACCTGGAATCCGCATTCCTCGACAACTTCCAGGGCACCTATGTGCGACCACCAGACGCCGATGACCTAAGCCACATAATCCAGCAGCCAGAGGAATCGGCCATACAATTCTGGACACGGTTCCTGACCAAGAAAAGTCAAATAGTCGATTGTCCGGACGCCAAGGCCCTCGCAGCCTTTAGGCACAACATCCGAGACGAATGGCTTGCCCGGCACCTAGGACAGGAAAAGCCGAAGTCTATGGCAGCCCTCACGACACTCATGACTCGCTTCTGCGCGGGAGAAGACAGCTGGCTAGCTCGTAGCAACAACATAACCAAGAGCCCCGGCAATTCGGATACCAAGGATAGCAACGGCAGGTCACGTCACAACAAGCATAAACGCCGCATTAACGGTGATAGTACTGAAGATACGGCAGTCAATGCCGGATTCAGAGGCTCTAAACCGGGTCAGCGGAAGAAGCCATTCAAAAGAAACCCTCAGGGCCCATCCAGCTTAGACCGGATACTCGATCACTCGTGCCAGATACACGGCACACCCGAACAACCAGCCAATCACACCAACAGGGATTGTTGGGTGTTCAAGCAGGCAGGCAAGTTAAGTGCTGAGACCAGACACAAGGGGCTACATAGTGATGACGAGGAGGGGCCCCGGCCGCCGAACAACAAAGGACAGAAGGGATTTCCCCCGCAAGTTCGGACGGTGAACATGATATACGCAACCCACATCCCCAAAAGGGAGCGGAAGCATGCTCTCAAGGACGTCTATGCGCTGGAGCCAGTCGCCCCAAAGTTCAACCCATGGTCCTCCTGCCCGATCACCTTCGATCGACGGGACCATCCCACCAGCATCCGTCACGGCAGATTCGCCGCACTGGTCCTAGACCCAATTATCGACGGATTCCACCTTACCAGAGTCCTAATGGACGGCGGCAGTAGCCTGAACCTGCTTTACCAGTACACAGTGCGAAAAATGGGCATCGATCCTTCAAGGATTAAACCCACAAAGACAACCTTCAAAGGTGTCATATCAGGGGTAGAAGCCAGCTGTACAGGCTCGGTCACACTCGAAGTGGTCTTCGGATCCCCGGATAACTTCCGGAGCGAGGAGTTAATCTTCGACATAGTCCCATTCTGCAGCTGCTATCACGCCCTGCTCGAGCGAACCGCATTTTCCAAATTCAATGAGGTGCCGCACTATGCATATCTCAAGCTCAAGATGCCAGGACCTCGCGGAGTCATCACGGTAAACGGAAACACCGAACGCTCTCTCCGAACGGAGGAGCACACGGCGGCCCTGGCAGCGGAAGTACAGAGTAGCCTCTCAAGGTAGTTCTCCAATCCAGGTGCCAAACGTCCGGACAACGTCAAGTGAGCCCGAAGTAACCTACAACAAATCCGGCTGGCACTTTCCGAGCAAGCATAGCAGTGCGGCCCCAACCCCAGCCCCCGTCAAATGGCGATACTGGTACCACGCGTACATAATTATGCCTTAGAGATACCATGGGCATAAGGGGAGGGGCACAACAACGGCATACCCAGAATGCGGCTCAACCGCACTAAGGGGCTCCCTATTTCGCCATTTTCCTTTTCACACACTTTCAGGACCCAGCTATTCGGAAGGCCTATCCAGCAATACTCTCGCCGAACCAACGATGCAATAGCCAGGGAGGAAGCAAGCCACGTCAAAAGTCCAGGTGGTCTCTATAACGAGTTTAATACCTATTTCTCTTACAATCCTGCAGCTTGCCCCTGAAGGGGAATATGTCAAATACTCCCATCTCTTGCTTACCGCACTTTTTGTATCGTTCTTCTTTCGCAGCAGCCCTTTTTTAATAAACAATACATAGCTCTTACCTATTATTGTACTTATCTATTTTTATGCAAATATGTTCAATCATGACACTATGCAACCGTACACTTTGGTACGGATAATACACCAGGGGCTTACAACACCCCATAACATGGTGTGAGAAGAACGAACACTCTAACAAGTGCGGCACCCCGAACTTATAGCACTATATGCATCGGCTCCGAATCATGTCTTTGGTCAATAGTTGGGTTTGCCCGGCTCCCATGTTTTGGTACCTTACGTTCCGCATTGTTGGCTAAGGTAGCGCTGGGAGAACTACTGCGATTGTGCCCCAGTTGAGCTGGGTTAACACCTCAGTAGAGAAAGCTAAAACTGACTGTCATGATAGTGCGAGAGACCGGTCGCTATTCGTGAGGTTTTTTCGAGTCCTTCAAGACTTATGCCGCTTCAAGCGAGGAACCGGACTTATCCGGCCTAGGCGTGGATAGCGCCCAGAACTCGGTCTTTCGAATACTAGGGGCTTCGCCGAAATTTAAAATTATAGAATTCTATGGCTAAGTGAGAGTGATAAAGCATTATAAGTCTGACGGCCTGGTTCGCTGTGCTGAACGCCTCCCTAGATGGACCCAAGAATGGGAACAAGAGCGCTCAGGTTTATCCCGAACACCCCAGCACTCGTGGCATGGGGGTCGAAGCCGACGACTTGCATCTCTCAAATTTGATAAACGGCCGCACAGAAGGTAATATTTTAAATTAACAAGCGTTGCTTAACGCATATGAACAAAGCTTCAGCGTACAGGACAACAAATGCGAGTTTACTCAAAAATTACATCTTTGGAGCACTCATCCGCTATGCGGCGGGCACCCTTCAGAACACCATTGTAATACATCTCGGGCGTACGATACTCCTTGCCCGGCAGTGGCGCGTCCGTCAACAGCTTCTCCGCGTCTAGCTTGCCCCAGTGCACCTTAGCACGGGCAAGGGCCCGACGGGCACCTTCAATACAAACGGAGTGCTTGACGACCTCAATCCACGGACACGCGTCCACCAGCCGCCGCACCAGACCGAAGTAGCTCCCAGGCATGGCTTCTCCAGGCCACAGCCGAGCTATGAGGCCCTTCATGGCCTGTTCGGCCACCTTGTGGAGCTCAACCAGCTGCTTCAGTTGGTCGCTCAGGGGCACTGGATGTTCGGCCTCAGCATACTGAGACCAGAACACTTTTTCCGTCGAGCTCCCCTCTTCGGCTCGGTAGTATGCGGCGGCATCAGGCACACTACGGGGAAGATCGGCGAACGCTCCTGGAGAGCTCCGGATTCGGGTAAGTAGCAGATAATTAACTTTTATATTTTTGCTTTGCATAAAGAATGCCTTACCCGCTGCTATCTTCTTCATCGGCTCAATCTCCTGAAGGGCCTTCTGGGCTTCGGCCTTAGCAGTCTTGGCACTCTCAAGAGCCAAGGCAAGCTCGGACTCTCGAGTCTTCGAGTCACGCTCCAAACTCTCGTGTTTTTCCACGAGAGCCTAGAGCTCTTGCCGCACCTCCGTCACCCGCGCCTCCTGCTTCTCTCGCTCGGTGTGCTCCAAGGCCGCACTCTTTTCGGCATTCGAAACCGCCTCTTTCAGGGTCGCCACCTCGGTCGTGGCTCCTGCAACATTAACATTGGTCCTGTTATTATTATGCAACCAAGTATTTCTATATACATTTACAGGAGGTGCTATGTACCCTCTTTATCCTCGAGCTGCTTCTTGGCACGGCCGAGCTCGCTCTCGGACCGCTTGAGGCTTTCCTTCAAGGCATTGACCTCCACAGTCAGTGCAGCAGAGGTCAGCAGCGCAGCCTGCATTCCCATATTGACATATTTCTATTAGACTCCTGCGTATATCTTTTAAGATCCTCAGTTCGGCTTTTCTTTCCGAACACCGAACTAAGCATCAGGGGCTACTGTCTATGCGGTAACATTTTTTATATATGTTTTTGAACACATACCTCAAAGTCCGTCAACAGGCTTGTGCAGGCTTCCGTCAGCCCGCTCTTGGCGGACTGAACCTTCTAAATCACCGCACTCATAACAGTGCGGTGTTCTTCGTCGATAGAGGCGCCTTTGAGCACCTCCAGTAAATTTTCCAGCGCCTCCGGGTGGACGGAAGCCGCCGGCGTCGCGGACTTGCCCTTCTTGTGAAGGCGCCGCCTATCGGGCTCTGGAACCACTGATGGTTCCGGAGTAGTGTCCGGCCCAGGGCCGGACTTAGATCCCTCTGGGGTTTTACCCCCTTTGGGCTGGGAGTCCGGAAGGTCGCCTTGTGGCGCTTCCAGGACCACCTCCTCCTGGTTTTGTCCCCTACGGGACTCCACCTCCATGCCGTTTGTAGGGAGAGGGGAGGAGGCCGTCGGAAGTGAAGCGCTATTCACATCCGACGAATTCAGAGATCCGCTCGACGAATCGCCAAGCTGAGCTCTGGGCGGACTGTATGATTAGCTTCGGTGTTAGAAGCTATCAAATAATAAAGGAGTGCAATAAGTCATTCGGGTAGCCGGACACTTACAATTTTGCCAGGGGCTTGACCCTGGAGGGCCAGTCCTCCTGGCCGTCTTCGGCGTCGGGGGCATAGTCCGCCAGAAGGGGCTTCCCCTTCTTGGACCCTCCGGCTTCCCCAGTTGGGGCGACCTTTCTCTTCTTTCCTCCCCCCGTTGGAGGGGGAGAGGCATCTTCTTCTTCCTCCTCCTCATCTTCGGAGGCGGAGGGCGCGTTGGAGCCGTCGGGCAAATCCAACGACACCGGGCGCCGGGAACTCTTTCGGGTCCCCGTGGCCTTCTCCTTGGCCTTCTTCTCCGGCACCACATGGGGTGCCGGAACTAGTAGCTTCGCTAAGTGTGCGTCTACTGGGCCTTCGGGCAAAGGGGCCGGACAGTCAAACTGTCCGGATGTCCTCTTCCAATCATGTCAAAGGAACGGGAGTTTAGATCCCACATAAGGTCACACTATGAAAAGCGGATATCCCGTAAGGGACTAAAGGTAAGCTTACTTCGGAGGCTTGATGTTTGGCGCAGAACCCGCGATCCTCGGTGACGGGAGGGGAGACCTCGGAGCTTTTGAAAAGCACCTTCCAGGCGTCCTCGTGCTTCATTTCGAAGAGCCGGGATAGAGTCTGGTGCCGGGCCGGGTCGAACTCCCACAAATTGAAGTCCCGTCGTTGACACGGGAGGATCCGGCGGAAGAGCATGACCTGGACCACGTTGACAAGTTTGACCTTCTTGGTCACCAGGTCTCGGATGCAGGTTTGGAGTCTGGTCACCTCTTCCGGATTGCCCCACGACAGGCCCGTCTCTTTCCAAGATGTGAGCCGGGTGGGGATGCCGGATCGAAATTCAGGGGCCGCTGCCCATTTAGGGTCACGCGGCTCGGTAATATAAAACCACCCAGATTGCCACCCTTTGATGGTTTCCACGAAGGCACCCTCGAGCCAGGTGACGTTGGCTATCTTGCCCACCATGGCGCCTCCGCATTCCGCCTGTCGGCCTTGCACGACCTTCGGCTTGACACTACCCTGGTGTTCAACATCTTCTATGAAATATTCGGAGGAGGAACCCGCCTTGCAATGCCGAAGACAACTTGCGCGCCGGACTCATCGTCATTGAAGCCTGGTTCAGGGGCTACTGAGGTTGTCCTGGATTAGGGGGTGTCCGGATGGCCGGACTAAGACCTTTGACCGGACTCCTGGACTATGAAGATAAAAGATTGAAGACTCCGTCCCGTGTCCGGATGGGACTTTCCTTGGCGTGGAAGGCAAGCTTGGCGATACGATATGAAGATCTCCTCCCATTGTAACCGACTTTGAGTAACCCTAGCCCTCTCCGGTGTCTATATAAACCGGAGAGTTTTAGTCCGTAGGACGAACAACAATCATACCATAGGCTAGATTCTAGGGTTTAGCCACTCCGATCTCGTGGTAGATCTACTCTTGTACTACCCATATCATCAATATTAATCAAGCAGGAGTAGGGTTTTACCTCCATCGAGAGGGCCCGAACCTGGATAAAAACATCGTGTCCCTGGTCTCCTGTTACCATCCGCCTAGACGCACAGTTCGGGACCCCCTAGCCGAGATCCACCGGTTTTGACACCGACAGGTGCCATGAATCTGGCAAGGTCGATCGAGTATTTGGTCCAGGCTAGATGAACCGTCTTTGTTTCTTTTGAATGGCCTCTTCCGCTGACCGGGCTTGGAGTCACTGAATCCAGCCTTGACTGCTGTGTCTTCGACATTGTCAGTGTTGCTCCGACGTTGGTTTTGTTTCGTCGGGGCCTGGCATTTTTGTTCCTTGATTCGGAAGTGCCAGGATCGCTGGTACTGTTGCTGCTACGGGCAAGCCACCTATCTTCGCCTGCGCAAAAGCGGGTCATGAGTGATGTAAGGGCTGCCATGGACTTCGGCTTTTCTTGGTCGAGGTGTCGGGCAAGCCATTGGTCGCGGATGCTGTGTTTAAAGGCTGCTAGAGCCTCGGCGTTCGGACAATCAACAATTTGGTTCTTTTTTATTAGGAACCAGGTCCAGAATTTTCTGGCTGACTCTCCGGGCTGCTGGACTATGTGACTGGGGTCATCGGCGTCCAGAGGTCGGATATAAGTGCCCTGAAAGTGGTCCCTAAAGGCATCCTCCAGGTCTTCCCAGCTTCCAATGGAGTTTTCTGGGAGGTTATTTAACCAGTGTCGAGCTGGTCCCTTAAGTTTGAAAGGGAGGTATTTGATGGCATGTAGATCATCACCGTGAGCCAGTGAATGTGGAGAAGAAAATCTTCAATCCATACTGTGGGATCTGTTGTGCCGTCGTATGATTCGATGTTCATGGGTTTAAACCCTTCTGGGAACTGGTGCTCCATGACCTCATCAATGAAGCATAGGGGTGTGCGCCGCCTCTATATCGGGCCACGTCCCAACGCAGTTCAGATGGAGTCTGTATGCAGTTTTCAGGCTGGGTGAGGTTGTGCTTGTTGTGCCAGGCTTGATGGCCATCTTCTCGCGCTGGGGCCCGCCCCCTTGATTCATATATTGATCTAGTCTGACCGCCTCTATTATATAGGTCCTGTCGTAGGTCGTAAGTGTCTCCTGTAATTGCTGTCTCTCGACCTTTAGGCCGAGGTAATGCAGGTGGGTGTTCGGCGTGAGTTGCCGCTCTGTCTCGGCCACGTGGTTGTCGGCCAGGTCCGTCGCCGGCTTTACGCTTTGGCGCTACAGGTTCCATGCCCTCATCATCGAATTGGGGTAGCAGCTTGCGCTTTGGCTAACTCTTGGTTGGGCGCTCGAGTCTGTATTCCTCGGCTGCTAGGACATTAGTCCATTTGTCATTAAGCAGATCTTGATTAGCTTGAAGCTGCTGCTGCTTCTTTTTCAGGCTTCTCGCCATGGCTATTAGCCAGCGCTTAAATTGTTCTTGTTCAAGGGGATCCTCTGGCATAATGAATTCCTCGTCGTCGAGGCTCTTGTCCTCTTTGGAGATCAGTATGTAGTTACTATCCTCTGAGCCCGTGTCCTCGATAGGGTCGTCGGTGTTGACTTGCCCATCCTCCAAATCACCCTGTTCGGATGTTTGATCGATAGGCGCTTCTTGGTCTTCCGTGTTTTCTGGAGTATTATTGTCTCCAGTGCCGATATTGTTGTCTTTGTCGCGACGCGATTTTGAGCGGCGCCGCTGACGTCAGCGCTTTGGTGGTTCCTCAGAAGGATTGTCCTTGTCTGGATCCTTTCCACCATCGTTGTCATCCTCTTTGGGTGTGTCCACCATGTACACGTCATATGTGGAAGTGGCCATCCAGCGTTCGGTGAACGGCGGGTTTTGGCTTTTCTCGTCTCCAGCATTGTCGTCCATACTGTCGATGTCTTCGGAATCGAAGTCGAGCGTGTCGGTTAAGTCCTCGACAGTGGCTATGAAGTTGGTGGTGGATGGGACATAAAATTCCCCGCTCTCGGTCCCTAGTGCGGGTTGGGCATAGTTTGGCAGTGATCCTTCTATAATGGCGAGAGATCGCATTAAGTCCAGAACCTCGTTTAAGGGTGAGGTTTGGATAGGAAAGCAAGAATCCGTGGAGCGGGGGGGCGAGGGGGGGACATGAGTTCCCTGGCCGAGCTCGTATAACATAGACCTCGAGAGTTTGGAGCTGGTGCACGGAGGTGAGTCCAGCTCGATGAGGATGGAGGGAGCCCAGAGTGACTCCGGGCCGGCTGGTGAAACGATCCCCTCTGTATCTCTGGTGTTGAGCTCTATGGCTACGGAGAGTCCAGCGGGCTCGAAACTCCTGTCTTCAGACACGGCGAGGTGTTTCGGATCTAAGGCTAGAGCTACGGTTGGGACTACGAACCCTTGGAAAATCAAGTCTCCTCGGATATCAGTGACGTAGTTTAGGTTTCCAAAACTGATCTGATGACCAGGGGCGTAGCTGTCGATCTGCTCCAGATGGACAATCGAATTGGCACACAATGTGAAGCCGCCGAATACGAAGGTTTGGTCGGGGAGAAAAGTCTCCGTCGGGGTGGTATTATTGTAGATGATTGGTGGAGCCATCGAGACTTCTGGTGACGACACAGTGCAACTCTCAATGAAAGCACCAATGTCGGTGTCAAAACCGGCAGATCTCGGGTAGGGGGTCCCGAACTATGCATCTAAGGATCGAAGGTAACAAGGAGGCAGGGGACACGATGTTTACCTAGGTTCGGTCCCTCTTAATGGAGGTAATACCCTACTTCCTGCTTGATTGACTTTGATGAGTATAGGGGTTACAAGAGTTGATCTACCTCGAGATCATAATGGCTAAACCCTAGATGTCTAGCCTGTATGATTGTGTTCTTGCCTATGGACTAAGCCTTTCGGTTTATATAGGCACCGGAGGGATCTACAGTTGTACAGAGTCGGTTACAAAGAAAGGACTGTACATAATTCGAACGCCAAGCTTGCCATCCACGCAAAGGAGAGTCCCATCCGGACACGGGGAAGGTCCTTCTATCTTGTACCATCACGGCCCATCAGTCCGGCCCATGTCACACAGGCGGTCGCCCGAGGACCCCTTAGTCCAGGACTCCCTCAATTGCGACCAGAATAGCTTCTCCGTTGATCTCCCCTCTTCGACTCAGAAGAACTCCACAACATCAGCAATACTCTGGGGTAGATCCGCAAACGCTCCTGGAGAAATCCAAATGCGGGTCAGTAAGGTGTACTTTCTCCTTACAAATTTGCTCTGCATATTAAAGGCATTACCTACCACGATCTGCTTTGCCTCTTGGATCTCCCAGCAGGCGCCTTGGGCTTCAATCCGGGCCTCTTTCGCACTTTGGAGCACCGTAGAAAGTTCGGAGTGTCGATCCGACACCTTGCACTCTAAGGACTCACATTTTCTTATAGCCTCCTTGAGCTCTTATTGGACTTCATCAAACCTCACTTCATGTTTTAGGCGGGCAGCTCATTCCTCCTTCGCCTACTTCTTGGCTTCGGCCAGCGTGCTCTTGAGGGTCTCGACCTCAGACGCGTCAACTATGAGCATAATCATAAAGCTCATTTAGATGACAAATCAGAACTCATATCATTTCAGATATGTTTCAGTATCACATACCTTGCTTTTCCTCCAACTTCCGCTTTAGTTCAGACACTTCGGCGGCGTGGGAGGTTGCCGCTAAAAGCGAAGCCTGTTTATCCAAATAGACATATATGTTATCTCCTGTGAAGAATTATTCGATCCTCTATTCGGCCTTTCTTCACAAACGCCGAACAGAGTCTCGGGGGCTACTATCTATACACAGGCATTCCTTTTACATATACAAATAGCCAAAAAAAATATTACATCACATACCTCAAAGCCTGCCAGAAGGCTGGTATAGGCTTCGTGCAATCCGTTTTTAGCGGACCGAACCATTTCAACCACCGTACCCATAAGGGTACAATGTTCCTCCACAATGGAAGCACTCTGAAGTGCTTCCACCAGAGTGTCCGGCACCTCTGGATTGACAGAGGTCGTCGGTGGAGGTGGCGCGCCCCCTTTTATCGAAGGAGGCTGCTCGCCCGATTCCAAAGTCGTATGGATCTCTGGAATAATATTTGGTAGGGGCCAAATTGGGTATGGCCCCCATCGCCGGTCTCCATGGGGGTATATGTATGGTGTCTTTGGATACTTATGATCCGGCCACGGGCTTCGGCTTGGGGTGCCACTCGGCGATGGCGTCGGTGTCCGATTCAGAATCATCCGAAAGGGAGAGTTTCCCCTTCTTGGACGCCTCCACCTCTAGGTCCACGGAAGCCGCTCTTTTATTCTTCCCCCTCCCCCTTAAAGGGAGAATTGCTCTCTTTCTCCTCCTTATCTTCATCATGAGAGAAGAGAGTCTTGGTGTCTTCGGACACAACATCCGGAGCGCCTTTACGGCGGAGGCCACCTCTGGCTTCCTTGGCCTTCTTCTCCGGCACCTGATACGGCGCCGGAACCAGCATCCTCGTCAACAGAGGAATGGCTGGGTCTTCGGGTAGTGGAGCCGGACATTGAATCCGCTCCGCCTTCTTTATCCAACCCCGTGGGAATAATGGAAAGCTCAATATACTCCTTGGACTTGCAAATTAAAGGTTGTCAGAAAACTTACTGGAGTGGCCAGATGAGCGTAGACGAGGCCGTGGTCTTCGGTCGTTCTCGCCCATGACGTCTGAGCCTTGAAAAGCAGCTTACATATGTCTTCATGCGTCGTGCCGAAGAACCGTTGCAGGGTCCGAGCACTGTCCGGGTCGAATTCCCACATATACCAGTCCGGCGTAGGCAGGGGAGAATCCGGCAAAAAAGCATCACCTGGATCACGCTGGCAAGACTGCTGTTCTTGTCTATTATACCCTTGACGCGCTTCTGCAGCGACATCACCTCGTCGGACGACGCCCAATCCAAGCCCTTGTTGAGCCATGATGTAAGCCGCATTGGAGGCTCGGACTTGAACTCGGGAGGGGCGGCACATGTGGCGTCATGGGGTACCGTAATATAGAACCACCCCTGCTACCATCCCTTGACGGTCTCCACAAAGGTCCCCTTGGGCTAGGTGACGTTTGGAAGCTTGCTCACCATGGCGCCACCGCACTCCGCATGTTGACCATCAACCACTTTTGGCTTCACATTAAAGACCTTGAGCCATAGGCCAAAGTGGGGGGGTGCGGAGGAAGGCCTCACACAAGACGATAAACGCCAAAATATTGAGGAAGGAATTTGGGGTTAGATCATGGAAATCTAGCCCGTATTAAAACATGAGACTGCAGACGAAAGGATGGAGGGGAAGCCCTAGTCCGCGAAGGAAATGGGGGATGAACACTACCCTCTCGTTAGGCTCCGGGGGAGGGATGACCTGCTTCTTGGCAGGGAGCCGGTGGGCTATGTCCATGACCAAGTACCCTACTTCCTAGAGTTCCTCGTCGTTCTCCTCTGTAACTGAGGAAGCCATCCACTTGCCCTTCGCTCTAGATCCGGACATGGCTAGAGTGTTTGGTGGCGATGGAAAAGATTGAAACTTGGGCGCTGGAGCTCAAGGGCACATGGGCTGAGGAGGAAGAAGGCGTGGGGTAAAAAGACGGATCCTTATCTTCTTATAAAGGCAGTGGATATCAAGCGTCTCCTCATAAGCCTTAAATCTCGCCTATTCCCAAGGGGATGTGTGAACGGCACGGTTGGATTACCCAAACCCGTATTGATGAGAATCCCATGATAAGGGGACACGATCTCTTTTTTGACAGGACGTGTCAATGGCCGTGCCACGAAACGCGAAGCGGGGACTGTGAAAACGGTTCAGAATAATAAACAAGGCCAGGACATAACGCCTCGCTGAAAAAGTTGCCAGTGGACGTGACTTACTTTGTTTTAGATATTTTTGCCCTTATAGCCTAGGGTTGTGATTATTAAATGAAGCCGGATACAACTCTTATGTGCGGAAGGCTGCTTTGGAGTATTCGGAGGAGGAACCCGCCTTGCAATGCCAAAAACAATCTGCGAGCCAGAAGCATCATCATTGAAGCTAGTTCAGGGGCTACTGAGGGAGTCATGGATTATGGGGTCCTCGGGGAGCCGGCCTATGTGACATGGGCCGGACTGATGGGCAATGAAGATACAAGACAAAAGGTCTTCTCCCGTGTCCGGATGGGACAATCCTTTGCGTGGATGGCAAGCGTGGCGTCCGGATATTGAAAGAACATGCGGTGCCCCCATGTTTGGTTTTGGTAATTCATGACAATCTCTATGGACTAATGGTTGCCTTGAGTTTTATTTGAAGGATTTGTCCATAGGCTTTTCTTGGAGTCCATTCGTTGGTTTCATGGAGAGTTTGTGATGACCAAGGTGCCATTCAAGGAATTACCTAAAGATTGTTCATGTGAGAGGTTGATCAGGACTAAGTCAAAGAGTGAATCAAGTTGGTCAACACAAAAAGCGTAGAAGATGTACCGAGAGGGATCAAGCGATCCCATGGTATGGTAAGCATTGTCAATTACGCTTTGTGTACTAACCCATGATCTTCGTGAGAGTTCTTTATGGGGTTAGGTTGTGGCGTGCAAGTTCAAGTGAAGCATCACGAAGAGATCAAATGCTTGAAGCTTGCCGTCCATTGTGGTGACAATGGACTTGTGAAGATGTGCGGAAGAGTGGCTCGCCCATAGTGGAGTATGGGGGAGCAATCAACTAGTCATCATCGAGCCAACGCAATCAAGAAAGGTGGTCCAACTTGAGGGAGTCAAGATCGTCATCATCTAGCTCAAGTGGACCATGTGCAAGGCAAAGGTTTGCCCTTGATAGGTTTTCCATTTTACCGGTCTCATGATGGTAGTTGGGAGACCGGGTTTTAGGTTCGATTGCCCTACTATCAAGGTGGGCTCTCGATGAGTAACTTGATCGTATCATTCAAAGAGAGATCAAACCATTGCATCCTTGCATCATCTTTCTTGGTTCTTGTTTGGTTCTCTTTGTGAGTTTTGGAGTTTATGGTCATCTTGATGACAAGCTCGAGTTCATCGAAAACGGAGTTCACATGCATCTTCTAGGATGTTTTCGATGTTGGAGGTTCTGTCGGTTCTTCTCTGTCGCTGTTTTGATGCTACTCATTATCTTGTATCCAACAAGCTTGAGTTTGCTCAATTCGGAGCTCATTTGCAGAAGTTATGGCATTTTTGGTTTTCCTTGGAGTGTTCTTGTTCTCGCGGAAATGGCATAAGGTTGGCACCTGTGGTAGTACTGCTGGACCGGCGCGGCAGTACCGCGTATCGCCACAAGCGGTAGTACCGCTGTCCGACAATGGTAGTACCACCCATGGCCATAAGTGGTAGTACGGCTCCGGTTCCGCGCTGGCACCGCCTCGACTCGAGACGTGGTTTTCTCGTGTCGGGTTCAGCGGCAGTAGTAGCAGCAGTAGGAGCGGTAGTACCGCTCGTGTGCGGTAGTACCGCGGCTACCACCGCCCCTAGTACCGCTGGGCCAAGCGGCAGTACCGCTGCGGCCAACGGTAGTACCGCTGGCTCCAGCGGTAGTGCCGCTCATTCAGCTCTGCCTCGCCCTTCGTTTTGCTCCGGTCTTTGTGTTCTACCGCCCGGGCGGTAGTACCGCTCCCCTGAGCAGTAGTACCGCTCGTGCGCAGACTTAGAACATAACGCTTGGATTCGGGAGCTCCTATAAAAGGGGGTCTTCTTCCCCATTCAACCTTATCCTTTGAGCTCGTGTTCTTCCTCCATTGTTAACCTTCTTCGAGCTTGCTAACTCTCAATCCCTCCATGGATTCTTTCTAGTTTTTGAGGGAAAAGAGAGAGGAGATCTAGATCCACATTTCCATCAATCACTTTCTCCTCTATGTGAGGGGAACCCCTTGGATCTAGATATTGGAGTTCTTCGTGTTCTCCTTCTTGTTCTTCCTCTCATTTTCCTCCCTAGCATTAGTTGCTTCGGTGGGATTTGAGAGAGAAGGACTTGGGCACTCCGTGCGCCCTTGCCATTGCATTTGGTGCATCGGTTTGAGTTCTCCACGTGATACGTGGAAGTTACAAGTTGAGAAGCTTATTACTCTTGGGTGCTTGGTACCCTTGAGCTTGTTACTCTTGGGTGTTTGGACACCCTAGAGCTTGTTCCTCTTGGGTGCCTTGGCGCCCTAGACGGTTGGTGTTGTTCGGAGCTCAATCATTGTGGTGTAAAGCTCCGGGAAAGCGTCGGGGTCTCCAATTAGGTTGTGGAGATCGCCCCGAGCAATTTGACGGGTACCGGTGACCGCCCCCAAGGGTTGCCAAACTGTACGGGTTCGGTGACCGCCCCCAAGGGTTGCCATTTGTACGGGTTCGGTGACCGCCCTCAAGGGTCCCTTAGTGGAATCACGGCATCTTGCATTGTGCGAGGGCGTGAGGAGATTACGGTGGCCCTAGTGGCTTCTTGGGGAGCATTGTGCCTCCACACCGCTCCAAACGGAGATTAGCATCCGCAAGGGTGTGAACTTCGGGATACATCATCGTCTCCGCATGCCTCGGTTATCTCTTACCCGAGCCCTTTACTTATGCACTTTACTTTGTGATAGCCATATTGTTCTTTGTCATTTATCTTGCTATCACATAGTTGCTTATCTTGCTTAGCATAAGTTGTTGGTGCACATAGGTGAGCCTAGTTGTTTTAGGTTTTGTGCTTGACAAATTAACCGCTAGGTTTATTCCGCATTTGTTCAAGCCTAAACCGTAATTATTTTAAAGCACCTATTCACCCCCCCCCCCCTCTAGACGACATCCTCAATCTTTCAGATGTGTAGTTTCCTTCCTCTATAAACCGACTTTGCACAACCCTAGTCCCCTTCGGTGCCTATATAAACCGGAGGGTTTAGTCCGTAGAGGCAGGATCACAATCATACAGGCTAGACATCTAGGGTTTAGCCATTACGATCTTGAGGTAGATCAACTCTTGTAACCCCTATAGTCATCAAAGTCAATCAAGCAGGAAGTAGGGTGTTACCTCCATTAAGAGGGCCCGAACCTAGGTAAATATTGTGTCCCCTGCCTCCGGTTACCTTCGATCCTCAGAAGCACAGTTCGGGAACCCCCGTACCCGAGATATGCTGGTTTTGACACCGACAATAAGGTTCTTGGGGAGCGCTCAACACGACTACTGACTTCTTCGTCACCGACGCCCCAGACTCCGACGACTTCTTCCCCGACATCGACAACCTCGTCGACGACATGGCTGGCGAGGACACCGGCCCTAAGACCGGTGCTTCTGCTCCCGTTCGGTACGTTTTCATACTCTTTATGTTAGAGGTTCTACCACAACTTCTTGCTCTAGTATCTATTCTAGATGTGTTCCATTCTAATTCATATATGCAGATGCTATTTACCTTCTCTCTGTCAGTTTGCATGACTTACTTTATCTCTGCTATATCAGTCATGCGTTATCTAGTATTTCCGTTACTAAAATTATTCGGTAAATTGCTAATATTTTCAATAACGCTATCAAATCCTCTCTCAAATGTGTCACGAATGAGCTTAGTCACCTAGAAAATGATTCACGCCCAGTTGATCTTGTGACCGTTGGATGAGCATCTAAGGGTTGTCACACCTCCTTCTACCTGGAGCTAGCCCTTCTCTTCTTCCTTCAGCACCCGGTTTCCACGTGAGATAAGTTCATCACGTGGATAAGAGGTGAGATTAATCATCTGTGCATACTGTACTGCGTACATAACGAAACAACAATATGTCGTATCTGAGGAGAAAATGCTTGTAACCAAATAGTCGTGTGCACATTTCTTCTCTGCCAGTCTAGAGAAGCGACTTGCCAGTGCAGGTTGAGATGGACTCTCTAATGGCAGTAAAATTGATTCAAGCTTCAGATGTCGACAGATCGGTTTACTCGTCCATCATAAAGAAGATTAGATATCTTTTGTCCCTTCGTGATTTTTGTATTACTCATGTAAATCGTAGCCAAAATAAAGTTAGTGATAGTTTAGTATATTTTGCTCGTAGCGAAGGTAGAACCATGACTTGGCTTGGTTCGGGACCTCCAGATGCTTTGAATTTGGCTGTGATGGATTGTAAGGACTTGAGGTTTTGAGTAATACAAATTTCTACCCGCAAAAAAAAACCATGTGATGAACATGATTTTTGGCTTATATTCACTCAACCAGACACAGATGAAAATACATCAAAAGTGATGCAACAAACCTAACACATCTTTTTGTAGCAGCTGCAGTTTATGAAGAATGGTCCTTTTTATGTCAAGTTTTTGTCAATGTCAAATTTGACAATTGTCTTAGGGAAGCTAATCAAGTTGCGCATCTTTTAGCTTGTAATTCTGAGGATTTTATTACTTTTAAGCCAAGTTCGATCATTGTCTTAGGGAACCTCCCCTTTTTATCTTAGCACAGTTAGCAATTCTTCATAATAGAGTCGCCATGATGGCTTTCCCTAAGAAACAGCAAAATAAAACTGCAGGTCCTTACAACGGTAGCCAAGACATTTATTTAAAATAGTACAGGTTTTGTAGTCACGATCGTCACCACAAAGCACAAACACAAGAAACTCTTCTTGGTGCTAATACGGCCGGGTACGTCTAGTTATCTGTGGGCACAGGGACATGAGGGACAGCGAACACCACCAGCTCAGCCCGCCGGCGCGTGATGAGCCCGGCCTCCTCAGTCATGTCCAGCTCCTCGGGGACCATCCCGTCCGGCAGCTTCCAGTCGAAATGGAAGAGCAGCGCCGCGAGGGCGAGCTCGAGGTGCACGAGGCCGAAGGAGACGCCGGGGCATATCCTCCGGCCGGCGCCGAACGGCAGGAACTCGAAGTCCACCCCCTTGAAGTCCGGCGTGCCGCAGCTCTCGAACCTCTCCGGGACGAACTCCTCGGCGGAGTCCCAGTGGGCCGGGTCCCTGCCCATCGCCCAGGTGTTGACCAGCACCATGGCGCCCTGTGGCACGTCGAAGCCGAGCACCTGCTGCCGCGGGCCGCCGCACTCCCGTTTCAGCATCACCGGCGGGTGCAGCCTGAGCGTCTCCTTGATGACCAGCCGCAGGTAGTGCAGGTCCGTCAGGCCGTCCTCCGTCACCCTGCGGTGTCCGTCGAGCTGTCGCCGGACCTCGTCTTGCGCCCTCCGCATGGCCGCCGGCTTACGCAGCAGCTCCGCCATTGCCCACACCAGCGTGGTCGACGTGGTCTCGCTGCTCGCACTAATCAAGTCCTGCATGCATGCAAACAATAATGGTTGACGCCTTTCGATCGAGGATTGGTAAACACTAAACAGGATCGGGATTCGGGAGAGAGCTTACTATGATGACCAATTTGATGTTCTCCGTGGTGAAGGGATACTGGGAGTCCATGTCGTCCTGGAGCCTCAAGAGCACGACAAGCAAGTCCTCGGCGTGCTCCTCTCCGCCGTCGGCGCATGCTGCTGATCTCTTCTTGTCCCGGTGCTGCTGGATGACGGAGTCCATGAAGGCGGCCATGCGTTTGTTGCGGTGGTCGATCCTGGCGGGCACGCGGCTCAGGAGCATGGCGAGCCGGGACGACGGGAAAAGGTCCGGCAGGGTCATCCCCGGCACGATCTTTAACCCCTCCCGCAGCAGCGTGAACAGGGTGTCGCGGTCGTCGCTTCTCAGGCGGCCGACCATGGCCTGCAACGAGGAGTCCGCGACGAACGAGGCTAGTCCCCGGGTCAAGTTCACGGACGCCGATGCCGACGCCGACGACGCGACGGAGCGGAGCAGGCGTCCCAGCACCTCCGCTCTGACAGCGCGGAAGGAGTGGACGCGGCGGTTGCTGAGGAGCTCGAGGGTGCAGATCTTGCGGAGCTGCCGCCAGCCGTCGCCGTATGGCGCGAAGACGAGGCCCTCGGAGCCACGCAGGAAGAGGTGCATGGTCGGGCTGAGGGGCCGCGACGCGAAGGCCACGTCGTGGGTCTTCATGATCTCGCGCGCCGCGTCCGGGGAGGTGGCCACGAGCACGGGGAGCTGGCAGAACCGGAGCAGCATGAGCGGGCCGTGGCGCCGAGCCAGGTCGCGCATGGCGTGGTGCGGCGGGACCGACGAGCCGGCGAGGTGGTGCAGGTGGCCGATCACCGGCAGCGCCCATGGCCCCGGAGGAAACCGTTGTCCGCCGGCCGATCTCCTGCGGCTGCGGAACGCTCCTACCAGGTAGAGCGTAGTTACCACGACCAGAAGAAGAAGCAGGAGGAGCGAGTAGTATGCTGGGATCTCGGCAGCCATGGCCGGTAACTTTGAGCTCGATGGGCTTCAAGCGTACGTCGTCCCCTGATATATTCTCTCATGAGGAGGTTTGGATATTTATAGTGGCCTTGCGTAGAGTCTTGATCTTGCTGCTCTCATCTTGGCTGCGCCGGAGCGATTTGTTTGCACCACCCAGGCCCGGATTAAACTTGGCAATGCGATCTCTACTAGACACAAGTCGAAATCGCCCGCCGTCACCTCCTACGACATCTCGGCCCCGACTGCATGCACAGCTTGAAGCGACAGCTCACAACCAGATACTTGGACCCCGCTCCTTCTAATCTTATCTGCATATACATACGCATGGTTTTACATCATCAAAACTGTTATACCATTAAATTTACTAACTTGATTCACTAGCATCCGTCCAATCTACGTGTGAGAATCATCTACCATGTAACACATTAGTGCATTCTAAGTGAATTCTTAAAACGCGTTGCATTTAGTTGTGGCATGCATAACTTTTCAAGTTAAGATTTGTTTTGCTTATGTAGAAATTTCCCACATAGTTTAAGTCATAAGCCGTCCACATCATCAAGTGCATGCATCCAATCCACTTTTCACCACATACAAAGTTCTCCACACCATCAAACACATGCAAGTCATCCACATCATTATTTTGCAAAAAAAAATTAACTTTTGAGCAACAGATAATTAAACTTGAGTCATAAGGCAATATAACTTGCATCCACCCTCCATTTACCTCTAGGTTTCTACGGCCATATGGTGACAATGTGGTTCGACATTATTATCATATATTCTGATTTTG
This sequence comes from Triticum dicoccoides, assembly GCF_002162155.2. NCBI lineage: Eukaryota > Viridiplantae > Streptophyta > Magnoliopsida > Poales > Poaceae > Triticum > Triticum dicoccoides. The sequence continues at coordinate 89,618,382 of NC_041385.1, forward strand.
TTTTATTTTATAATTCCATCGCTATAATTTTTGGCAGCAGTGTGCAGGGTATTATCTTTTTAGAGAAAAGACATACGCCCGACTTTATAAATAAAGCCATAAGGCAGGTAGCAACCACACAAGAGTTCGAAATAGACACCCAACCAGACCCCAACCATGGGTCGAAAGAGAGAACTAGAGTCAAAGGTACATGGCTCCCTAGCCAGAACACGGCGCGCAGGCCGGAGAAAAGCTACCCAAAATGAGCGCGCGAATGACGACTGAAGAGGCTAAGCATCCTGCTCTTGACTGCATAAGTTAGACGCCGAGGCCCGAATTTTGGAGATAAGCAAAGAGAGCACATCCTGGTCATCCACCTTAGTCAATGATTTCCAATGCTGCAAGAGAGCACACGATTTAAATAAGCAATCCGCAAGTTTAGCCGGAAACACATGTTCAATAGTAAACTTGTTTCTAGTCGTCCAAAGGGACGAGCACATAGCACCCAGGCCCACCTAGAAGATGCGTCTGGAGACACCAGACAAGGTATTCGCATGGGTCCGCAGATCAGAGAAAGAAATAGGGGCCCAGGAGACCTGGAGCCACTCACGAACACAACTCTAGATGAGCTTAGCCAAGGCACAGTGAAAGAAAATGTGTGACGAGTCCTCTAATTCACCACATAGGGCACAAAATAGAGAGCCCGGACCATTCCTCTTGTGAATCTGGTCAGCCGAAGGCAACCGGCCCCTAAAGGCTTGCCACAAGAAGATCTTAACTTTAGGAGGGATCCGAGCCTTCCAAATCTGAGAGAAACGGTTAGTAGGAGAGCCACCAATAAGCTTAGAATAGAGCGATTTAATAGAAAAGCGCCCCAAGGCAGAGTACGGCTAGATCACCGAATCCATATCCGTCAAGAGCGAGGGGAAGGATGCAGTAAGGCATTGCCAATCTTCAAACTCTACAGGCGACAAGGATCGGCGGAAGGCCAGGTTCCAACCATGGGACGCCAACTTAGCAATAGAAACAGGTCCGGACAATAGGAAAACAAGGTGGGGAAGGTCACCGAGAGCGGTGAATCTCCACACCACCAGTCCAGCCAAAATCTAATGGAGGAGCCATCCCCAACTATAAATTTAACATGACCCTGGAATAGGGACCTAATTTTAACCAAGGCCTTCCAAAACTGAGAACCACCAAGAGCATTAGCAAGCATCGGGCTAGAGGATAGAAAATACTTAGCCTTAAGAATGGAAAGCCAGAGTGGCTGATCCCTAGCAGTCATAATCTTCCACCACCATTTAATCATCAAACATTGGTTCATGATAGAAGTATTAATGATCCCCGACCCTCCAATGTTTTTGGGTCTACACATCAGTTTCCATTTGACAAAGCGGTATTTACGCCGATTATCAGCGGCATTCCAATAAAAGGTCCCATGATGCTTGTCGAAACCAGCATGGATTCTTCCCGATAATAAGTAGAAGCCCATCAAGAACATGGGGAGGGAAGACAAACAAGCATTGATCAGGGCAACTTTACCCGCATTGGTATTATACCTCCCACGCCAGGGTAAGACCCTGTTGCCGACCTTGGCAACCACCGGGGTGAATTCTTTTGCATGCAGAACATCCGGAGAGATGGGAAGGCCCAAATATTTGAAAGGGTAGGAGCCAAGCTTACAATTAAGGAGGTGAGACACATGCACAACTTCAGTATCATCAACGCCAGTGACAATAACCTCGCTCTTCGCAAAGTTGATCTTAAGACCCGACATAACCTCAAAGCAGAGGAGAATGAATTTGAGATGAGCGAGGCAACAGTTATTCAACTCGACCATAATAATAGTGTCATCCACATATTCAAGGTGAGTGACACCTTCAGGAATAAGATTAGAGCTAACCGGAGCTATATGGCCATGAGCGGCTGCTCTGGATAGCATGCGGGACAGGGCATCCGCCACGAAATTGAATAAGATAGGAGAAGCAGGGTCGCCTTGCTGCAGGCCCCTACCATTGGCGAATAAATTACTAACCTGACTGTTCACAGAAATGGCAGTATGGCCACCCGAGACCAACTACATGATCCTGTGCAATAGGGGCCCATCAAACCCTTTTGCCAAAAGAACCCTCCTAAAAAACGGCCAACTCACAGAGTCATAGGCCTTCTCAAAATCAAGCTTTAGAATCACAGCTTTGGACTTACAGATCTTAAGGTCATGCACAGTCTCATGTAAGCATAGGACCCCATCCAAAATGAATCAACCTTTGATGAAGGCAGATTGGAAGGGGCTGATAGTACAGTGGGCAATGGGGGAGAGGTGCGAGGCGAGCCCCTTGGCAGGTAATTTAGCGAAGTTATTGATCAGGGCAATAGGACGAAACTGCGAGATCAAGTGAGCACCTTTGACTTTAGGAATGAGAGAAATGACCGCGTAGTTAAGACGGGACTGCGGCCAGAATTTCTTAAAGAAAGGAATAGAGAAACCGTCAGGCCCCGAGGCAGCGTTCGGGTTGGCCAAACTGATCACGTTCCAGACCTCCTCATTCGAGGGGAGGGGGTCAATAAGACAATATTTTTTTCCTCGGAGATCTTACTACCCCCTTCCCAAAAATCAGAAGAGAAAGAAATGGCAGAGTCCGGTTTGGGACCGAGAAGATTGGAAAAGAAAGATACAATGTGGTTCAAGATTAGAGATTGGTCTGAAGTCCTGACACCGTCAATGATAAGACTATCAATGAAACATCTCCGGCACCTACCATTGGCGATCGCAAGATAATAAGCCGTGATAGCGTCACCCTTTAAGGTCCAGTTAAGGGAGCCACGCTGGCGCCAATAGATCTCTGAATGCTGATGCAACAACATCAGGGCATCTTCCAAGGAATACCGAGTCACCTATTGAGAAGAAGAAAGACCGGAGAGATCAGCAGCTTGGTCAAGGACCCTGAGCTGGGATTCCAAGGATGCTTTTCCGGGACCAGCCTCTTAAGAATTTGCGCAGCTCATAAGAGCACTTGTGCTAGTCATCCATGGGACCAAAGGAGCGATGAGAGGAGTTAAGAAAATTAGAGATCTTGGTTGCCAGAATATCACAGAGACCATCAACGAGTAACTGGGAAGCATCAAATTGAAAAGGAGAAGAAGAGAGATGAGAATTAAGGCCCACATCTACAACAAGTGGAACATGATCAGACCCAACCGCGGGTCTAGCTTTCAGTGAAGCACGGGGAAAGAGCGAATCCCATCTATCACAAACAAAGACCCAATCCAGCACCGGCCGGACAGGGTTTGACTGATGATTGGACCAAGTGAACCGCACCCCATCCTAGGGAGCCCACGGATCGCACAGTTACTAATAAACTCATTAAAGGCATTAGCCATGGGCTAGGAGAAATTAGGGTTATTTTTATCTGCCGGGGTGCGCAAGAGATTGAAGTCCCCACCGATCAGTAGCGGGATATTGCAGGATTCGACCTTATTAGAGAGCTCATCAAGAAACATAGACGCAAGAGAATGATCAACGGGGCCATAAACCACTAGAAATTCCCATAACTTATTTAGCTGACGATGATGAACTACCACGCTAGCCCAAAAGATGCCATGATCAAAAGTAATGAAATCAAACACATCCCGCTTAGATCCAATCAAGATACCCCCAGAGTGGCCCGAGGAAGGGAGAAAATTCCAATCAAATCTATCCATGTCTGCAACCACAGACAACTCAGAGGGGGAGAAGGATTCCTTAAACGTTTCAACAAACCCAATTATGTCAATGTGTTCACCACATAGCAAGTCATGAATCTGGTCCCGACGCCCCCTAGCGTCAAAACCTCTTACATTACAGAAGAGAGCTTTCATATATAAGATAAGTTTTTAATACGGGGGCTAGATCTGCACGGGGCCATACAAGGCTTAGAGCGCTTAGACTAGCCTCTCTTCAACTGGAAGGAGGTGGAAGGCGCCTGGCCACAACCATTTGGCACCCCACCCCCCCCCCTCCCACCCGACATCACTTGGGCTGCAGCGGGAAACGCGGAGGCCGCGGCCTCCCTGGCCTTGGCAATAGCCGTCTGGGCTATTTCATTAGCCCTAATAACAAATATCAGACGCGAGGGGGAACCCAACCCCGAAATGATAGACACACCAACATCTTCCAAAACATGAGACAGGTGATCATCCGAGGAGGCAGGTAAAACAAGCCGAACTGGAGAAGCAAGGGGAGGAGCGAGGACAGACGTACCTGAAGGAGGAAGATCCCTAGCCGCAGCGCGCCTCTCGGCCCTCGCAGCCACTGACTCGCCAGAGTCACGCACGCGGCGCCCCTTGCATGCCGTGGACGCAGGCGAGCGCAGCACCGGCGAGCTCACCACAGGCGAGGCCGCACCCAAACCAGACCCAGACGCAGCACCCAAGTCCTTGTCCAAACGACACGCCAAACCCGCATTGACTGTTTTGGATCCAGAGGAAGCCCGACTCTTAGCAGAGAATTTCCTGACCAAGGACTTCTTCTTCTTCTTTGATACCGGCCCAACGGAACGAGTAGGGGAAGCAGGTAGATCTTCAATCCCAGAGAAGGAGGGTGATTGCGAACGAGCAGGAAGGTTGGAGCAGGCACCAGAGACGGGAGTTCCTTTGCTCACAGATTTCCCAAGAGGTGGCACATCATCCTTCTGGGCATTAGGAGCCGGGGCATTCTCCTTGAAAATCTCCTGCATCGCAGGCTCCATTCCATCCCATTCAGACTGAGTAAACCGAGGGTCAGAGCCACCACTCGGGTTTTGCCCACCAGCCGAGCCATCTCCTTGCTTATCCTCATGATCAACCGACTTGGAAGGGGGAGGCGGAGGAGGGGTCTGGAAAGTATCAGCGCCTTTAATACGAACCTGCAAGCGCACACCCTCAGGGGAAGGGAAAACATCCACCGCACCATGAACACAGATCGGATCAATGCACCAGATGCTAAGGCGAACCGGGCCAACCTTGCCCAAAGACTCTGAATCAACCTCCACGGGCTTACCAATGATATTCCCAAACACCATCATGAATCCAGCAGAACGCGGCCCCACTGGCACATCATCCACTAGAACCCAAACTTTAGACAGAGGGTCAACCACCTTTGCACCACAAGTAGCAGCCTTAACCGAAACAACCAGCTGGTTTAGAGGTAAAGTGAAGCTTGTACACAAAGAAATCATCCTTAAGCATTCCTTGGAGGGGAAGACCACTGCAAACTCAAATTCTGAGAGCTGGTGCACCTGCCAATCCCATCCCCCCTCATCCAAAATCTTTAGGCCATCCAAGAGGGTCTGCGGAGAAATCTTTTGGTCCCAGACAGAAATGACAGCCGCATTTGATAGCGAGGGGGCAGCGACAACCACAGGAGCATCAGAATCAAGGGCAAAGAAGCCACAGCCGGGCAGACCAGTCCCAAACTGAACAAAGGAGGGGATCTTTGTATGATTGCAGCAATCCACAGTGAGGTGCCCGTCAGAGCGATAGATGAGGCAGAAGGGAGGATTGGAGCACCTAGATTGAAAGTGGCCCGGTCGGTGACAGGCGAAGCAAGACAGGGACGGAGAGGGGATGAAGCAGCAGGATGGTGGCGAGGGGGGGCGGTGGAGACGGGGGCAGGAGACCATCACCGAGCCCAGCAGACGAGGCACCAGGAGGAGCGGCATGATGATCTCTGACTGGCGCAGAAGAAGGGCCAGGCCCGAAGCGGTGGTCGGGGCGGGAAGCAGCAGCAGCTACGAAAGAGCAAGGAGGCGGACGCGGCAGCGGCACTGGACCCCTGGACGGAACCGGATGCGGGACCGAAGAGGAGGAGCCGCCACCAGCCGAAGCAGCTGCGGCCTCCCATGGATCTAGGCCCGCCGCTGCCACGCCACCAGATCCAAGCAACACCGCCCCAGATATGACGGTGGACCACTCCTGCTCGTCGTGCTGGAGCCGCTCGGAGCCAGCCACCTAGGCCTCACGTTCACGCGACGCCTCGCGCGCCACACCTAGGCCGAAAACCCTAGGAGGGGGGGAGCCGCGCCGTACCCATAAATAGCCAAGACTAGCCAGGCCGAACTGGGCCAGGCCAGGACAAAGGGCCACGGGAGGGGAGCGAGAGGGGCAGTGGCCACAATCAACTGCCCCGGGGCCTCAGGATGGATGGGGGAAAAGCAGCCAGCGAAGACAAGGCCGGAGGCGCAGACGGCCCAGACCGAGCCGGCCCAGGAACCTCTAGGCCCGCCAAACCCAGGGGCCCCAACCCCATCACGGACCACGGCCGATCTAGTGTTAGCCCCTAGCACCGAGTCCACCGGAGCGCCCGCCGCCTCCGGCACCGGCTCCAGCCGGCGAGGAGAGGACAGGCCAGACTCGGCGGACGGGAACACCAGGCCAGCGGTAAGACCGGAGTGGAGGGGAGCGGACCAAGGGGGCCGCTGTCGGGGAACGGAGCTGGGCACCTGTTGGGGAACGTAGCAGAAATTCAAAATTTTCCTACGTGTCACCAAGATCTATCTATGGAGAGACCAGCAACGAGTAGAAAGAGAGTGCATCTACATACCCTTGTAGATTGCTAAGCGGAAGCGTTCAAGTGAACGGGGTTGATGGAGTCGTACTCATCGTGATTCAGATCACCGATGATCAAGCGCCGAACGGACGGCACCTCCGCGTTCAACACACGTACAGCCCGGTGACGTCTCACATGCCTTGATCCAGCAAGGAGAGAGGGAAAGGTTGAGGAAGACTCCATCCAACAGCAGCACAACGGCGTGGTGGTGATGGAGGAGCGTGGCAATCCAGCAGGGCTTCGCCAAGCATCATGGGAGAGGAGGAGGAGGGAGAGGGGCAGGGCTGCACTAACTAGAGATCAAATCGCGTGTTATGGGCAGCCCCATGCCTCAATATATATAGGGGAAGGGGAGGGCTGCGCCCCCTTTAGGGTTTCCCACCCCAAGGGGCGGCGGCCAGCCTCCAGATGGCATCTGGTGCGGCGGCCAAGAAGGGGGGGAGGAGTCCATCCTCCCCAAGGCACCTCGGAGGTGCCTTCCCCCTTGAGGACTCTTCCCTCTAGGGTTCCCTAGGCGCATGGGCCTCTTGGGGCTGGTGCCCTTGGCCCATGTAGGCCAAGGCGCACCCCCTACAGCCCATGTGGCCCCCCGGGGCAGGTGGTCCCACCCGGTGGGCCCCCGGGACCCTTCCGGTGGTCCCGGTACAATACCGATGACCCCGAAACTTGTCCCGATGGCCGAAACAGGACTTCCTATATATAAATCTTTACATCCGGACCATTCCGGAACTCCTCGTGACGTCCGGGATCTCATCCGGGACTCCGAACAGCATTCGGTAACCACATACAAGCTTCCTTTATAACCCTAGCGTCATCGAACCTTAAGTGTGTAGACCCTACGGGTTCGGGAGACATGCAGACATGACCGAGACGTTCTCCGGTCAATAACCAACAGCGGGATCTGGATACCCATGTTGGCTCCCACATGTTCCACGATGATCTCATCGGATGAACCACGATGTCAAGGACTCAATCGATCCCGTATACAATTCCCTTTGTCTAGCGGTATTTTACTTGCCCGAGATTTGATCGTCGGTATCCAATACCTTGTTCAATCTCGTTACCGGCAAGTCACTTTACTCGTTCCATAACACATCATCCCGTGATCAACTCCTTGGTCACATTGCGCATATGATGATGTCCTACCGAGTGGGCCCAGAGATACCTCTCCGTTTACACAGAGTGACAAATCCCAGTCTCGATCCGCATAAAACAATAGATACTTTCGGAGATACCTGTAGTGCACCTTTATAGTCACCCAGTTACGTTGTGACGTTTGATACACCCAAAGCACTCCTACGGTATCCAGGAGTTACACGATCTCATGGTCAAAGGAAGAGATACTTGACATTGGCAAAGCTCTAGCAAACGAACTACACGATCTTTGTGCTAGTCTTAGGATTGGGTCTTGTCCATCACATCATTCTCCTAATGATGTGATCCCGTTATCAACGACATCCAATGTCCATAGCCAGGAAACCATGACTATCTGTTGATCACAACGAGCTAGTCAACTAGAGACTCACTAGGGACATATTGTGGTCTATGTATTCACACGTGTATTACGATTTCCGGATAATACAGTTATAGCATGAATAAAAGACAATTATCATGAACAAGGAAATACAATAATAATACTTTTATTATTGCCTCTAGGGCATATTTCCAACAGTCTCCCACTTGCACTAGAGTCAATAATCTAGTTCACATCGCCATGTGATTAACACTCACAGGTCACATCGCCATGTGACTAATACCCAAGAGTTTACTAGAGTCAGTAGTCTAGTTCACATCACTATGTGATTAACACTCAATGACTTTTATGTTTGATCATGTTGCTTGTGAGAGAGGTTTTAGTCAACGGGTCTGAACCTTTCAGATCCGTGTGTGTTTTACAAATCTCTATGTCATCTCCTAGATGCAGCTACCACGCTCTATTTGGAGCTAATCCAAATAACTGTTCTACTTGAAGCTATTCTAAATTGTTGCTCCATTATATGTATCCGGTATCTCTACTCAGAGCTATCCGGATAGGTGTCAAGCTTGCATCGACGTAACCCTTTACGACGAACTCTTTTACCACCTCCATAATCGAGAAAAATTCCTTAGTCCACTAGTTACTAAGGATAACTTTGACCTCTGTCCTGTGAGCCATTCTTGGATCACTCTTGTACCCCTTGACTGACTCATGGCAAGGCACACTTTCGGTGCGGTACACAGCATAGCATACTGTAGAGCGTACGTCTAAAGCATAGGGGACGACCTTCGTCCTTTCTCTCTATTCTGCCGTGGTCGAGCTTTAAGTCTTAACTTCGTACCTTACAACTCAGGCAAGAACTCCTTCTTTGACTGGTCCATCTTGAACACCTTCAAGATCATGTCAAGGTATGTGCTCATTTGAAAGTACCATTAAGCGTTTTGATCTATCCTTATAGATCTTGATGCTCAATGCTCAAGTAGCTTAATCCAGGCTTTCCATTGAAAAACACTTTCAAAATAACCCTATATGCTTTCCAGAAATTCTATGTCATTTCTGATCAACAACATATACTCATCAGAAATTCTATAGTGCTCCCACTCACTTCTTTGGAAATACAAGTTTCTCATAAACTTTGTATACACCAAAATCTTTGATCATCTCATCAAAGCGCACATTCCAACTCCGAGATGCTTACTCCAGTCCTTAGAAGGATTGCTGGAGCTAGCATACCTTTTAGCATCCTTAGGATTGACAAAACCTTTCTGATTGTATTACATACAACCTTTCCATACGAAGACTGGTAAGGAAACTCGTTTTGTCATCCATCTGCCAGATTTCATAAATGCAGCTAATGCTAACATGAATCCGACGGACTTTAAGCATCGCTACGGATGAGAAAATCTCATCGTAGTCAACTCCTTGAACTTGTGAAAAAACTCTTCGCCACAAGTCGAGCTTCATAGATGGTGACATTACCATCCACGTCCGTCTTCTTATTAAAGATCCATTTATCTCAATGGCTTGCCGATCATCGGGCAAGTCCACCAAAGTCCATGCTTTGTTCTGACACATGGATCCTATCTCGGATTTCATGGCTTCTAACCATTTGTCGGAATTTGGGCCCACCATTGCTTCTCCATAGCTCGTAGGTTCATTGTTGTCTAGCAACATGACCTTCAAGACAGGATTACTGTACCACTCTGAAGTAGTACGTATCCTTGTCACCCTACGAGGTACGGCAGTGACTTGATCCGAAGCTTCATGATCACTATCATAAGCTTCTACTTCAATTGGTGTAGGTGCCACATGAACAACTTCCTGTGCCCTGACACACACTGGTTGAAGTGATGGTTCAATAACCATATCAAGTCTCCACCATTCTCCCACTCAACTCTTTCGAGAGAAACCTTTCCTCGAGAAAGGACCCGATTCAAGAAACAATCCATATTGCTTTCGGATCTGAATTTAGGAGGTATACCCAACTGTTTTGGGTGTCCTATGAAGATCCATTTTATCCGCTTTGGGTTCGAGCTTATCAATCCTGAAACTTTTTCACATAAGCGTCGCAGCCCCAAACCTTTAAGAAACGACAACTTAGGTTTCTCTAAACCATAATTCATATGGTGTCATCTCAACGGAATTACGTGGTGCCCTATTTAAAGTGAATGTGGTTGTCTCTAATGCCTAACCCATGAACAATAGTGGTAATTCGATAAGAGACATCATGGTACGCACCATATCCAATAGGGTGCAACTATGATGTTCGGACACACCATCACACTATGGTGTTCCAGGCAGTATTAATTGCGAAACAATTTCCACAATGTCTTAATTGTGTGCCAAAACTCGTAACTCAGATACTCATCTCTATGATCATATCATAGACATTTTATCCTCTTGTCACAATGATCTTCTACTTCACTCTGAAATTACTTGAACCATTCAATAATTCAGACTTGTGTTTCATCAAGTAAATATTCTCAACATCTACTCGAATCATCTGTGAAGTAAGAACATAACGATATTCACTGCATGCCTCAGCACTCATTGGACTGCACACATCAAAATGTGTTGCTTCCAACAAGTTGCTATCTTGTTCCATTTTACTGAAAATGAGGCTTTTCAGTCATCTTGCCCATGTGGTATGATTTGCATATCTCAAGTGATTCAAAATCAAGTGAGTCCGAACGATCCATTTGCATGGAGTTTCTTCATGCATATACACCAATAGACATGGTTCGCATGTCTCAAACTTTTCAAAAACGAGTGAGTCCAAAGATCCATCAACATGGAGCTTCTTCATGCGTTTTATACCAATATGACTTACATGGCAGTGCCACAAGTAAGTGGTACTATCATTACTATCTTATATCTTTTGGGATGAAAATGTGTATCACTACGATCGAGATTCAATAAACCATTCAGGTTTAATACTAATCTTGATGGTAGAGGGAGCGTGCGATGCTTGATCACATCTAGCTTGGAAAAAAACTTCCAACACATATCGTCAGCTCACCTTTAGCTAGTCTCCGTTTATTCCGTAGCTTTTATTTCGAGTTGCTAACACTTAGCAACCGAACCGGTATCTAATACCCTGGTGCTACTAGGAGTACTAGTAAAGTACTCATTAACATAATGTATATCCAATATACTTCTATCGACCTTGCCAGCCTTCTCATCTACCAAGTATCTAGGGTAATCCTGCTCCAGTGATTGTTCCCCTTATTACAGAAGCACTTAGTCTCGGGTTTGGGTTCAACCTCGGGTTTCTTCACTGGAGCAGCAGCTGATTTGCCATTTCATGAAGTATCCCTTCTTGCCCTTGCCCTTCTTGAAACTAGTGGTTTCACCAACCATCAACAATTGATGCTCCTTCTTGATTTCTACTTTCGCGGTGTCAAACATCGTGAATACCTCAAGGATCATCTTATTTATCCCTGATATGTTATAGTTCATCACGAAGCTCTAGCAGCTCGATGGCAATGACTTTGGGGAAACATCACTATCTCATCTGGAAGATTAACTCCCACTTGATTCAAGTGATTGTTGCACTCAGACAATCTGAGCACAAGCTCAACGATTGAGCTTTTCTCCCTTAGTTTGCAGGCTAAGAAAATCGCCGGAGGTCTCATACCTCTTGACGTGGGCACGAGCCTGAAATCCCAATTTCAGCCCTCGAAACATCTCATATGTTCCGCGATGTTTCGAAAACGTCTTTGGTGCCTCTACTTAAACCATTTAACTGAACTATCACGTAGTTATCAAAACGTGTATGTTCGATGTTCGAAACATCCACAAACGATGTTTGGGGTTCAGCACACTAAGCGGTGCATTAAGGACATAAGCTATCTACTGTCTGCATAATCGCTACTTTCAACTTTCAACTATATTTTTCTCTAGGAACATATCTAAAACAGTAGAACTATAGCGTGAACTACGACATAATTTGCAAAATCCTTTTGACTATGTTCAGGATAATTAAGTTCATCTTATGAACTCCCACTCAGATAGACATCCCTCTGGTCATCTAAGTGATCACATGATCCGAGTCAACTAGGCCGTGTCCGATCATCACGTGAGACGGACTAGTCATCATCGGTGAACATCTTTATGTTGATCGTATCTACTATATGACTCATGCTCGACCTTTCGGTCTCCGTGTTCCGAGGCCATGTCTGCACATGCTAGGCTCGTCAAGTTAACCCTAAGTGTTTTCGCTGTGTAAAACTGTCTTACACCCGTTGTATGTGAACGTAAGAATCCATCACACCCGATCATCACGTGGTGCTTAGAAGTGACGAACTGTAGCAACGGTGCACAGTTAGGGGAGAACACTTCTTGAAATTTTGTAAGGGATCATCTTATTTACTACCGTCGTCCTAAGTAAACAAGATGCATAAACATAATAAACATCACATGCAATTATATAGTTGTGACATGATATGGCCAATATCATATAGCTCCATTGATCTCCATCTTCGGGGCTCCATGATCATCTTGTCACCGGCATGACACCATGATCTCCATCATCATGATCTCCATCATCGTGTCTTCATGAAGTTGTCACGCCAACGACTACTTCTACTTCTATGGCTAACGCGTTTAGCAATAAAGTAAAGTAAGTTACATGGCGTTCTTCAATGACACGCAGGTCATACAAAAAATAAAGACAACTCCTATGGCTCCTGTCGGTTGTCATACTCATCGACATGCAAGTCGTGAATCCTATTACAAGAACATGATCAATCTCATACATCACATATCATTCATCACATTCTTCTGGCCATATCACATCACAAAGCATACCCTGCAAAAACAAGTTAGACGTCCTCTAATTGTTGTTTGCATGTTTTTACGTGGCGGCTATGGGTTCTAGCAAGAACGTTTCTTACCTACGCAAAACCACAACGTGATATGCCAATTGCTATTTACCCTTCATAAGGACCCTTTTCATCGAATCCGTTCCGACTAAAGTGGGAGAGACTGGCACCCGCTAGCCACCTTATGCACCAAGTGCATGTCAATCGGTGGAACCTGTCTCACGTAAGAGTACGTGTAAGGTCGGTCCGGACCGCTTCATCCCACAATACCGTCGAAACAAGATTGGACTAGTAACGGTAAGCATATTGAACAACATCAACGCCCACAACTACTTTGTGTTCTACTCGTGCAAAGAATCTACGCAATAGACCTAGCTCTGATACCACTGTTGGGGAACGTAGCAGAAATTCAAAAAAATTTCTATGTGTCACCAAGATCTATCTATGGAGAGACCAGCAACGAGTAGAAAGAGAGTGCATCTACATACCCTTGTAGATTGCTAAGCGGAAGCGTTCAAGTGAACGGGGTTGATGGAGTCGTACTCGTCGTGATTCAGATCACCGATGATCAAGCGCCGAACGGACGGCACCTCCGCGTTCAACACACGTACAGCCCGGTGACGTCTCCCACGCCTTGATCCAGCAAGGAGAGAGGGAGAGGTTGAGGAAGACTCCATCCAACAGCAGCACAACGGCGTGGTGGTGATGGAGGAGCGTGGCAATCCAGCAGGGCTTCGCCAAGCACCATGGGAGAGGAGGAGGAGGGAGAGGGGCAGGGCTGCACTAACTAGAGATCAAATCGCGTGTTATGGGCAGCCCCATGCCTCAATATATATAGGGGAAGGGGAGGGCTGCGCCCCCTTTAGGGTTTCCCACCCCAAGGGGCGGCGGCCAGCCTCCAGATGGCATCTGGTGCGGCGGCCAAGAAGGGGGGGAGGAGTCCATCCTCCCCAAGGCACCTCGGAGGTGCCTTCCCACTTGATGACTCTTCCCTCTAGGGTTCCCTAGGCGCATGGGCCTCTTGGGGCTGGTGCCCTTGGCCCATGTAGGCCAAGGCGCACCCCCTACAGCCCATGTGGCCCCCCGGGGCAGGTGGTCCCACCCGGTGGGCCCCCGGGACCCTTCCGGTGGTCCCGGTACAATACCGATGACCCCGAAACTTGTCCCGATGGCCGAAACAGGACTTCCTATATATAAATCTTTACATCCGGACCATTCCGGAACTCCTCGTGACGTCCGGGATCTCATCCGGGACTCTGTACAGCATTCGGTAACCACATACAAGCTTCCTTTATAACCCTAGCGTCATCGAACCTTAAGTGTGTAGACCCTACGGGTTCGGGAGACATGCAGACATGACCGAGACGTTCTCCGGTCAATAACCAACAGCGGGATCTGGATACCCATGTTGGCTCCCACATGTTCCACGATGATCTCATCGGATGAACCACGATGTCAAGGACTCAATCGATCCCGTATACAATTCCCTTTGTCTAGCGGTATTTTACTTGCCCGAGATTCGATCGTCGGTATCCAATACCTTGTTCAATCTCGTTACCGGCAAGTCACTTTACTCGTTCCATAACACATCATCCCGTGATCAACTCCTTGGTCACATTGCGCATATGATGATGTCCTACCGAGTGGGCCCAGAGATACCTCTCCGTTTACACAGAGTGACAAATCCCAGTCTCGATCCGCATAAAACAATAGATACTTTCGGAGATACCTGTAGTGCACCTTTATAGTCACCCAGTTACGTTGTGACGTTTGATACACCCAAAGCACTCCTACGGTATCCAGGAGTTACACGATCTCATGGTCAAAGGAAGAGATACTTGACATTGGCAAAGCTCTAGCAAACGAACTACACGATCTTTGTGCTAGTCTTAGGATTGGGTCTTGTCCATCACATCATTCTCCTAATGATGTGATCCCGTTATCAACGACATCCAATGTCCATAGCCAGGAAACCATGACTATCTGTTGATCACAACGAGCTAGTCAACTAGAGACTCACTAGGGACATATTGTGGTCTATGTATTCACACGTGTATTACGATTTCCGGATAATACAGTTATAGCATGAATAAAAGACAATTATCATGAACAAGGAAATATAATAATAATACTTTTATTATTGCCTCTAGGGCATATTTCCAACAGCACCTCCCTGACTTGCGCCGACGCCTCCCACCACACAGATCTAGACGAACCAGACGGCTCCACCACCGGCCGACCTCTGCCCCCAGGGGCGAATTTCCGACCAAGGCCCTGCACAGGCATGGCCACCACCACCGCCGACCCAACATGCAAGGCAGGCCCTTCCAAATCGGAAGTCGAATCCTTCGCATCCCCCAGCGCCCAGAAGCGGGATCCAGAAAAGGATGGCAACCCCGACAAGAGGAGAGAGGGAACTGCAGCGGGCAAGGGAACATGGGAGTCTCCCCGAGCACCAGGCGATGAGGGAGTCGCCGGAGAGGAGGGGAGGGGAGCAGGGGATAGGGGGAGCCCATGACCGGAGACGAGATCTGAGGAGGAGGGGAGCGGGGAGCGGGGGAGAAGGAGAGAGGGGGAGAAGGGGGAAACATCTTCTCACTCGTCCGGGTATTATCTAGTGGAATTAAGTTTCAAGCATCCATTCAATAAGGTATTAATCATGGCCCCTCCCTCATTGGAGTCTGCAAACTTTGTTTGGAGTAGACAGTCGAATAGTCATTGTGTTGAGGCCCCAAGGACCAACGCACTAGAACAACAATGTCATGGATGAAGAAAAGTGTAGATACAAAGGATTCAACCTGTGGATACATGAACACTGACGAACGGAGACTGGATCGAAACATATCCATGGTGACTTCCTTGGACCCACGGGGAGCTTGCTTGGACTATTGTTGACCTTCTTGACTTGTGTCAACTAGACTTGACTTTCATTGACTGCTTATGTGGCGTGCCAGGTAGGATAGGTGTGGGACCTTCAATAGGGTCGAAACCATTACTACAAAAAGTTCACTTTCGGGATAGTGGGGATGCCATCCTGGATGAGTTGTGCTTTTGCTATCTTGGTAGTTTCTCTCGAATGTTGCAAGCTCCTCCAGTGTATGGCCTTTGATTTTATGTGTGGTTCCTACTAATTCATGCTTTGGTTGCTAGTGTTCCATCTAGGTCGATGGTCGGCAGCGCTTGTGTCGATGATCCTTCGGTTGTTTTCCATTGTTAGTTTTTTCCCCAGGTTGTGCCTTCTGGTGCTGTACTCTTCTTTTTTCACCGGAATTCAGCCAGTCAAGGCCAGAATCAAGATTTTACCTTGATAAACAGTCCAAACATATCCGAGCAATGCCTTCAACAAGGTAACGATATATAAACATCGCCTGCCATACTGCATATCTGGGCTTTCACCCGGAGCTAGATACTGGGTACTCAAGGATCACCACCATCGACGTCACAAATGTACTGTCGCCATCACTTTCTAACGAACCCAACGGCTATATGCGAGCTGCACAACCATTCATCTGCGTCAAGCCGCCATTCATAGTTCACATCTCATCGCCAAAGTCAACCATCATATCTGGAAAGATGAAATCCCAAAGATCATTTGATGTCTACCGCCGCCGTGGAGCCATAGGAGGTCGCCGCACCATCACAGTCTACAACCACCACCGCTAGGCCGACCAGAATCTAGATCACCTTCAACGCGCGCCGACATGGGGAGACGAAGCCACCGTGCTAGGCCTGCCCCAAGCACCGCCGGAGGTCGCACACATCCTCAGGAATGACACGTATGGCTACAGCGGCACCCCAACCAGCGCCTGCCCATGCATGCATGCATGCACTCCCCCGCCATCGCAGCCTGAAACCATGAAAGAAAATGTGGTGCCCCCATGTTTGGTTTTGGTAATTGATGACAGTCTCTATGGACTAATTGTTGCCTTGAGTTATATTTGAAGGGTTTGTCCATAGGTATTGCTTGAAGACCATTTGTTGGTTTTAAGGTTATTAGAAGAAGAATATGTGTTGACCAAGTTGCTATTCAAGGATTTATCCAAAGATTGCCCACGTGAGAGTTGAGCCTATTGCAAGCATGTCTTGAAGAAAAAGATTGTGCAAACATTCATGTTTACCTTCAAGGCATCATCTTAATGAAGAGAGTTTGAAAGATTCAAGGTTGATCAAGACTAAGTACAAAGAGTTATTCAAGTTGATCAACACATAAAGCGTAGAAGATATATCAAGCGGGACCAAATGATCTCATGGTATGGTAAGAATTGTCCATTACGCTTTGTGTACTAACCCGTGGCCTATGTGAGCATTGTTTGTGGGGTTAGATATGTTTTCATGGTCGCGCATCAAAAGGAAGGTACCATTTATACCATGAAGGATGACATCAAGTGGTGATCGTCATCGAGATTGCGGTGTGCAAGTTCGAGTGGAGCATCACAAAGATATCATGCTTGAAGCTTGCGATCCATTATGGTGACAATGGACTTGTGAAGATGTGCCGAAGAGTGGCTCGTCCATAGTGGAGTATGGAGGAGCAATCAAGTAGTCTTCTTCGAGCCAACGCAATCAAGAAAGGTGTCCCAACTTGAGGAACTCAAGATCATCATCATCTAGCTCAAGTGGACTATATGCAAGGCAAAAGTTTTCCCTTGATAGGTTTTCTATTTTACCGGTCACATGGTGGTAGTTGGGAGACTGGGTTATAGGATCTATTGTCGTACTATCAAGGGGGCCTCTTAAGTAAGTAGCTTAATCTTATCGTTCGTAGAGAGCTCAAACCATTGCATCCTTGCATCATCTTTCTTGGTTCTTGTTTGATGTTTCTCTTTGTGAATTTTAGAGCTTTTGGTCATCTCCACGACAAGCTTGAGTTCATAAAAAACGGAGGGCCTCATTGTGCTTTTAGAAACCCCTCCCATTCACGATATAGAATTTGTCGAATGTGTCACAAATGTCCTGCTTGATGATGTCCCAACAGGCGCGCAGAAATACGGATGTGAAGCTGTCGGGGCCTGGCGCCTTCCCAGCCGGTAAAATCTTACGGCTCTCCAGATCTCCTCCTGAGTGAATGGGGCTTCAAGATCTACGAGGTCGAAGGAGTCATCCCTTAGGTGATTTAGGTCGAGTGTGAAGTCACACGCACTAGTGGAGCCAATGATCTTAGTGAATTGTCTATAAGTCGCCTCAATCATGTGGTCGTAATAAGATGGTCGCCCACCGATAGAGATACAATGAAGTTGTGTTGTTTACGGTGCAAAGCGTGCACTTTGAGTGCTGGCACGGTTGTGTCGTCGCTGCGGAGCCAAGCTAAGCGCACACGTTGACGTGCAATTGTTCGCTCGAGGGAGGTGAGCCCGAGGTAGGATGCTTTCAGCTTCCGTCGCAGCCAACTCTCGCCGGCGGTGAGCAGGTGCATGTCTTGGGCCGCATCCAGCCGCGCGATGATCTCGTGTGCCACCATGAGCTGTAAGTGACACATTGCTGATGGTACGGGTGCTCCATCGATAATACTACACGCACGGAGTTAAACGACGGACTATTACGCACCCCCCTTGCGTGTCCTTCACTAATTGGGCCCCCTGATTTTCAAGGATGGGCCCGCCTCATTAGACCAATTCTCAACTAATCAACAATAACCACCCAATTAAACCCCTGGAACCTGCCCGTGAGTTTAGCATCTCTCGGCGCTCCACAGTTGCAGTTACCAAGCGGCAATGCTAGACTCACGGAGAGAAGAATTACGAGATTTACGGAATATCAAACATGGGAGCTTGAGATTGAAGGAGGGAGGAGGATGGGCCCCACCCAGCTTGAAAATCAGGGGAAAGATAGACTAGTTAGAGAGAAAACTCCGTAACAGCTCCATGCATCCAGGATTACTGGTTGCCGAGGGGTTCTTTTGAGGCGGGCAACGAGGCGCCGAAAAGGGTCAGGATGAGGCCGTGCGCCTGCCTCGTTGGATCACTACAGGATCAGGCAAAGGAAGAAACGATAAATATGCACCTTAGTTTCAAACGTGGTTTCCACATTAGTTTTCATGATAACTTCATCTCCACTGAATAATTAACGTATATCGTCTCGTTTAAATAGCGCAGTGAGATATTTCTACCAGTCGACTTGTCGTTAGCGACAGATCCGCACGACTTCCATCGATGGCTCCCGCTTCTCCCGTTCCGCCCCGCACGCGATTTTCTGGCGATCCCACCACTGCTCCCGTTTTCTTTTTATTTTCTGGCATGGTAGAAAAAATGTGATAAAAATATTGTAGGAGGTGGGACTCGAACTCACTACCACTTGATCCTTCATCACTTGTCATATCAGCCTCATCTAGTTTCGACTTGTGATTACAAAAAAGATCGATAAATATTTATACTGGTACATACGCGACTAGAAAAACAAGTCATTTTCCTTTCTTTACTTTTACCATTTTTTTCTTCCCTTTTGCACACAGTAATTCGTGCATCATAGACATGATAACTCATGCACTGCTGTAACATTTTGACCCTAGGTAAAAAATTATTGTAATACACCCCGATAACTTATATGTAAAAGAGTGTGGTAATTATACATCACGAATCTGATAACTCATTCACAAACATCGTGGTAACTATTGACCCGAAGAAAAAAATGTTGTTGGAATACATCCCGATAACTTATCTGTAAAAAGAGCACGGTAATTTATACACTATGAATTAGATAACTCACGCACAAACACTATGGTAATGTTTTGGACCACATGGATTTTTTTTGTAACACACGCCAATAACTCTCTATAGAGAGCATGGTAATATATACGACACGAACCTGATAACTCACTCACAAACACTGTGGTAACTTTGGGCGTAGAGAAATAAATTGTTTTTTTGTGGGAAAAAGGTTATCTCCTCCCTTGCGCAGACCTTCTCTTTTTTAAACTTGGAGCAAATGGTTTTGTGCGATGTGTGAGTTACCATGCTATTCACACAAAAGATACCGAGGGGATGTTTCTTCAACTCCCCCCACCCCAC
>NC_041385.1:89638661-89642396 GCF_002162155.2 Triticum dicoccoides
CCGGGATCCATAAGCTATCAGGTCTAGATGTGTGAGTTATCATGACATTGACACAAAATCTACCGAAAGAATATTTCATCAACCCCCCTCCCCCTCGTTGCCAAAGTTACTAGGACGGGGTGCATAAGTTATGAGGTCTGCTATGTGTGAGTTATCATGCTATTCACACAATAGTTCGTCAACTCCCCTTCCCCCTTCGGTCGCCAAAGTTATCAGGGCGGGGGTACATAAGTTATCAGGTCTGCAATGTGTGAGTTACCATGCTATTCACAGAAAAGTTATCGAGGGATATTTGATCAACTCCCCTCGGCCGCTGAAGATACCAGGACCTTCGTGCATAAATTATCAGCTATGCGATGTGTGAGTTACCATGCTATTCATACAAAAAAGTTATCGAGTGTATGTTTACATTAGGGTTTTTTGGATCAGAAAAGCTACTACGATATTTGTACATAAGCTATCAGGTTTGTGGTGCGTATAATTATCGGGTTCATTACAGAGAATTTGCCAAGGAATGACAAACCAGAAAAAGACCGTTGTTCAAATTCTATAGGATGAAACATTTATTTCTCTAGAAAAACTTCATCAATACAACAAAAAGAGACAAGTGGAGTACAAAACACGTTGCATCGGTCCTTTTAAAAACTTGGAGCAAATGGTTGTCTCCTCGTTAAAGGCGTTGTGGTCTTTCTTTCTCGCTCTCATTTACTAAGGTAGAAATACCAGTTAATCTGGATTTGAAAACTTGTAGCAAATGGTTTTGTATGGTGAATAAAAACAAAAAATGATACAAGACATGAGAGGAAAAAAACAAAGATATGCTTGTCAGTGCAGTAGAAAGATAAGGTCAAATTGTTAAACTTGATGTACAAAACAACAATAGCAAAGTAGCTCAGTTGGTCAGCAAGATGCTCCTATAGCTACAGCGACCAGGGATTTTAATTAACATATATCGTCTCGTTTATATATCTACATTAGTGCAAAAAATAATTGAAAAATTAAATACGCATCGAGATATTTCCCACGTGCTCGCTCAGGAGCTATAAAGTGAAGGAAAGCAGCTTGGGCACACTATCTCTTTGAGCGGTTTGGCACTCTGACTCGATCTTGTCTCTTCGACTAGCTTGCCGCCGGCAGCATAAGATTCGCCTTTTCTTCTTCTTGTTCCGTGCTCTGCTGTCCATCGCGAAACGGGAATAATGGCGGCGAAGCCTTCGCAGGACGCGCCGCTCCAGCTCCACACCATGGAAGTGGATCAGCCCATCGCCACCGTCAACCGCCTCCTCGCCGTCCTCCACGTGGCGCTCGCCGCCGCGGCCATCGCCCACCGCGGCGCCCATGTGATGCTGGCGGCCGACCTGGTGCTCCTCTTCCTGTGGGCGCTGTCCCAGGCGCCCATGTGGCGCCCCGTCTCCCGCGCCGCCTTCCCGTCCCGGCTCTCGCGCGCAGCCCTCCCGGCCGTGGACGTGATGGTGGTGACCGCCGACCCGGACAAGGAGCCCGCGGCGAAGGTGATGAACACGGTGGTCTCCGCCATGGCGCTCAACTACCCGGGCGGGCGGCTGAGCGTGTACCTCTCCGACGACGCGGGGTCGCCGCGGACCCTGCTCGCGGCCAGGAAGGCCTACGCCTTTGCCAGGGCCTGGGTGCCCTTCTGCAGGAAGTACGGCGTGCGGTGCCCGTGCCCCGACAGGTTCTTCGCCGGCGACGACCAGCTCGATCTGGACGGCCACCACCGCCAAGAACTCGACGACGACAGGCTAAGAATCAAGGTGCGTAGATGATTGATTTGGCAGTAAGAATTCCATGTATGTAGTAGTACTATAAAATGAATTACCGGATCATTTTTCACTAGTTTTGTTTGGGTAGCTCTAGGCAACTTCAAAACATGGTATACTTGTCGACATCAGAGACTATTTGGCTGAATGAGCGTTGCATTTGTCCTCGTTGTCCACGGTCAGCAGTCTAAACTTTTAAAATAACCTGACGTGCATGTATTGTACACCCACCAGTCCTGAGTCCTGACTGCTCCGCGTCTACACTTCCCAGTAGTAGTACTATTACAAACTTAGAGTACCATTGGCTAACCCATCATCGATTGCGCGCTGAGTTTTTTTTTTTTGGCGGGACATCGCACTGATTTATTAGCTGTAACTTTATGTCATCATGTGCTTAATAACCTCGTGTGAATAATGACCTATACCACGAAAATACAAAGGTGAACATGGGTGCGCGCGCACCCACGTGAATAGTGAATTCATAAAAAATACTAGAATTTTTTAAAAATTCTGAAATTTCGCGGTATGAACCTTAGTCGATCATTCTACTTATGTGTGAAGTTTCATGATGTACTGACACCCATGGTATTCTTAGTGAAGAAAATACAAATGCAACTATACTATTTATTAAACAGTGTTTTTTAATATAGCTTCGATTTTGTCATTTTTGCCCAGATTACCATGGATGTGATTTCTTCGTGAAACTTCATATGCGAGTATACCGGTTGATTATGTATATTAAAAAATAAATTCAGATTTTTGTTGATTTTCTAGCATTTATTTCCAAATTTACTATTCATAAAGGGTGCGCATGCATCCATGTTCACCAAATCCGTGTCCCCTATACCATGCGGTTTTTTTTAAACCCACCACGCAGTTAAATTTAGTACTACCTCGTGTGAATAATGACCTATACCATGCAGTTAAATTTATTTGATTGCTCCCGCTAAAAAAATATTACTCTGTATTGGATTGCACGAGTATATTACTTAAATATGGATTAGTTTGCTTGAAACTTTAGTTCATTGTCTAGTTTTGAAACTAGCAAAACATGTGTGTGACCCCACGCCACACCACATGTAGCATGAATCCACACAATAGATAACCGACACGTCTCTCACCTAGCATGAAGGCCAGTAGCTAGACGTTGTAAGCACGGAAGCCATTGGCCCACATGTCACTGACCCAAAGACACCTGCTAGCGTGTTGGCCCTATCATTTTGTGTCTCAAAGTCAACAATCAGAGGAATACAAAGCATAATATAGGCATATAGCTAGCAGGACCATCTTGACACATGGTACAGAACAAAGGAACAGAGAGGCAAAGTGGGATTCCATAGAATATGAATAGTGGTTGAGGAGAGGAACCAAATCAGAGCCAATTCTAAGAAATTCGACATCGTTATTCCCGTGCAACAAATGCTACACATCGGAAAAGAAATTGTGAAAATAGATACTGTGAGAATCCTTTGAAAATCATGTAAACTCAATTAGGCCTGAAATTGGACACTGGCATACCGTATGCTCCCGCGTGACCAAGTCAGCATGATGTTTCAGTTTGGATTTTCATTTTTCTTTACTAGTTTTCATTGGTATTCTTCTTTTTTATTTTTATTTTATTTTTCACGTCCTTCTTTTATTTCATTTTTTGTTTTCCCTTTTTTATTTGAAATTGTGGACATGTTTTTACAAAATCATGAGCATTTAAAAAAATCTTGATCATTTTTATTAAAAATTAGTGAAAATGTAAATTTGTGAATACTTTGTAAAATTTATATTTTTCGCCGATATAGTTTTTTGTAGCCAGGCGTTGCTGGGACTTTTCCAATCAGTTTTCTTAGGGCATCTCCAATGCTGACCCTCAAACCGTTCATAATCGTTCGGACCCTGCGGCCCGGACGTGTTATCCATACAACATGGTCCTGCATCGGTCCGAACGCGTTTTTTCTCGTAAACC
>NC_041385.1:89642734-89667148 GCF_002162155.2 Triticum dicoccoides
GGGCTTTGCGGGAGTCTGAATCGCTGCCACGTCCGCTCCTGACTAACCTGGACCACCCTAAACCCTATTCCCTCGCTCGCGTGTTTTCCCGCTCGGCGCCAGCTGCCCGCATTCATGCTGTTGTAGAGCAGCCGCTCCGCATTGATGCCGGCCAAGAGCGAACGCGATCTCTCACATGGCTTTTTTCCTCTTTTTTATCTAGTTTCTTCTGGGTTTTTTGTTTTTCTCTTTTGGGTTTTTAATTGTTAATATTTTTCTATGTAATAAATATTTTCCAAATATATGAAGAACACTTTTCAAATACACATTGAGCATTTTTCTCATATACCTTGAACGTTTTATAATATAGGTGAACTATTTTCTAATATACAATGGATTTGTTAGATATACAATGAACAATTTTCAATACACAATGAATGTTTTAAATAGATCATGAAGAAGTCCTATTATTTGTGATATATTAAAAAATATTTTTATTTGAATTATATATTTTATGAATATATTTCCATAATTTTAAATATTTTAATTAA
Source organism: Triticum dicoccoides (assembly GCF_002162155.2). Lineage (NCBI taxonomy): Eukaryota > Viridiplantae > Streptophyta > Magnoliopsida > Poales > Poaceae > Triticum > Triticum dicoccoides. The sequence continues at coordinate 89,643,265 of NC_041385.1, forward strand.
TATATTACTTCCCCGCTGGTCACATCCTATGCATCAAATTCCATTGTTTCGAGCCGATCAGATTGGGCTCAAGTGTCATTTTATTGTCCTCAAAAGTCACATCTGATGTGAGCGGAAAAAAGAGCAGCGGCCGCCATCGATACTCGTCATGGCCGACTGAGGCGACCAACCTCAAAGCACCGCCAATGCACCCGACGGTCGCCGCCCTTGCTGCAGTCGTCTCATGCATTTCTCACTGGCTCCACGCATGCGACATTATGTACCCGTGGTTGCAGCTCTGGTTGCATCGGTCGCCTGTCGTAGCACCCATCAATGAGCTTGCAGCGTACCTCATCTCGGTTGCTAGTCGCAGCAAAAATGCACGCAGTCGTAGAAAAAATTCATGCCGGTTCGAGCAAAGATAGCTCGCCATCGCTGATCGCAGGAAAAATGGCTCGCCCATTCCAGCAAAATGACTCATCGGTTGTAAATTATTATCGCGCCGATTGTAGCATTCTCGGCTCACCGCCGTGCAGGCGGTACCTCGCTCAAGCATGGACAGTTTGCAGTCGTAGCAAAAATGCTCGCCGGTTCCAGCAAATGTGATGCTGGTTGGTTCCAGCAAACTCCAGCTCCGCTGAGCCATTGCAGCTCCCTTAGCTGCCGGTTGCAACCCGCCGGCACGCCCATCGCAGCATCCTAGGGCGCCTGATGTAGCAGCAGTGGTCCACGCTTCGCCCGTGTAGCAACACCGACGACGGCATAGCCCTGAAATATATTTTTCTTCCAACTTTGCAGAAAATGTACGAGACGTTCAAAGAGGGTGTCGAGGAGGTGATGAGCGACGCAGCTCTTTCTCAGAGTTGGACAAAAGCAGATCACGATGCTCACGTCGAGGTAAAGTGTGTCCCTCATCGCATTTCGAAGCTGCCGGTGCACACCCGGTCGATCGGTCTCAGTAATATATCCTCACCATGCACGTCAGATCATCACCGGCGATGAGCAAGACAGCAGCAACAGCAACTCTGGCGACGGCGAGGAGGATGAGGACGCCACGCCCTTGCTGGTCTACGTGTCTCGCGGGAAGCGGAGGTCGTCGACTCACCACTTCAAAGCCGGCGCACTCAACGTCCTTGTGAGTTCCACCACTGTTCATCGATCAGAACGTACATTCGTGTGTTTTTGCCAGAGCTGATCATGTCGTTGTTGCGCAATGCAGCTCCGGGTGTCTAGCGTGATGAGCAACTCGCCGTACGTGATGGTGCTGGACTGCGACATGTACTGCAACAGCCGGAGCTCCATCCTCGAGGCCATGTGCTTCCACCTCGACGGCCGCCGCCGCGCCGACCTCGCCTTCGTGCAGTTCCCTCAGATGTTCCACAACCTCAGCACCAGCGACATCTACGCCAACGAGCTCAGGTCAATCTTCTGGGTAAGAAATATCAATCGACCATGCATGCATTTTTGGCAACATTTTGAAGTAGTATACGATACGTTGAGTAATCTTGAGTTAATTGCACAGAAGTACCACAATTCGGGCATCACATGCAGATTGGTACCACGATTGTTAATTTTTGCGTGTCAGTATCAACATTCGTCCAAATCTACATGTGTTATTTTTTGACAAATAGAAATATGAACCCGAGAATGAAACTTTCATCGTTTTAAAAAAGTTCAATATATAGGTGACAAATGGTTTTATAATACAAAAAAGTTCATCGTATATTTATATAAAATCATTGTATATAAAAAAATGTTCAATGTTCAGTGTTTATTTACAAAAAATATCGCAGAATAAAAAGTTCACTATAAACTTAAAAAATGTTATGATCATTTTGCATCTATTAATTTTGTTTACATAATGCGCGGTGAATATTTATTACAAAAATGATCAATATAAGTTAAAAAATCTTAATATATGTTGAACAATTTTGGTAACATATATTAAGAAAATTGTTCAACATACCTGTGGCCTGGAGGTCCTGCCCGCCTTTTAACCAGAGCATACCTGTGGCCTGGTGGCTAGCGCGCTCCGCTTGCGTGTTGCTGGTTGCAGGTTCGAAACCTGTTGATGATGTGCTGTTTTTCCTTTATTTTATTTATTTATGCTGAACATTTTTTTAAATACGTTGAACAATTTTCTAAAGATATGCAGGTCGGCGGCAGACGCTGTATAATAAAAAGTTCGCCTGTATCACGTGCCGGCCCAGCGTGCCGGCCCAGCGTGTGCCCTAGTATAATAAAGTCTTCGCCTGTATTACGTCAACGGCGACGCTGTGGCGTAGTGGGTTCGAATTCGCTGGACCTGGCGGCAGACCTGCAGGTCGCGGGTTCGAATCGCGCTCGCGCGCGTTTTTTCATTCCGGTTATTTATTTGTTCAATTCGCTGGAAACTTTCGAACGAGTCCGCGAAAAACTTGCGAACAAAAAAAAAGTCCCCCTCAATGGCGGTTTTCCTGCGAAAAAATGGGCATTTATGTGATTACGTGTAAAGCCAAGGGGTTTTCTGCAAAAAATATGCCACGTCGGCAACTGACGTATGGGCCCCAACGGTCAGATACACTGTCAATACGTATAAATACGCGTTTTAGCCTAATTTGCAAAAAATTAAACGAATGTTGGTACTGACACGCAAAGATTAGCAATCATGGTACCAATTTGCATGTGATGTCCGAATTGTGGTACTTCTGTGCAATTAACTCAGTAATCTTGAATTCTTGGTGCCTGGACCGCCCGGCTGCAGACGCGGTGGAAAGGCTCGAATCGCGCTCGCGCGCGTTTTTTCATTCCGGTTATTTATTTGTTCAATTCGCTGGAAACTTTCAAACGAGTCCGCGAAAAACTTGCGAACAAAAAAAAAGTCCCTCTCAATGGCGGTTTTCCTGCGAAAAAATGGGCATTTATGTGATTACGTGTAAAGCCAAGGGGTTTTCTGGAAAAAATATGCCACGTCGGCAACTGACGTATGGGCCCCAACGGTCAGATACACTGTCAATACGTATAAATACGCGTTTTAGCTTAATTTGCAAAAAATTAAACGAATGTTGGTACTGACACGCAAAGATTAGCAATCATGGTACCAATTTGCATGTGATGCCCGAATTGTGGTACTTCTGTGCAATTAACTCAGTAATCTTGAATTCTTGGTGCCTGGACCGCCCGGCTGCAGACGCGGTGGAAAGGCTTGGACGGCCTCCGGGGGCCGATCCTCTCCGGCACCGGCTTCTGCGCCAGGAGAGACGCCATCTACGGCGCCCTGCCGGCCAGCTCGCAAGATCAGTTCTCTGGTGTGGAGGTCGGCGAGCTGAAGAGGAGGTTCGGCGTCTCGAATGGTCACATAGCGTCGCTGCGCCGACCCGGGACAGGGAGCACCATTGTTGCACGTGATGCTCTTCCGCAGGATGCAGAGTTGGTGGCTTGCTGTGATTACGAGACGGGCACCGAATGGGGCGAGGAGGTCGGCTTCTTGTACCAGTCGGTGGTGGAGGACTACTTCACCGGCTACCGGCAGCTCTACTGCCGAGGGTGGACGTCCGTCTACTGCTTCCCGACGACGGGGTCGAGGCCGCCGTTCCTTGGCAGCGTGCCCACCAACCTCAACGACGCGCTGGTGCAGAACAAGCGGTGGATGTCCGGCATGCTCGCCGTCGGCCTCTCCAGGCACTGCCCCCTCGCCTCCGCCGCCGCCATCTCCGTGCCTGAGAGCATGGGCTTCGCCTACTACGCCTTCATGGCCTTGTACGCCTTTCCCGTGCTCTGCTACGCCATCGTGCCGCAGCTCTGCTTCTTCCGCGGCGGCACGTCGTTCCCGGAGGCCTCGACGCTCTGGTTCGCCGCCGTGTTCGTGTCGTCGTCGCTGCAGCACCTGGTGGAGGTGTCGGTGGCCAAGCGTGGGCTGGCGGCGAGGACGTGCTGGAACGAGCAGAGGTTCTGGGCGCTCAACGCCGTCACGGGCCAGCTCTTCGCCTGCCTCAGCGTCGCCCTCAACCTGGTCGACGGCGCCGGGGGCCGGGCGGTGGACTTCGACCTCACCAGCAAGGCGTCCGACGACAGGCTGTACCGGGACGGCGTGTTCGACTTCGCCGGATGCAGCACGCTGCTCCTGCCGGCCACCACGCTCTGCCTGCTCAACGCCGCAGCGCTCGTCGGCGGGGTCTGGAAGATGGTCGGCAGGGGCGGCAACATGCCCGGCGAGCTGTTCCTCCTCTGCTACATCGCGGCACTGAGCTATCCGCTGCTGCAAGGGATGTTCCTCAGGCGGGACCTCGCAAGAGTTCCGGCGCGGATCACGGCAATGTCTGTCGCCATGGTTGCCACTCTGCTATCCTTGTTTGGTTAAGCCGGCCACTTCCAGAGAGTTTGAGTGACACCTAAGCTACCAGTTTGATCCAAAGACCACACCTATTTCTTTTCTTGCTAAAATATTTTCTGGGCATATATATGAGCTGAAAAGAAAAGAATAAAACAGAGGAAGGCAATTTAGCTCCCGAGCAGGCGAGCAAGTGTACACCATATGAACACTTAAAAAACTCAAAATAATCTGATTTTTTACAACAAATGTGTCCATGTGTTCTAATTCCGTGTAAATTTTGATGAAGGACTGATGTAGTGGTGATCTGGAAAAAAAATTGGTGCTCCAATATTATTTTTAGATAACGGATATTTTTCACACAGCACCACCACGAATGTCACTTCTTCATGAAAATTTACACATATGCAATATGTTAGTTGCGAAAAAATCAGTTTATTTTCATATACTAATCGTCCATGAGCATGTGAGCCTGGGCACATATTGAATTTCCAATAAAGCAAAAAAAATTCTTTTTACAACATCTCTATTCATGGTGTAATTTGGCTAATAGTTTGTATGATCGGCCAAATTAATTTAAATTAGTGTGGTTGAATTATTGGTTCATACATATATCTACCCTGGTTGTTTAATTCAAAATGCAGGCGTGGTCATAGTCCAGTGCAGATAACACATCAGGAGATCAGGCGCACTGAAGCTATTTACCCAGGACAAATACATGGAATTTTGCAAGGATTAGTAGCCACTAAGAACAAGTTCTGAATAGATTATGATACAGTAAGCTAAACTGCCGCTGCTTAGACAAGTCCTAACAAGCTTCGGCTACCAAGCTAAAGAATTTTGGCAGGAGCTATGGAGTCACGTACGAGAAGGTGCAACAATACATGATGGACTATCAATCATTATTATATGGTGTGATTAGCGACCTTGCTGGAATATTTTATTATTTTCCTTGTGGACCAAAATCGTATCTGTACGTGAGTATAGTTCGGACTTGGAATACGATGATGTGTAGGTTCTGGTGGGCACAACAAAAGAACGAAATGAAGACTCATTGGTTAAGTTGGGAAAATTTTGACAAGAGCAAAGGAAGATGGAGGTCTGGGGTATAAGGAGTTGCACACATTCAGTTTGGCGATGCTAGCAAAATAAGGATGGCGGCTCTTGACCGATCCTAATTCGCTTTGTGCTCGGATATTGAGAGCTAGATATTACCCAGATGGTGATGTAGTAAGCGCCAAGCCTAAACCAGGAATTTCATATGCTTGGTGGAGTATTTTGAAAGGAATCACAGTACTTAAGGATGGCCTGGTTAAACGGGTCGGCAACGGAGAAGAAACTGATATTTGGGTAGACCCGTGGCTACCAGGAGATGACTGTAGGAAGCCTATAACGCCGAGGGGTCAGATAGTATTACAGAAGGTGCCTGAACTAATTAATCCAGTGAACGGTACATGGGATGAAGTTTTGGTTCGGGAGCTGTTCTGGGCGCCGGATGTGAAGGCCATATTGGCGCTGCCCTTGTTTGAGGATTTCGTGGACTCGTGGGCATGGCATTTTGCGCCTAATGGACAGTTTTCTGTCAAAACAGCATATCGCATGATTAGGGATAATCAGCAACGGCAGGCTCGACGGCAGACGGGTGAATCAAGTACGTGGGTAGACAAATTTAGATGGAGCTCGATTTGGAAGATCCAATGCCCTGAGAAAGTTAAGTAGTTTTTGTGGAGATTTGCTCATAATAGCCTTCCGCACCGTCTGAGTATTTCTCGGCGGGCCATGGAAGTGGATACACTTTGCCCAGTTTGTGGGCGTAAGGATGAGGATGGGGCGCACATTTTCTTAAGATGTAAATATGTCAAACCACTATGGAGGGAGTTGCAGTTGGAGCAAACTAGAATTCAGTTTCTTGATGAGGAGGGTGCGAAGGAGATAGTCACCAAAATACTAGCACTGCCAGAGGACAAAAGACTCGTATGTATCACAATGCTCTGGGTGTGGTGGGATACAAGAAATAAAAAAATTGTAGGTCAGCCGCTGAGAAGCACGGCATGTGTTGTGAGGAGGATAGGAGTGCAGTGGAAGATGCAACGCTTGTTGGTGCGAGGAAAAATTCTATAACAATGCGAGAGAGTAGTTGGGAACCTCCAGGACAGAATGCGCTAAAGATTAACATTGATGGAAGTATGAATGACGCCCTAGCAACAGGAGGATGGGGTTTCATTGTCCGTGACAGTCAAGGACATGCGCTTGGGGTGGGCGCTGGATACATGCTGCACGTCCAAGACCCTCTACATGTAGAAGCAATGGCGTGTCTCGAGAGCTTGCAGGCTGCCCAGGCATGGGGTATATCAGAAGTCCACGTTGAAACAGATGCATCCCAGCTTGTGCAAGCGCTTCGGTCGACCAAAATATGGCGATAAATGGTGTTGTCTTCAAGGAGATTAAATATTTTACTCAGCTAAATTTTAATTTTTTCCGTATTACTTTCTGCCCAAGAGCATGTAATAAAGTTGCAGACCCTCTAGCAAAGTATGGTGCAGGGCAGGGCTATCATTCCCAGCTTTATAGCCAAATAGTGCCCCTGATTTTGTGCAAAACTTGGTAGCCAGCGATGCTGCTGTGCTCTTTGGTTAATGGAATAAATATGATTCCAGTTCAAAAAAAAAAGTTGGGACTTGGGACTATTATGCGTTGATACAAATTAGCAAGCAGATATGGTAGGTACAACTTTGTACTTGTAACCCAATCAAGGGATTTGTCCTGTTCGGTTTGGAATTGATGTTTTGGTTGTACACGTCAAGTCCTTCGTGCCCTTTATATAAGGGTCCTGGCGGATTGAATGAAAAGATATCAATCCATTTATCAATACAAACTCTATTTTCACGTATGTCTATTTTTGGTCGTTACTTCTTGCCGAGCCCTAGCAGTTCTAGTGTTTGGTGATCTTTGCCGTTTTGCGCTGAAAAGCGGCCGGTTCTTCTCCACGAAAGCGAGGAAATCTTTGTTGCTTTGCTCGTAAAGCAATCGTCCGTCGTCACGAAAACACGACAAATATCCTGGTGTTGCGCGGCATTTCGCGTGCCAACATAATTGGCGACTCCGCTGGGGACGGGAAGAAGAAGAGGCACACGATGAGTACGGAGTCCAGGAACGGGAGCGACGTCGACCTGGAGAACGTCATCGTCGTCACACTCGACGATCTATCGGAAGATGATCGGCGCGAGCTTGAACAAGAGCTTAAGAAAGAGATGGATGGGCGACTAAAACTGAAGTTGACTGGATACCATAAGACAAGGGTCGGCGTCGTCAAGAAGGTACATGTGCCGAACACTTCAGATTCGATCAACACCAAGGTAAAAAGGTCAAACAAAGAAATTTGTCATCTAATTGATGTGTGCGTATCTAATAAGTACAATTCTGATGTGAAAACTACGACACACAATTACTCAATCAGTAGCTAATAGAATTGATGAATTTAAGGAGCGGTTTCATAAAGATCTTGAAAATAATTTACCTAGTCATGTTCGTTCGTTAGTGTTGCAAATCAACGACGAGTATTCTGAGAAAAGGCCGATGGAGAATAGTGGCTTTACTAACTTTCCTAGTAATATTCATACACCTAGAGCATCGGCTAATAACGTTGTGCAGCCCCATGTTCCTTTAAATAGTGATCAAGGTGGCTGGAACTATGTGAGCAGTTCGGCTAATAATTTTACGCCTTGCATGGTTGCTCCTGCTATGTCAACTTCGGTTCCACAAAATCACAACAGCAATAACCGAAGTGCTAGTTCTAATTCTAATTTACAGCAACCTTTTTATCAAATTGTAGCATATAATACACCACAGCTGTTCACTGTCGGTACCGGGATTCCGTGCGGGCCGGTACCCGATTCATATTTTAATGGGTCTCCATTGCAAGCATCACAAGTTCAAAATTCTTTGCCGGAGTTTCCATCACATGCTAGCGTTCCATCTGCTCCACAAACCAGTTCTCTATAGCCGAATGATAGTTTTAAGAATAAGCTTGCTAGTATACTAAGAGAATTTGGTTTAGAACCTAAGGGTAAAGCACGTGCGTATCAAAAACCATACCTTGTTTACTTCGACTCAATGCCATATCCTCGTGGTTTTAGAATTCCAGAATTTGTTAAGTTTACAGGGAAGATAGTATATCCACTTTTGAGCATGTTGAACAATTTTTAGCACAATGCAGCGAGGTCAATAGAACAGATGTTTATAGAGTAAAATTATTCCCTTTGTCTTTGTTTGGTCCTGCATTTACTTGGTTTACATCGCTGGCTCCTAATTCTATTTCAACATGGGCACAATTGGAGCAAAAATTTCATGATTATTTTCATGTCGATGAACCTGAATTTCGGCTTTTGGATTTATCTATGGTTAGGCAGAAATATAATGAACACGTTCATGATTATATTAAGAGGTTTAGAGATGTAAAAAACTGATGTTTTAGCTTGACCATAGCCGAAAAGGACTTAGCAATCTTGCCTTTTCGGGTTTGCTTGCTCATATTAAGGATAAATTAGAAGGACATAAATTTTTAGATGTTAATCAAGTTTTGCAGAAAGCTTTGGCACTGGAAAACCGGACTAAGGATATTGAACAATATAGCCAGTTTGAAGATAATACTGATAATGAGAAGGACAACCATGTAGGTAATACCTTCGATTATGATAGTAATTTGGCTAGTGAAGTTGACGGTAATATATGTGTAGCCGAATGGATTCAAGCGCCAAGTCAAAACCCTTTGCATGCTCTGCTTTGAAACCCACACCTGCTCGAAGACATGAAACTAAATACACTTTTGATGTTAGTAAGTGTGATCGAATTTTTGATATGTTACTGCAAAATAAATTAATTAGAGTGAGAGAGGGTCATGTAATTCCACCTCTAGAAGAGTTGGGTAGGAGAGCTTATTGCAAGTGGCACAATTTTTTCCCTCATGCTACTAATGATTGTAACATGTTTCATCGACAGATGCAATCGACCATTAATGAAGGACGATTGACTTTTACAGAAAGTTCTAAAATGAAGCTCGATAGTAACGCTTTTCCTATCAATGTGGTCGAGCTTGAGAATAAGAAAATGCTTATTCGGTTGGATCAGATCGAATCCACAAGAGAGAAAAATGTTGTTGATAATAATGCTCGTCCAAGGATGATCAAACCAAAAAATCCAGAAGTAGGAGTGTGGAAAGTCAGTGGAAGAACGAAACAAGCTCCAGGACCAAAGCCATCAGTTAGCAATATATTGTTGGAAAAGTATACTTCGCGCAAGACCAGCAATGTGTTTAACCAGCTTGAAGGTAATAAGCGTCCTAGATCTCCTTCTGGACCTGGCGGTCATAGCAATGGCAAAGAGATTTATATGACAAACAACCCTATATTGCAATGTAGCCAACATATTGGGGTTGTGCACCTCCTATTTATCCACAGTTTCCTCCGTGGGGTTTTAATCCTTGGGCGTCATATCCTACAAGGCCAGTATGTTATTCTCGACCAGAGTGGATTCCAGCAGGGCCTATGTACAGAAAATCATTGCATGAAAAGGGGTTCAGTTTAATCAGGAAGTGAGACCACATGATGGCAATGTAATCCGTGGTAATGATGACAGACTGGTCTCGGGAACTTCAAAATCGCGTAGGAGGCACAATACAAATGGCATAGTTCATAAAGGTGGTAAGAAGTTTGTGTGGATGCCGATGAGGCATGCTGAATCTAAGTCTATGCAAAGTTCAAATGATGCTTCTAATGCTCTGAAACTTGGTGAACACCAATCGGCTGCAAGTGTAGAGAATAATCCAAAATAAGAGACCTTGATGCATCTGAGTTAGAGGCTAAGGTGCACACACGTTTAGAGAAGGAAGTTGTACATGCTAGTACTAATGAGTCGACTGATGCATGTGCCGATATATTCAGTGGAGGCAGTGGGCAATCTGGAACTACGAGTACATATGATCAGCGGATGATTTCTTCGGCCAACGACAAAATATTTGCTCCCGTAACAACAGTACGACAATATAGGCCGAGAGACTTGGGGGCAGCAGAATTATTTCAGCTGCACTAGGGACTAAACCAGGAACTCGGTGGTGTCCAATGGGACTCACACACACTCAGAAACGGCGTGTCCAGCGACTACGAGCATTTACAATGAAAGAAGAGATAGCCGAAAAAAAGTTCTTGTTCGATCGACAAAAACCAATGGTGCCGAAGATGACATGGAGGGAGAAGCGTGTTGTGGAGAAGTTGCCAAAATCTCCCATGGAAAATATTAATTTTTTTTAGTATCCTAGCATGTCAAAGGGGGCTTGAGATAATGTGGCCGATATATTATTCTAAATATCGCCCTAAGAAAATTCGGCTGAGATATTATTTGAATATCTTCCTAAAGAAGAAATTGGCCGATGTGCTATTTGGACATCACCCCTAAACAAATTATATGGTCGGTGAAGTTATCGAAGCCTTCCTATGGAAATGTGACAATGTTTTTGGTGAATACAGTTATACCAAAAACGGGGGGCATGTGTTCATGGTGTAATTTGTCTAATAGTTTGTATGATCAGCCAAATTAATTTAAATTAATGTGGTCGAATTATTGGTTCATACATATATATACTCTGGTTGTTTAATTCAAAATGCAGGCGTGGTCTAGTCCAGTGTAGATAACACATCAAGAGATCAGGCACACTGAAGCTATTTACCCAGGAAAAATATATGAAATTTTGCAAGGATTAACAGCGACTAAGAACAAGTTCTGGACATATTATGATACACTAACCTAAAATGCCGCTGCTTATCCTAACAAGCTTCGGCTACCAAGCTAAAGAATTTTGGCAGGAGCTATGGAGTCACGTAGGAGAAGGTGCAACATAGACTATCAATCATTATTATATGGTGTGATTAATTAACGACCTTGCCGGAATATTTTATTATTTTCCTTGTGGACCAAAATCATATCTGTACGTGAGTATAGTTGGGACTTGGAACTATTACGCGTTGATACAAATTAGCAAGCACATATGGTAGGTACAGCTTTGTACTTGTAACCGAATCAAGGGAATTGATGTTTTGGTTGTACACGTCAAGTCCTTCATGCCCTTTATATAAGGTCCTCTCCGATTGAATGAAAAGATACCAATCGATCTATCAATACAAACTCTATTTTCATGTACGTCTATTTTCGATCGTTATTTCTTGCCGAGCCCTAGCAGCCTAGTGTTTGGTGATCTTTGCCGTTTTGCGCTGAAAAGCGGCCGGTTCTTCTTCACGAAAGCGAGGAAATCTTTGTTGCTTTGCTTGTAAAGCAATCATTCGTCGTCACGAAAGCACGACAAATATCCTAGTGTTGCGCGGCGATTTCGCGTACCAACAATCTCATCATGTATACAAGTTACGCACAATGTTGCTGAAGATATGATACTTTGCATTGACCCAAATAGCCCATGAGCCCATGCTAATAATTTCCATGGAAAAAGGACACGTTGAATCTATCTTATAGGCTGACTAGGAGAGTCTTCCTCGTCATCGCTTTTGGCGCTGCCTAGCTAACTGACGTCCACACTGGCACCCACGCTGCGCTGTTGACAGTTGATTTTTTATTAAAAAAAGTTCAACAAATTTAAAATAGTTCATGAATTTTAAAAATTTCATAATTTCCAAAAAGTTCACAAAATTTAGGAAAAACTTCAGGAACTTGAGAAAAGTTCTTGGGTTTGAAAAAAGTTCACGTGTTCATGAAAAGTTCATGAATTTTAATAAAATCTTTACGAATTTGAAAAACATTCATGATTTCGAAAAAAGCAAACTAAGAAAATAAAAAAAAGGACAAAGGAAAAAGGGTTAAAAGAAAAAGGGGAAAAGAAAAACCGAACAAAACTAGGTCTAGAAAAACAAGGAGAAAAACGACACAGGAATCTTCTAAAATCTTCCCAAAACTGGAGGAGCTTCCCGCTAAAAACTGCCTAATGGGCTTGCCCAAACTGGCGCTATAAGCGCTAAATAGGAAGTGGGTGACTAGGAATTACACCCATGATTGACCAAAAGTAGCATATATTTGGACAGGTGTGCTGAGTAAATAGGCAGTTTTTCGACTAAATTAATCCAAAAAATAATTACGATCATGGCATTGACAATGTGACAGACATACTGATTACAAACCAAGCATGCACTATGCATATAGTAGAAATATCTACGCACATAGCTAGTACTGTTAAGACAAAAATAAGCGGAAGAGGGATAAACATGTTATACCCTTCGATCAACCAGGTAGAGCCCACAGGGGCGGTGGTGGCAACATCGGCATCCTCGGCGGCCTTCTTCTCGGTATCGAGACAGTCGGTTGAGACATGTTGATGCGAAGGCGTAGAGGAAGCGTGGATTGGTGGCGAGTAGTCGCTTCCGAAAAACCTAATCGCCCCTCTCCCGTACAGCCGGGTTTTCGGAGACCTGTCCCGTCGACCGATGGGATGGAGTCGCTGGTGGCAGCAGCAGCAAAGGAACGACAGTGGGCGTGGAGGCAGAGATGCGATATGATTTGTGACGGCTAGGGTTGGAAGACGCCCCACATATATATGCGTGGCCGCGTGGAACGTATGAGTCGGTAACAACCCACAATCTGACTTCTCAGATCGTGGATGTGAACTCGGTTCGGCTCATTCCCGCAACCCTCGCCGCTTCGAGGCATGGCCCGATGGGCAGAGGAGGAGGAGCGCGCGAGGGCCTCTTCTCTTCTCAAGCTCCAATAGCATGTGGAAGAAAAATCTCTTATAAGGAGGTCCAACTCCTCATAAAATATCAAGATGGGACTAAACTTCCCACCACCCCTAGTTTCATATAACCCACATGGGCCCTTAGAGATTTTCAGAAATTGTTAGATGGCTTAAATGGGCCCTTAGGCCCATCCTAAGATTTCAACAAGATGTAGCTCCATCAAGGTTGGCAAGCTTTGCAATTTTAGAATAGGCGATCTCTTGTTTGCAAGACTCCATCACCACAAATTTAAGATGCATAGTTTGCCAGAAAGAAAGTTTTTTCGTGCAGCATGACTATGGTATTTAGTCTATCATGCATAACAAATCAATTTTTTTTCCAAACCAAAGTGGAGAGATACATGTATCCATTGAATAAAAAAAAATAGTACAACACAAGATGGCACCACCTCGGGATAAAACTAACAATGGAAATGACCAAAGGATCATCGACACAAGCGCCACGGACCATCGGCCTAGATGGGACACTAGTAACCCAAGCAGGAATCATCAGGAACCACACATAAAATCAATTTCTGTGCCCTGGTTCCTTAGCTCTACTCATTCATCCCTACTCTGTTAACTTTTGCTCACTTTTCCCCACTCCCTTACCCGAAACCCTCAGAACAGGTCGTAACGCACGTTGCCGTCGGGTCAATGCCTTTGACCGTTAGCTACGAGTGGGGTCGTGTATACGTGGGCGCATGCAAGACCGCGATCGTGGGGTAGCACGTGTCCATGGACATATGCTCGAAACGTCGCATCATATAAATAGGGCAACCACCTCCATCGCCCCTATCATTTTCCCCCAAATCCCCTCGCTGCCGTATCGTCTTCCTCTCCCCAACCGACATCGTCTTGTTCTCCTCCACGGCCTCCACCGCACCATCTCGCTCTCCCCCACCGCATCCTCTTCCTCACCTTCATCGCCTCCATCTGTCAGATGGCCGACGCTCGTGGTGACGCCGGTGCAGTGGCCGGAGATGTGGTGGAGCTGCAGGGTCAGGGCGCGGTGACCGCAGATGTCGGCGGCGTCCATGGTGGTGTGGGGAAACTCGCAACCGCTGCGGATGTGGCGGGCTCTGCCTCATCGCTGCAGAAGGTGACAACGTCGAGCGGCGCAGTACATCCCGATGCCCCCGTTGCGCCGCCTGCCGTGGAGGAGCAGGTATTTGCACTTGCTTAGCTTGTAGAGTTAGTTGCTCCGTAGTTGCATTGGTTAGATTGTGATTCATACAGTAGTTCAGATGGTTAGAGTAGTTGGTTTGACAGATGGGCCGGGGTTGGGGGTATGGGGGTTTTTGGACTAGGGTTTGTATGATAAATTCGTTGCAAAAATGCTAGCTAGATGTTGTGAGCTATGATTTTAGGTGGTGCAATGATTGGGGTTTTTAGATTTGTTTTTAGATTTGGATAAATTCGTTGCAAAAATGCTAGATGTTGTGAACAAATTGGCTTTTTAATGCTATGACGCTTATTAGATTTGTTTTTAGTGCTCACAGATTGGGTTTTTTAATGCTACTCAGATTCATTGCGTTAGATTGGGTCCCTGTTATATTTGTTTTTGAATGCTACCCAGATTGGGGTTTTGAATGTCATATGCCCAAATGGAATCCATTGATTAAGAAGTTATTTGATTCATTAGTATATAAATTTTTTCACAATATGTAGTTATATTAGCTTTGTTCTTCAATGTGTGTGCATGACCAATGATCAATGTGTTATTTGAATGTCATATTGGGGGTTTTGATAAATGTGTGTACAAATCTAATACATTGATATACTAGTGATGGATGTGGTTTTTGAATGCATAGAGCTAAGGGGCACAGAAATAGAAAACCCCACTTCTAAAACATTTCTGATATTGGGAGTATATTAGCCCTATGATCAATGTGTCATGTGTGCATATCTAAAATTTCAATTGGCTACTAGTGATGGATGTAATTGTATATTCAGGAGGATGATGGTTTGGGGGGGGGGGGAAGAAAGAGGAAGCTGGCCGACTACGACCCGTACGAGGGGGCGTTTAGTGACGATTCTGAATATGAGGTAAGCATATCCCTTGTTCATTTAGTTCCTTTGACATGGTGTATATGAATCTATAATGTATTAATGCAATTCATTCATCTGTGCAGTATGATTCTGGAGATGATGTGTACAAGGGCAACGTCGCGTCCTTCACAGCCAAGGAGGTGGAGAAGATCAAAGCCAAGGGAGTTGCTTCCTTCTACAATTGCAAGTTCAAGAAGTGGCACTTCCCCTACTGCACCACCAAGCCAAAGCCAAGGGATGGCCGCTTCGATCACCTTCTGTCTCATGTTGAGGATGTGGCGATTCGCGGGGAGGACTACATGATCAGGGGGCAACATGCCGCCCTCGCGAAGGCCCTGACTCTGGCGTGATGTGACCGAAGATGTGATGTTGCGTTACTTTTAGTTTGGTTTGTTGAACTGTTGGGTTACTTTTGGTTTGTTGAACTGAATCTCGTTGGTTATGGTTTGTTCAACTGAATCTCTCGTTGGTTATGCTAGTAATCTAGTTGCTATCTATATTCGTCTGTCCTTAAATTTGCATGTGGTATATTTGTTTGTCCTGAATCTATGGTTAGTTATGCTTAGATGTTGTGAACTATGATCTTAGGTGCTGCAATGATCACACATGTTGTGTAGGAAATCAAATGCATGCTCCAAATGAGATCATGTAAACCTTGGCAAACCTAGACAGTACAAATTCAAGAAAATGCAAAAACAAGTAAAACCTTGGCAAACTATCTATATTTGTGTAGGAGATCATGTGTGCAAAATTTGAAGTGATTTAGAGGAGGTCAAATAAATTTGAATTTGAGAAAATGTGCTCCAAATGAGCTCCCAAGCAAGGGTAAACAACCCATTTGTAATCAAGTTTGTTTGAACCTACTCTAAATGAGCCAAATGTTTTTTTATTAACACATATTCACTTTCCGTTGTGTAGATTCGAAGTCTCACTATTTTTTGAATTAATCTTCATATTTTTACATTTTCTTTTGAAAACATATGATTTAATATAAAAACTATTAAAAACACGTTTTGAAACATGAAAATGGAAAACTAACTTCAGATCCTTCTTATTCACTTTAAAATAAAGCTTTAGTGGTTTTTTTTGATTTTTTTATTTTTTTTAATTTTTCAAAAACAGAAGGTAACACCACCTCCTCTCCTTGAACTCTATGAAATCATGTACATGATAGCTCATATGTGTGAAGGTTTTCTCATGAAAATGACCATATACCAAGTTTATGATTTTTGGTTGATAACATGTCACATAAGACAACATTGTGCGCAGGTTATATTTTTTTTGATTTTTAAAAATTAATGATGCTCATTTGACCTCGATCGTGCCAGCTAAGGTTTTTGTCATGAAAATGACCATAGACCAAGTTTAGTATTTTTCCTTGTTAGTTTGTCTTATAAAACAACGAACGGCGAAGGTTTCATTTTTTTGATTTTTTAAAGTTACTTATGCTTAGTCAAAGCCATCGAAAACCCGTTGACCAGCTCAAAACCCCTCAAAACCCCGCGGGGTTTCGCCTAAACCTAGCTCCCAACGTCAGCCGTCGGATCATACCATCGCGCCAAGCGACAACCCTCAGATCTGGCCTTCTAGAAGGAACTACGTGGGCTGGCTGTGTGCAGGCTCCGCGCCGTTGGATCACAAGGATGGCTCCGCATCGTTGGATCGCGGGGCGATCCGCGAGAGGCTATCCTATTCGTTGTGCTCGGCTGCTCACCCACCACTGACTCTGTGAAAAAAAACATTGTTATTGGGCCCAAAAGGAAACCAAGCTCTGGTTGGGCCGTCGAATTGCGTCGTTTTTTTGCATCGTTTGCTTTGTTTTTTGTGAACGTGCTAGCTCTGTATTTTTGCATCGTTTGCTCTGTTTTTTGTGAACGTGCTGGCTTTGTATTTTTGCATCGTTTGAAATGAATTGACATTGCGTGGCAAATGACCAATTTTTAAGGGACAAATTTATTTTTATCATGCAAAATGGCCACAAACTATTCAAAAATTGTCTCTTTTTGTTCATATAATATATATGACCACGGATTCCCACGCGTGCAATTAGCTTCTTTTTCTTCTTCTTTTTCAAACCACCGTTTCCCACATGTGTACACTCCCGATGCTGCAGTGGGTTTGAAAACGGGTTACTTCACATTTGACCCCGTTATTGCCATGACCAAATAACACGTAGCACTACGGCTATTTAAGCCACCCTCTGCCTCTGCCATCCCTCATCCATCTCCCTTCTTGCTCTTTGACCCTTGCTCCGTCTTCTGCACATTCCTCAGCCATGCAGTACACTAGACCAACCTACCGCTTCCTACCCACCGTGCCGGAGAGGCTCTACCCTACCGGCGTGTACGTTGATCACACACTACGTGTGTGGGCTATATCAAGGCTGAGGACCGCAAGCAACTTCACCGAGTTCTTCCTCGCGTCCGGCTACCACCACCTCCCGAGGGGATCTCCAACGATGTTCCGCGTTGAGGAGGTCATCCAAAACCGGGTGGTGGTTGCTCTCCTTGCCTACTTCACCAACACATTCAACGCCTTCTACCTCCTCGGCTGGGTGTTTTGGTGTGGCTCCGAGTTTATCGCTTTCACCACCCACAACAGGTTCACAGAGTACAACAACATCTTCCCCACCGCGACGCGCATGCACAATCTTCCGTACCCCATCGACAACGCCCCGGAGTAGCAGTGAAAAGGGCGCCTGGAGGAGGAGAGAGGTGGAGAAGGCGTCGGCTAGGGTTCTAAACCCTCTACCTTTTTTTAGTCTATGTTATGTTAAGTTGTAATTGAACTATGTTGGAGTTGCTATGGGCTTGTTGGCCCTTTTCTTAAATTCTATTCTTAAGTTTTCTCTCTATTCTATTATTAAGTTCTTCCTAGTTTGAGATATGTGATCATGCTATGAGCTTGTTGGCCCTATATTGGGACTACATATTTGTTGATTATTTTCTTAGAGAGCTCGGCTTGTTAGTAGGGTTCCCTTGTTAGTAACCACCTAGTGCATGCAAGCAAGCTTTGTTAGTAGGGATGAATGAGTACAACTAAGCAAGGGCATGGCTCTTTTTTTACACAAGCCACAAATATGTAGCCACCTAGCTAGAAGAGAGGAACCAGCGGCAGTGACCGTCGCTGCATCTGTGGCGGCTGGCGTGCAAGAAAGCTGCTCGGTCAGTGCATCATGGCGGACGCATCGGCGCATGCAGGCTCGGTCGGCGCATCGTGGGATCGTGGCATCGGCGCATGCAGGCTCGATCGACGCATGCATGTAGGCTTTGTTGGGTGCATGCATAGCAGGCTTATGTCCTGGTGGTGCGCACAAACGTTTTTAATGCAAGGGATGGCCCAAAGAAACCACAACCCAATGGTCGAACAGTGACACCACCCAACGCGGCCCCACTTGTCAGGTCGAACGGACGACACAGTCTAGCATGGCCCCACTAGTCAGAGTTAATGGTCAAGCCTTTGACCCGACGGCAGCGTCCGTTGTGCCTAGTTATGAGGGTTTCTGGCAAGGGAGTGGGGAAAATTGAGCAAAAGTTTAAGAGCATGGGGATGAATGAATAGAGCTAAGGAACCAGGGGCATAGATGTAAAAATCCCTAAAATCAAAGCCATGCACTAGAGGAGCTTGCAACACTCGAGAGCACCTACTAAGATAACAAAAGCACAAGCCATCCAGGATGGCGCCCCCACTATCTCAAAAGTGAGCCTATTGTAGTAATGGTTTCAACTGTATTGAAGGTCCCACAACCTATCCTACCTGGCACGCCACGTAAGTAGTGAACAAAAGTGAAGTCTGGTCGACACAAGTCAAGAAGGTCAACAATAGTCCAAGCAAGCCCCCCGTGGATCCAAGCAAGTCATCGTCGAACTGCTTGGATCCAGACTTCACGTGTCTTCAGATTGGACCCGTCCCAATTGTGCGTCTAGCATCGTTAGTGGGCGTGTGGAGGTATGTCTCCGGCGGATCTAGTTGTGTTGATTTGCTCGGATTTGGTTTTTAGTCTATGTTCCTGTGTTTTCAGGTTGGATAATTCCGATCTACGTTACTCTTCATCAGCGGCGGTTACTATTCTGGTGCGCTGGTCCTATGGGGCCTTAGCACGATGACTTCTTGATTGTCTACTACAACAAGTTTTTCCCAGCTCCAGCGAGGGAGGCGCGATGACGTCGGTGCTCCTTCCGCTCGCTTCAATGCTTGTAGTCATCGCTAGGTGCTCTATGAATCTGGATGCAATTTTTTTATTTATGGTGTTTGTTGTACTGCCATGATTGAAGATGAATAGATCAGAAGTTTTCTCGCAAAAAGAAAGATTGGATCCTTTGGATTTACACTTCTCCTTATTGGTGACGGTTGTTATTCTAGTGTGTTGGCCCCAAGGGTCTCAACTCTCAACCAACGACTTTCTGATTGTCTACTACAAACAAAGTTTGACGGGCTTCGATGAGGGAGGGGCGTTGATTAATACCTTAAATATTGAATGGTTGCTTGAAATCTAATCCCACTAGATAACACCCCAGGTATTGCTACGAAAATTTATAGCAATAAAATTAGAATATATGAGAATAATGCCGACCACATTCTCACCATATGTCAGTAGAAAACCTAGAGGTAAATGGAGGGTGGATGCAAGTTATACTGTGCTATGACTCAAGTTTAATTATTTGTTGTTTGAAAGTAAAAAAATGCAAAATAATGATGTGGATGACTTGCATGTGCTTGATGGTGTGGAGAACGTGTATGTGGTGAAAACTGGATTAGTTGCATGGGCTTGATGGTGTGGATGGTTTATGATTTAAACTATGTAGGAAATTTTAGCATAAGTAAAGCAAATTTCAATTTGAAAAGTTATGCATGCCACAACTAAATGCAAATTGTTTTAAAAATCCACCTAGATTGCACTAATGTATCTTGTATCGTAGATGATTCACACACATAGATTGGACATATGCCAGTGAATCAATTTATTTGATGACATAAAACCATGTGTATAAGATAATTAGAGCATCTATAGCTGGGCGCCTCAAACCCTCCTCATACGCTAGGGCGGACGGCCCATTCACTAACCGGTCAAAATAAAAAACCGATCCAGATGGGCGTCTCAAACCGGCCACAAATGCTCGGGATGACCGGCACCCCTCATATCCAACCCAAATATGGGGTGGATATGGGGAGGCCCGGGCGCGTCCGTCACATCATCCCCGGCCCATGCTGGTCCACCCGACCCCACATATAATCGTCACCATCGGCTCCCGGGACCAAACCCTAACCACTCCACTCCCCTCCCCTCCCATCCACTCTACTCCACACCCAAGCTCCCATATGAAGATCTTTGGTATGGCGGGCAGCGGATCCGAGTCCTACACCTCCATATTTGTCAACTCCGAGCTTATCCCACGCGGCCCCGAGGAGGAGATGACCATCCGGCTTGCGCTCCGCCGCTCCCAGGATGAGGCCGCCCGACGACAGCGCTCAGACTCATTCCATCAAGAATCCATTCCTTCCTCCTAAATGACGCATGGATCCACAGCTAGGTGTGCACTACTAGGGAAAAGCCCAGCAGTAGCGCGGGTTATTGGCCTATCAGTAGCGCTGGTAACCGCGCTACTAATATAACGCTACAACTAAAGATTAGCAGTAGCATTTGTTGGCACGCGCTACTGCTATATCTACTTAGTAGTAGTGTGTTCTACAATAGTCGCCACTGGTAATTACTAGTAGCGCTTCTCACAGCCCGCGATACTACTATTATTCCGTATTCTAATTTTTTAATTTTAGGTCGTATTAATACACCTTTATACAAGTTTTCATACAGTAGCAATTTAGAGATTGTTTTTCTCATTATAATGAGTTATTAAATCACTAGGTGAAAGAACCGCAGATTAGTTTCAAATGGATGGATCCTAAGTGACCAAGTCATGGATTATCACGATAATCCATGACTTGATCACTTAGGATCCATCCACTTGAAACTAATCCGTGGTTCTTTCACCCAATGATATAATAACTCATCATCATCATCATCATATTAATATAAAAACTCTTGCGTCATATCATCACCAACAACACTAGCTAATAATCATCATAGTTATCACCACCAACACTATTTAATCATCATAGTCATAGCTAATCACCACCAACACTAGCTAATAATAATCATCATAGTCATCACCACCAACAATCATTCTAGCTAGCTAATCACTCATGCTGCTCTCTCTCAGGTAAAATAGCATAGAACATGTGTAGCACTCCCGATTCATCATATTGGAGCATGCAGATGAACCTCTCCTAATTGTGGGCTACGCTTCTGATTGCTGCCCCTTCACAATTTTGTTCTAGTCTTTGACTATTAAGACTTGCTCGCTTTTAGAAATCCTAAATACACTCATGTGCAATGTAGGATGTCTTGGCCGTATGATAACCATGGACATGCGACCTTTAGCCTCAATCCACTAAGGCACAACTATCATCGGGAGTCCCTGTTGAAGAACATCGTAATAACATACTTAGCAATGAAGTTTAGCTTAAAAAATAATGTATGCAAAAGATGCACTGAGGACAAATAGTAAAGATCTTACCATCTTTCCTAACTATATGTGACCGTAGTTCAGTACGAACACTATTGGTCACACGTTTTGAGTACTAAGATTTTCAAGTTTAGGAAAATAATTTGTCTTTACAGTATGAAGATCCTCAAGCCATGAAACATAATGACTTATCTCCTCACAGTTTAGTTTAGCCCCGGGACAGTAGTAGGTCATGTCTACCAAGCGCCATACATGTTTGCTTGAATGGAAATAAGTTGTCAATAGAAATTAGTTGTCAACTATTTTTGAATAAACAATATCCAAGACATAAATATGGTTGATAAACTCACATAATGGTAGAACTGGAAGCGTTTGCACATCGACCCAGATGTCGATATTATCTTCAATATCATCTTCCGGACGAATATCAAAGGTGATAAGCATATCAGGATCAAATGCATAAGCCTTGCATAGTTCTCTCCATTGTTTGCATTCAAAATGGATGTAGGTGTCTGAATTGTATAATTTTGCGGCAAAACTATAACCATGCTCGGTCCTCAAGTTAACTCTTTTTACCTCCATAGTTTCCATATTACTGAAACCAACCTTATCGAAGACATATATTCTTGCATGGCAGGGGATACACTAGTAGAATAATAAAAAAATTAAAAGTATAAGTTGAAGCAAAAGAAGCAGAAGTCATGCTTAATTGCAAAAAAAGACGAAGGCTCGTGACTTACTGTATCCACTTCGAAGGTGTCATCCAGCTTGATGCTGAAGCGCCTACCAACAACTAGGTGAGGCCTGTCGCACAGGCCGCGCTCGTCTTCACAGTATTCGCACATACCGAATTCCTTTTCATCGTCAGACATTTCCTATGTTCATAGTTGAAACAATTAATTAAAAATCGACCGAAGGCAACTACCAGGAAACTCAACACACAGATCACTATTACTCAATATGCAACGGGTTGAATTTAGGTCTGTCGAGTCTTCCTTACTAAACTCTCATCTCACTTATATGGTGGGCACTCCCTCTCTGATATTGCGGCCATCAGTGATGGTCGCTACTCCTCCTTTCCCTAGTGCATTACAAATATCTAGCGCAAGGAAAAGAAGGAGAAGCGACCCCCACGACAACAGTCGACATTCTTCTTCTCTCATATATGGTGGACACTCCCT
Source organism: Triticum dicoccoides (assembly GCF_002162155.2). Lineage (NCBI taxonomy): Eukaryota > Viridiplantae > Streptophyta > Magnoliopsida > Poales > Poaceae > Triticum > Triticum dicoccoides. The sequence continues at coordinate 89,666,077 of NC_041385.1, forward strand.
CACCGATTTTTCGACCGTTGATGATGGTCGCTAATCCTTCTTCCCCAGTGCAGAACAAAGGTCTATCACGAAGAGAAGAAGGAAAAGCGACCCCCATGACAAGACTCGACATTCTTCTTCTAGCACAAGTATGGAGCCCCGATAGACTTAAAGTCAACTCGAAATGTCGTTTAGTTCTCTTTCTAGAAAATCCGAGGCACTCGATATTTCCTACATATTCTAGCACAAGCCATGATTAAATTCATGGAAAAATCCGGCATGACCTTTGCTAAAATAGGACATATCAAGAGCCTAAAATTTGCCAGAACAGAAATGAATCAACACTCCGTCAAAACATAGGTCACTCGGATTTTCCATGCGATACAAAGATGTCCATACACATACAACGATGCTTAACTTGCAATTCCATCCGGATCAATTATCATAAGCATTCGCACATGAGCTCACCGACTCAATACCATAGTTCTACTCCATTCAACACACCGAGGAGTAGTGAAGGAGGAGATGGACTTTTAGCTCAGCGACTCGGGTGTAGAGGAAGTAGCTAGAGGTAGCCCCGATGACGATCACCCCAAGGAGACACGACTCTACAAAGCCTGCATATTCCACCGAGTGAAAATTTTAGATCATCAAATCTCATATAGCATTCTTTGATGAGAAAGTGATAATGACATAAAAATAATTAAATTTTCCAATACATTACTATATTGAAAAACAAAATTAAAAAAATTTCTATACCTATTCACTAGTTTTCTATCCTATTCAAAAAACTATTTTATATTCAAAAAAACTATTCCCTACTTTTCTAGTTCTATCACTAACAAACTATGTCTAAAACATCCTAGTTCTAGCCCTAACATTTACTAAAAATAACTTAATGAAACCCTAAATTATCTTATATATAAACCTAACATAACTAAATTAAGCACTTACTAAATAAACTACTTCTATTAAGTACTTACTAAATATCACTTACTAAATAAACTAAATTAAGCACTTACTAAAAATAGTAAATAAACTACATTATTAGTGAGGAGAGATTGAGGGTGGAGGGAGGAGGAGGGAGGAGAGA
>NC_041385.1:89667586-89694141 GCF_002162155.2 Triticum dicoccoides
GAGGAGAGAGGAGGAGGGAGGAGGGGAGGAGGGCGGTGGGAGGAGGAGGAGGGATGAGGGAGGAGGGTCACAGACGAAGGAGGGAGGAGGACGCGACTGGAGGAGGGAGGAGGACGCGGCCGGAGGAGGAAGGAGGAGGCGGGTTGCCGCATATTGAGGAAGGAGAAGCGAGGGCGGCGACGGCAATGCGGCAGTGGAGGAGGGCCGTACGTCAGCGGCGACGGCGGACGACGTGCATCGGAGAGTGAGAGTGGGAGTGGAGAGGGGGAGAGTGAGGGGTGGTGGTTGGGGGAAGAAGATACAATGGGTTTAGTAGTAGTGTGTGTCAGTGGAAAGCGCTACTGCTAAACGACTTATCAGTAGCGCGTCTGAGGCGTACGCGCTACTACTACACTTTGCCTGGTGGGAACGGTTTAGCAATTTTAGTAGTAGCACCCCCGTCCATGCCGCGCTACAGCTATATCCGTAGCAACATCGCCTTATGTGGATACGCACTGCTGCTAAATACCAGCAGTGCTTCTTTTTAACCCCCACTACTGCTAAGGTTCTGTGTATAAGGTTTTCCTGGTGCCAGCGCTGCCTTACCAGTGGTGGTGCAGTCCGTCTGGCGTCCCAACGCGGTGGCGGACACGCAACCCCTCTGTTGGCGCGCCGAGGCAGAGGATGCACCACATGGCTTGGCATGCCCGCCGTGCAAGGCAGCGGGCACACGAGGCGGCGGCAACCCTCATGGCGGTAGATGTTGGCGAGGCGGAGTCGCATTCTTCGGTGCCCTGTACAGTGCACTAGTCTGGGTGCCACAACCGCGTCATGGTGGACGTCACCGGCTCGTCCGAGGACGGATCCATCATCGATCTGACATCCACCGGCACCGTCAGGGTTACGGGCTCTGATGAGGAAGAGTAGTGCATGGGATATGACGTTACCTTGAGTCACATGAGCTGGCTCGTGTCCCATGCACTACCGGACTAACCCTCTATATGTCGACGACCATGGGCCGTCGGCCTAGGTCTATGCCGACAGCCAACATAACCATAGATATCATCAACATAGACCCGTCAGACTGTCGGCATAGAAAAGCCGTCGGCATAGGAATATATGCCGACGGCTTCCGTACGGTCATCGTCATAGATACACCGTCGGCAGAGAAAATCATCAGACGACAACAGACGGCGCCGTCACACACGCTAACCAACCAGAGACGCCCACGTGGCGTATATAAGCCGACGGCTTGGCCGTAGGCATAGGTGGAAATCTATGCCGAAGGCCAGGCCATCGGCTTATATATGCCATGTGGCAGTCACTGGGCGCTCCTGGCAGCAGGATATGCCGACGGCCAGGCCGTCGGCATACCTGTGCCACATGTGGCTCCTGGGTTTCTCCTGGACATGGCTATGCCGACGACGAGGATGTTGGCATAGATCTGTTCTGTTTTTTATTTGCTCTGTTTTCTCATTTTCCATTCAATTTGACAACATTTACATTCGCAAAATATGACAGAGACCATATATAGACAGAAATAAGAGAGATCATCATTTGATACTCAAGATCATCATCAAGTTCATCATCTAAAGATACTCAAGATCATCATCATCATCATCATCATCAACATTATCATCGTCGGAACTTCATGAACATAAGTACCGGAACACATGGAACATCATCATCGTCATCTAAAGAAACTAAGAAGTACGGAACATGGAAAGTATTCCAACACATGAACACATCATTAGCCAAGACTAGGACCATCATCGTGAGAATCGCGAAGACCATCACCACTTTGAAAGATCGGAGTGACTAGGCTCTCTGAAGCAGGAGTCGAGCCACTGGTCCCCTACATGTTTGAAAAGAGATTGTAAGGTTAAATATCATATGATAGTGTTGACTGAACAAGAGCTAGTTTTTCAATAATTAGGAAAATGTACTAACCGGAGTCTGACTGCCTAGTGGCACCCATTCATTGAATGTGGGCATGTGTGGGGGTTCTCCAGCAGGTGGTGGTGGGGGTCCAATTTGTGGTGGATCCATGCGGTTAGTCCAAGACGCCAACATAGCCTAGATGTTTGTTAACCAAGCAAACTAGAAGGTCAAAAGGAATGAAAGTGCAAATTTTAGCTTGGTTTTAAGAGGTCAAAACTAACCGTCATCATCTGACGATTGTAATCATCATTTTCCTTCACTCATTACAAGTACTCCTGCACCTCGAGATTCCTAAGCTCGACAAAGGCCTTATATGCCTACAAAATTTAGGTTGTTTCTAAGTGGGCAATGCTGAAAATAAACTGAGAAAGTGAGAGAGAAAGAAGATAAGGGGGGAAGTACTTACAGCATGCTGGTGGGCTAAGCTAGGCTGCGAACGGCTCGTAGTCTCTAACGGGCTCGGGTTGGTAGCTCGAAGCCGTGTGTACGAGATAGACGGAGTGATCAAGCCATCGAAACACGGGTACCAGCCATGGGACTTTGGCTGGATGGCCACCACCGCCATGTCGTCGATCTGAGATAGGACGACGTCAGGAGCATCTCGACCAGGTGGATGCAACCTCTCAAACTGCTCCTTGTAGGACTCCAGGTTCTCCTTGGTTCTGCCATAGTACTCGCTCTCGCCTTCCTTGCGGTCACTCCACTCACGGGCCATCTTCCACGACTCCATGTCTGAGAGCGGCCTCTTCAACTTGTCCTCCCGCAACATCATACAAAAGTTAGCCATACATAAGAACATGATGGTACAAAGAAAAAAAATGCATCATGCATATAGATATACCTTCTTGGCCTTCAAGCCCCAGTGGTTCCTGTTACCTTGTCCGTGTGTTCCGTATTTCCATGTTAGCCCGGTTCTTGCTGCTCTTGGCAGCAAACTCTGCATCGTCGCTGAGCCACCTATCCACCAACCTAGCCCATCCCTCATACTTTCCAAAGCACCTAGGAGGAATAACCTAAAAAATGGAAGCATGACATGTCAGCATGAAACAATGAACTTGACTGCTTATACGTTGGAATGAAAAGTCTCTAATACTTACCTTCATGTACTGCCCTGTTCAAGGTAAGTCGTTGCTTCTGCGCTTCACTTTTATCATCTTTTGATGAAGGTAGGAGTGGTACTAGTGCGAGACGGCAACCCAACGCACCTCATACTGCAACTGACGATCTTTCTTCTTCACAGCCGCTAGCAAGACCACGTCGGCTCTGGCCTTGTGCTCGTCAAGAACTCTATAGAATTGCTGCAATCATGCATAAAACCAGAAGCAAACAAGGCATGAGTTGAGTGATTCAATGATAAACTATGAATGAACCTGAAGACAAGTGATTCTAAAGAGAACTTACCCAAAATTTGGTGATCAGGGCCTTAGCGGCCGTCCGGTACTCTGCGTGGCTGGAAGCCTCGTAGTGGGCCCAGCTCGTGGTCAAAACCCGCAGCTCCACATTCCTGTCTGGCCATGGGTAGAATAGGCCGAGCCAAAACTCCTTCAACAGGACAGTGATAAGTCCGTTTAGTTTACGACCCTTTTCGTGAAGGATCCAGTTCCTGCAAAAGAAATCAAAGAATTAGCATGTGTACAATAAGAAGATGTTGGCATGTGTTCAAAATATGATTGAGAGGCACTTACTCTGTCCCCGCGGGTTCAATGAGCAACTTGTTCGCCTTGATACAAGGTTGTGTAGGTAGTTCTGCAATACCACACAGCCACCCCTTCATACCACCTGACGACAAGTCACCCCACAACTCAGCATCACCCTCCCCTCCACCACCCTCCTCCTCGCCCTCCTCCTCCCCCTCCTCCTCACACTCCTCCTCGCACTCCTCCTCCTCGTTAACCTCCTCCTCCTCAGACTCAGAAGGTGGCTTAGTATAGGATGCAATCGAAGAAGACCACCCCTATTTTGGACACAACCCGGAGTTTTTTGACCCGGGTGCCTCTCCCCCACCCCCTCCTCCTCTAGGGGCTCTCCCCCTCCTCCTCTAGGGTCTCCTCCCCCGACCCCTCGACCTCCCTATGAGGTGTCATCCTCATGTAATCGGGGGGGGGGACCTTGTGGGCTCGTCCACACCGAGTAAGTCCTTTGGATTTGCTTAGGAAACCCTCGCCGCTGGACTTGCACATGATTAGCAAACCTACATTGAGAAGAGAATAAACAATTAGTAAGGGTATCAAATAAACAAGCATACAGAAAAGAACATTAATAATAGAAGAGCACATTAAGCATACAGAAAAGAACATTAATAACAGAAGAGCACATTAAGCATACATAAAAGAACATTAATAAGAGAAGAGCACATTAAGCATACTATTGTAATCTACCTCGATCATCATTAAGAGAACTTACATTTTCTAGAACCCATATGAATCATCGCCATTGTAATCTATTTGTCGACCGGTCTCATCATCACTATCACGCATATCTTCTTTGTTGTCTGACGGAGGTGGAGGCTCTTCCTCATCATCAACGTCTTCATCTAACTTTTCAAGCATAATTATGTCTCTTTGATTCCCAATTTCCTCACCATAAATTCGTGCATCGTCATCGTCTGGGTCCAGGTCAACATAACACAAGTCATCATTGTCCTTGTTTCGGACCAGGTCATCATGTTGCTCTTGAAAGAACACTACCTTGTATGTCATGGGGTTTATGTTGTAGTAATCATCATCGTTCGGATCTGGTAGCTTATAATGTGGCGACACCTTGAAAACAACTTCCCAACCCTTTAGGTACTCTTTCTGACATGGGTAAGGCAGATAATATACTTGTGTGGCTTGGGTAGTCGCGATAAAGAGATCAGCTCCGACATATATGGTTTATGGTTTAACTTCAAATAAACCAACAGAAGGCGTATGTCTCAGACCCTTTTTGGGGTTGAACCATCGACATTTGAACACAGTGAGACTTAGGGGTTCACGGCCATGTTTGAATGTAATCTCGTATATTTTTCCTACCCTTCCGCATTACTCTACTTTATTATCTCCTTCGGTGAAGACTCTGGTATTTATAGTTTTGGGATCATGCCAACTATTTTGGTGCTCCTCTGTATGGAAGCGATACCCATTCACATCATACTTTTCGCATGTCATGGCCCGACTGTTAAAACCCATGAAAACCCATCTCAATTCTTCATACATTGATGTGTTCAGATCTTTTCCCTACAAGTTTAATTGAAATTATAGGGTGCATTAGTTTAATTGGAATTGTAGGGTGGACTAGGTAATAGGGAAGGGTGGAAATTTACTTTCTCCATGAACCATGCAACAAATTTTTTCCTTCCATCGGCACCCTTTCAGAGAAGAGCAAGTGCCTCTGTTTCAGTAGGAGGCAGCATTCTTGTCTACTCTTCATCAACGAATTAACTAAAATAAGAAAAGCGGTATTAGAACAAGGCAAAGTGAACATAATGAATTGACTAAAAGAATGGTGCAAAGGTATTACCTCATCCACTCATCCTCAACTTCCTTGATGTTGTGCAAGATATAGAACATGACATCCTCCCACTCATCTTGTGGCATGATATAAGGTGTCGAGCATCCAGCCTTGCCACCTTGCCCACTGAATAGAGGCAACTTGGGTTTATACTTGGGTTCGTCTGTATTGTATCGAGACACCTTATTGTGCAGCATGGGAACATGGTCCAGATAGTACGCTGTCCTGAGGTATGCCACCTCCTCTAGGATAACTGCCTCACCTATGGAAGCTTCAATCTTAGCTTTGTTCCCACATTTCTATCTCAGATGCTTGTTCTGTCTCTCAGGGCCGTACTGCCAACGATTCTGCACAGGGCGCCGCAACAATACCTCGTTCGTGAGGTGCAAAATGAGATGTGTCATCAGAGTAAAGAATCCTGACAGGAAGATCTTCTCTAGTTTGCATATCAACTCCGATGCCTTCTTATGCATTTCTTTTATCATCTCGGGACATACTTCTTTAGAACAAAGCATGCAAAAGAAATGGCTTAGCTCCACAAGCACACGCTAGACACGCTCGGGAACATAGCCTCGAACCATCACCGGCATAATCAGCTGAATCCATACATGATAGTCATGACTCTTGAGCCTGGTTACTTTGCCCGTTAAAAGATTGACCCCCTTACTTATATTTGACACGTAACCATCAGTGAACTTCACAACGTGTTTCAGCCACTTCAATGCCTCCATCTTATGATCCTTTTTAAGCACGAAGTCAGCATATGGTTTGAACCAAGATTTTTCACCGCCTGTGGGAGGCTGCATGTGTAGATGTGGTCTATCACAAATATTCTGTTGATCGACTCTAGCATTAACATTATCCTTTGTATTATCAGGAATGTCGAGGATTGTGTGAAAAAGGGCCTCTACGACATTCTTTTCGGGGTGCAACACATCAATGTTGTATGTAAGATTGAGGTCCTTGAAATAGGGAAGCTGCGTGAAGGGGGTAATGTGAGTCCAGTTGTGCATCTCACCATATCCTCCAAAACCTTTGGCTTTACCGTTGCCTTTTCCTTTGCCCTCGCCCTCGCCTTTGCCTGTGGCTTTGGCTTTTCCTTTGCCTTTCCCTTTGTCAGCAGGCTTAAGAGCTTTCAGCTGAGCAAGAACATCCGCACCAGAAAACATTGGATTCTCATTTACTTAATGGACGACTAGGCCTTTTGTGAAGTTCTTCTTGTCTTCCCTATCAGGATGGTTTGGAGGGAGGAACTGCCGATGCAGGTCAAAGGCAACATACTTGCCACCCTTCTTCAGCCAAATGAAATGCAAGGCCTGCATGCACACTGGGCAAGGCATCTTCCCACTTATACACCATCACAGAATAGGGCATAGCCGGGAAAGTCATGCATGTAATACTATAGCCAAACTTTCATCATGAAATTTTTCTGCAGATGCCGGTCGTATGTCAACCTCGGGAAGTACCAAGAATGGTGCAAATCATCCACCAACGGCTTCATAAACACACTCAAATTTTCCCCTGAATATTTAGGCCCCAGAATTATAAGCGACATCAACATGGTCTTGCGTTGCATTATGGCACCGGGAGGGAGATTGAGCGGAATAACAAACATGGGCCAGTAGCTATATGGATTAGACGATATACCATATGGACTGATCCCATCACCTGATATAGCAATTCTGACATTCCCAGCCTCAGCTGCTTCCTCAGGGTATTCTATATTGAATGACTTCCATGCTTCACCTTCTGATGGATGTACGATTTTATTTGGATTGTACCTTTTCCCTTCCTTCTGCCACTTCATCATTTTGGCAGACTCCTCGGTGATGAAAAGGCATTGCAGTCTTTCTATGAAATGAAGATACCGACGAAACTTTGCAGGGATTTTTAGCTGCTTCTTCTAACCCTGCTCATCGACCACATCAATATACCGAGAGGAACCGCACTTCCTATAGTAGTTGTCATTCACATACTCATGCCTAAACAAAAGGCAATTCTTTGGACAAACATGTATTTTCTCATAATCCATGGAGAGTGCCTTCATGATTTTCTTCGTAGCATACATGGTTTTCGGCAGTTCATGGTCCTCAGGGACACTGTTAGCCCATACTCCTAGAAATGCTTCGAAGCAACCTTGGCTACAGCCGTACTCGGCCTTGACTGCCATCAGTTGCAAGATGGCATCCAACTAGGAGAGCTTGGCACTTTCGTAAAGAGGTTTGTTTGATGAGGGCAAGATATCCAGGAAGGCCTTTACGGTTTCCTCCGGCTCGTCCAGTTCATTCATTGAATGTGACGGAGGTGTCGGCTATGCAACAAAGACATCATCTAGCATGTCTCTAACCCCATCATCCTCATAACCAGTGATGCATTATCGTATCACCTCCTCTCTACCATGGTCCCGCTGGGCAAAGTTTATGGGCATGCTAAAGTTTGGCAAAAATCCATGCATGCGAAGGTGCTTAGTCATATCACTCTTATCTCTGCGCATACATCTCTTACATTTGGCACAGGGGCATTCTAGCACCATTCTCATTGGACTACGGAATATCTCTTTCAAAAACACATCGGTTTTCTCGGCCCACTCTGTTATTACTTGATTCCGATGGAAAAACCCACTATACATCCACTGATTATCTACCATCTTTGCTTTATTGGAAGCCACACAACAAAATTAAGGATTCATTTAAATTACTCACATTGATGTTTTTATTTTTTACAGGGTTGACGAGAAACGACATTTAATACACCTAGATCTCTAATAGGTAAATATGGGTCCTCACCCCCCCGAGAATGTGTAGATTGAGTATGTTGTCTATGCTCTACCCCATTCCGAGACAAAATTTTGGCAGCACCTCCCCATTGTTCTCCAAATACACGTCTCGGCAAAATTCCAGGAGAATGTGCATCCGGGGAACAACGGGAAGGCGCCGTCGAAATCCTGTCTCGGAACGGGGTAGAGCATGGACAACGTACCCAATCGACACATCCTTGGGCTGTACGTGAAAAATGCTGGACAATTCAAAAGAGCTGCGGTGCATATTTATCGATGCAATCCTTTCGGACGAGAGACGCCTAGGTTACGCAACTTGATGGGAAAATGAAATCTAGTGACATGGAAAAAAGCAGACGAGGTGATGGAATTTTTGCTCACCCTCCGATGTAGAGGATGTAGTCGATCAAAGGAGGGATGATTGTGGACCAACACCTCCAACGTCGACGATCACTCAACGAAGATGGAACAAAACAAATCATGTTAATTCCACCAAGTGAAAAAAATTTAGGTCATCACCTCACATTAAGCATTGGCACAACATTATGAATCAACATGAAACAACGTGTCAAATTGCAAAAAAAAGCTTCATTAGCTATTTTAGAAACTAAGTGTCTCGAATTGCTTCTATGAATCAACATGACCTAACACTAACTCGACCAAATACTAACTTGAACAATATCCATCCATCTATCACAAACTTAACCAACATCTATTCATCTATATATTAGAAACTAAGTGTCTAAAACATTTCTTAACTTGACTAACATCCATTCACAAACTTAATAAACACTATCTAGTATGTATCTAGAAACCTACTAAAACTACACAAATCAAACAAAAAATCACATTTTATCCATCTATCTAGCATCCATGCATCTAATATCCATTCATGCATATAACAATATCCATTCATGCATCTAACAAATGAAAAAATAATGAAAAAAAGAAGGCTCACCGTGGGGCGTCGCAGGCGCCGGTGCAGCGGACAAGCAGGGAGTCTGGGACCGAAGCAGAGTGGATGGGAGTTGGGGCCGCTGTTGCAGGGCATCGTCGGAGGGGGTCTCCGAGCCCGGGCCGGCGCGGGGAAGGCTGACGGAGGCCCGAGGAAGAGAGGGAGGGGCGGGGTCGGGGCGGTGTCAACGACGTGGACGAGGTAGGGGCGGCTGCAGGGCGGACGATGGTGACGGGGGTGGTGGTGATGGGGTGGGGTGGCCACGGCAGCAGGGGACAAGGTGGAGTGGGCGGTGGCAGCGCGCGCGGGTGGGGGTCGAGTGCGGGTCGAATGGGGCGGCGGCGGAGTCGGGGTGGAGCTGGGTGATACGTCTCAAACGTATCTATAATTTTTTTTATTGTTCCATACTATTATATTATCATTCTTGGATGTTTTACAATCATTTTATATCATTTTTTGGTACTAACCTATTGACATAGTGCCCAGTGCCAGTTGTTGCTTTCTGCTTGTTTTTTACATTGCACGAAAACAATACCAAACAGGGTCCAAACACAGCGAAACTTTTTGTGGACCAGAAGACACAAGATGGGCCGAAGAAGTACCAGAGGGGTGCCCCGAGGGTTGCACAACCAACCAGGGTGTGCCCAGGTGGGTTATGCAACCTCGGTGGCCTCCCGCACCGCCTATTTGCTCTATAAATACCCCAATATTCCAGAAACCCTAGGGGAGTCGATGAAAATCAATTCAGCCGCAGCAAGTTCCAGAAACACTAGATCCAATCTATACACCATCACGGAGGGGTTCATCATGCCCATTGGTGCCTCTCCCATGATACGTGAGTAGTTCATTGTAGACCTACAGGTCCATAGTTAGTAGCTAGATGGCTTCCTCTCTCTCGTTTGATTCTTAATACAATGGTCTCTTGGAGATCCATATGATGTAACTCTTTTTGCGGTGTGTTTGTTGGGATCCGATGAACTTTGAGTTTGTGATCAGATCTATGTTTTTATCCATGGAAGTTATTTGAGTCTTCTTTGATCTCTTATATGCATGATTGCTTATAGCCTCGTATTTGTTCTTCGATATTTGGGGTTTGTTAGGCCAACTTGATCTATTTATCTTGCAATGGGAAGAGGTGCTTTGTGATGGGTTCGATCTTACGGTGCTTGATCCCTATGACAGAGGGGAAACAACAAGTATGTATCATTGCTATTAAGGATAACAAGATGGGGGTTTATTTCTACATAAATAGATCGTGTCTACATCATGTCATCGTTCTTATTGCATTACTCCGTTTTTCCATGAACTTAATACACTAGATGCATGCTAGATAGAGGTTGATGTGTGGAGTAATAGTAGTAGATGTAGGCAGGAGTCGGTCTACTAATCTTGGATGTGATGCCAATATAATGATCATTGCCTAGATATCATCATGAGTAATTGAAGTTCTATCAATTGCCCAACAGTAATTTGTTTATCCACCGTTTGCTATTTTTCTTGAGAGAAGCCACTAGTGAAACCTACGACCCCGGGTCTCTTATTTAATATATTTGCCTTCTATTTTCATTTCCTTTTATTTTCAGATCCATTAATACAAAAATCCAAAAATACCTTGCTGCAATTCTGAGTAATTTATTTTATCTCGCGTTCCCGCAAGATCTATTTATCCAATCTACTACAATTTTATCTATCTTTTTACCCGTGAGGGACTGACAACCCCTCTCTTACATCGGGTTGCAAGTATTTGTTCTTTGTGTGCATGAGCTGTTTACGTGGTGTTGCGTGGTTCTCCTACTGGTTCAATAACCTTGGTCTCATTACTGAGGGAAATACCTACTATTGATGTGTTGCATGATCCCTTTCTCTTTGGGAAAATATCGACGTAGGTCAAGCAAACATCAAAAGGAATTTTTGGCACCGTTACCGGGGAGACATCATCAACGTCAACCAGCTTCCTAATCACAAATCTCATCTGCTTTCAATTTACATCATTTGCCATTTGCCTCTCCCGACTTCACAAAAAATCCCCGTTTTATTCGCCCTCTTTTTTGGTCGCTGTTTTCTCGTCAGATCTGTTTTTGAGTGCAATCTTGTCGTGTAGTCACCATGACTCAAGAGAACACCAAGTTGTGTGATTTCGCAAATACCAACAACAATGATTTTATTAGCACTTTGATTGCTCCTCCCGCCACTAATGCGGAGTCTTGTGATATTAATACTGCTTTGCTGAATCTTGTTATGAAGGATCAATTTTTCGATACTCCTAATGAGGATGCCGCGTCCCATCTTAACACATTCATGGAATTATGCGATATGCAAAAGAAAACAGATGTGGACAATGATGTTGTGAATTTGAAATTATTTCCGTTTTCTTTGCGAGGCCGAGTAAAATTTTAGTTTTCTTCTTTGCCTCGCAATAGTATCGATTCTTGGAATAAGTGCAAGGATGCTTTTATTACTAAGTATTTTCCGCCCGCAAAAATCATTTCCCTTAGAACCCAGATCATGAATTTCAAGCAACATGAACATGAACATATTGCACAATCTTGGGAAAGGATTAAATTGATGCTAAGGAATTGCCCAACTCATGGGTTAAATCTTTGGATGATCATACAAAAAATTTATGCGGGGTTGAATTTTGTTTCACGTAATCTTTTAGGTTCCACCGTAGGGGTACTTTTATGGAAATTAATTTGGGTGAAGCTACTAAACTTCTAGACAATACAATGGCAAATTATTCACAATGGCATACCGAAAAAGCTCCTACTAGTAAAAAAAGTCAATTCGGTAGAAGAAATAAATTCTTTGAGTGAAAAAGTTGATGCTCTTATGAAGTTGGTTGCTAATAAAAAATGCTCCTATTGATTTTAATAATGGCCTTTGTCTACTTTGATTGAACAAAATAGTGATGCCATAGATGTGAATTTTATGTCGCGAAAAAATTTCAATAACAATGCTTATAGAGGTAATTTTAATCTTAGGTCTTTTCCTAGTAATTCCTCTAATAATTATGGTAATTCCTATGGTAATCCTTCTTATAATAATAATAGGAATACCTCTGATCTTGAGAATAATATTAAATAATTTATCATACTCAAAAGGTTTTCAATGCTATGATAGAAGAAAAGCTGAATAAAGTTGATGATATGTCTAGAAGTACTGATGGAATTTCTCATGATGTAGAAACTCTCAAGATAAAAAATTTTGTGCCTAAGGTTGAAAAATCAGTTAAAGTTCTTTATGTTTCTATGGATGAAAGTAAGAAAATAAATTTTAGAAAAAGTATTTTCTAGTGATTGCTTTCATAAAAATGATGAAGATCATAAAATGATTTGTGTTTCTTCTATTGATTCTTTGTTTAGTAAAATTAAAGATTGGTGAAAAAGGGATTGGAGAAGAGTCAACTTTAGCTAGAAGGCGTCTGATACGTATCCAACATATCTATAATTTATGAAGTATTCATGCTAATATATTATCATTCTTGGATGTTTTACAATCATTTTATAGCAACTTCATATCATTTTTTGGGACTAACCTATTGACCCAGTGCCCAGTGCCAGCTGTTGTTTTTTGCTTGTTATTTACATCATAGGAAATCAACATCAAACGGAGTCCAAACACCGCATAACTTTTTGGAGATTTTTATGGACCAGAAGACCACCAGTGGGCCAAGGAAGCACCTAGGGGGCTACTCGAGGGGAGCATCACCCACCAGGGTGCGCCAGGAGGCCCAGGTGCGCCCTGGTGGGTGCTGCCCACCTCGGGCGCCCCCTGGACCGCCTCTTCGCCCTATAAATTCCCAAATATTCCAAAACCATTTGGGTTAGCCCTAGATCATAAGTTTCGCCACTGCAAGGCCTCTGTATCCACCAGATTCAATCTAGACCCGTTTCGGCACCCTGTGGAGGGGGGAATCATCACCGGTGGCCATCTTCATCATCTCGGCGACCACCACAACGAGGAGGGAGTAGTACACCCTCGGGGCTAAGGGTTTCTACCAGTAGCTATGTGTTTAATCTCTCTCTCTCTCTCTCTCTCGTGTTCTTGAGATGTCACGATCTTGATGTATCGCAGGCTTTGTTAATATAGTCGGATCATATGGTGTTTTCCCCTCTCCATCTTGTTGTGACGAATTGAGTTTCTCCCTTTGAGATTTCATTGTTATCGGATTAAATACTTTTATGGATTTGAGAACACTTGATATATATCTTGCAATTGAATACTCGTGGTGACAATGGGGCATCATATTGATTCACTTGATATATGTTTTGGCACTCAACTCGCGGATTCACGAGGTGACATTGGGGTAATATATGCATAGGGGTTGATGCACGTTCTTGTCTTTATTTCTCCGATAGAAATCTTGGGGCACCCTTTGAAGTTCTTTGTGTTGGATTGAGTATTATGAATATGAATTTGCTTTGGTGTTATTTTAGTACGAACTCTAGGATAGATCGAACGAAAAGAATAGCTTTGTGTTATTTTAGTAAGAACTCTTGAATAGATTGAATGAAAAGAATAGCTTTGAGGTGGTTTCGTACCCTACAAACAATTTATTCTTATGTTCTCCGCTAGATAGGAATTTGGAGTTATTCTTTCATCGCACTTTGAGGGATGGTTATATGATCCAACTATGTCAGCATTGTTGAGAGATTGCACTAGTGAAAGTATGCACCCTAGGCCTCATTTTCAAGCTTCGCAATACCGTTTTTGTGCCTGTTTACTATTTGTTACCTTGTTGTTTTTCTTTATTCAGATTATAAAAATATATTTATACACTCCGTATTACACTTTTATCACCATCTCTTTGCCGAATTAGTGCACCTATACAATTTGCCATTGTATTGGGTGTGTTGTGGACACAAGAGATTTCTTGTATTTGGTTGCAGGCTCGTTTGAGAGAGACCATCTTCATCCTACGCCTCCCACGGATTGATAAACCTTAGGTCATCCACTTGAGGGAAAATTGCTACTGTCCAACAAAACTCTACGCTTGGATGCCTAACATGTTTCTACAAGAATAAAGTTTCCTAGTAGACATCAAGCTCTTTTCTGGCATCGTTGCCGGGGAGGTGAGTGCATGAAGGTATATCTTTAGATCTTGCAATCGAATCTTTTAGTTTCTTGTTTTATCACTAGTTTGGTTTGTAAAAGAAAACTACAAAAAATGGAATTAAGGTTGCATCATATATTGATCATCTTTATAATGTCTTTCTTTAAAATGATGGTTCGGAAAATTATGCTCAATTGGTAGAAGAAGAATTTAATAAAATGATTGGCATGAATGATGAGCATGATTGCAATGTTGTTAGTATGAACTCTGTGGACATCCTTGGTGCTAATGACATGCAAAGCCAGAAGCTTGGGGATGGTATGTTTGATGAAGATGATATTTTTAGTGCCCCAAGTTTTGATGTGCAAGTTTGTTATAATGGTAGCATGCCTCCTATTTAAGATGATTATATTGATGAAACTGGATTTGGAGAGGTCATTACTTTATTTAGTGAGGATTCCACTATTTTGGAAGAGGTTCCAATTTATTATGAGAACAATGTTGCTATCTATGATGATTATGGTGATGACATGTATGCTATAAAGAATAATGATAACCATGAAACTTGTCATCATTATTTTAATTTTCAATCTCATGATTGTTATTTTGTTGAGTTTACTCCCACTACTATTCATGAGAATAAATTTGCTTATGTGGAGAGTAGTAAAATTTCTATGCTTGTGGATCATGAAAATAATGCTTTATGTGATGGCTATATTGTTGAATTAATTCATGATGCTACTGAAAATTACTATGAGAGAGGAACATATGCTTGTAGGTGTTGCAACAATATCAAGTTTCCTCTCTATGTGTTGAAAGTTTTGAAGTTGCACTTGTTTTGCCTTACATGCTAGTTGATTCTTGCTCCCAAAAGTTATTTTTTCACAAAATCCCTATGCATAGGAAGTGGGTTAGATTTAAATGTTCTAGTCATATGCTTCATGGTGCTCTCTTTATGTTTCAATTCTTATCTTTTATGCGAGCATCATTGAAATCATCATGCCTAGCTAAAAGGCATTAAAGAAAAGCACTTGTTGGGAGACAACCCAACACTTTTAACTAGTGTTTTTGTGTGTTCACATGATTAGGCTACTGTAGTAATCATGTTTTATTGCTTTTTTTCAATAAAGTGCCAAGTAAAGCCTTTGGGATCATGTTGGGTGATAGTTGATTTGATCTTGCTGAAAAATAGAAACTTTTGCGCTCACGATAACAAGTCTCATTTTTAACAGAAGGGTGCTTTTGAGTTGATTATTTTTGAATAATATTAATATAAAAATTTCTCACGTGGTCATATTTTTTTCATAATTTTTGGAGTAGCAGAAGTATGGTTTGAGTACATACTACTACAGACTGTTCTGTTTTTGACAGATTCTATTTTCAATGCATAGTTTGCTTGTTTCCTTGTTTCTATGGCTTATATTGCTCAATATGAATTGTGGAAATGATGTGCTACAGTAGGCATTGTATGGAAACAATTATGAATCTTGTCTTTGACAGTAGCAAAAGTGAAATGGTTTGCACTTTATCATACTAACCTATCTCACAAAGTTCCGTTAAGTTTTGTGTCGTTGAAGTTTTCAAGTTTTGGGTGAGATGTTGATATGAAGAGAATAAGGAGTGACAAAACCCTAAGCTTGGGGATGACCAAGGAACCCCAAGTTAATATCCAAGGAATATCCAAGAAACTAAGCTTGGGGATGCCCCGGAAGGCATCCCCTCTTTCGTCTCCAACATTATCGGTAACCTCACTTGGAGCTATGTTTTCATTCGTCACATGATATGTGTTTTGCCTGGAGCGTCAATTCATTTTGTTAGGATTTGCTTGATGTTATTTAGAATAATGTTTTGCATCTTTTATTTCAATAAAAGTGGCAATGCTAGCCTTTGCCATGCTTATTTTGCAAGTTTACATGTTGCTGTTTCAAAACAGAAAATTTTTCGTTGTTGCAAAAATTCCCTAGAAAAGTCATAATGTGATAAATTGCTGAATTGTTTTGAAAAATAAGCTCTGATAAATTCTTTACAGTGTGCTATTTGTTTCATAATTTTTGGAGTTTAAAAAGTATTGATACTCTTACATTCTTTACAGACTGTACTGTTTTGGAAGATTGCTGTTATGTTTGCATTGTTTGCATATGTTTGCTTGTTTAATGATTCTATTTGAGGATAGGAGTATTAACTGCAGAGGCATTTAGTATGCAATGTTGAACAATAATTTTAGTGATTTGCTACAGTAGATAATGATAAGGTTATTGCATTGGTTTATACTAACTTATCTCATGAGTTCTTGTTGAGTTTTGTGTGGATGAAACTTTTGAAATTTAGGAAAACCGTGATATGAGAGAAATTAAGGAGACACAAAAGCTCAAGCTTGGGGATGCCCAAGGCACCCCAAGATAATATTTCAAGAAGTATCAAGCATCTAAAATTGGGGATGCCCTGGTAGGCATCCCACCTTTCTTCTTCAACAATTATCGGTTAGTACCGGTTGAGCCTAAGTTTTTGTTTATTCACATGAGTTGTTCTATTCTTGAAATGTCATTTTATTTTAATTTTTCTTCCTGTTTTAATAAAATACTTAGACCTGAAAGTTTTTAAATAAAATAGAGTCCTCAAATAGTTGCCAGGGAGGCTAAGTAAGCGGCACTCACATCCCGTCAACGAAGCTCTTTTCTATGGAATTTCTCTAGTGCTTCACTTATATCCTATGAGTAAACTTTTGAATAAATTGAATATCATGAATTTAAAGTTATATCATGCTTAGTGGTAGCTTCACATTGGGTTCAGAAAGTGAAATCTTTTGAGGCTTGACAATCACAATATTGTCCATACAAGCAATTCACTAATAAATAGTATAAGGAAGAGAACTTTCACATGCAAATACACTATCTTGGAAATATTTTGTGATTGTGAGCCCCCTTCAAAATATTATATGCCAAAATTGTTGACGTTGGACAAGGAAGACAACATAATGATTTATGTTTGTTCATATTCACATAGAAGCTATATTGTCATAGATCCTTCAACATGTGGTGCTTGCCCCCTATCTTTGGTAGCCAAAAAATTCCACACCAAGTAGAGATACTACTTGTGCATCTACCATTAAACCCAAATCTTGTTTTGAGAGTCCACCCACCATACCTACCTATGGATTGAGCAAGATCCTTCAAGTAAGTTGTCATCGGTGCAACAAGGCAATAAAAATTGCTTCTAAAAGTGTTAGATCATTTAGTGTAAGAGAAAATTGAGCGTTGTACGAACTTGTGATGGTGAAGAATAAAAGCGACAAACTGCATAATAAAGGTTGCTATCACAAGGGGCAATATAACGTGACGTTCTTTTGCACTAAGGGGTTGAGCATACAAACAAATAAGCGCATGGCAACCTCTACTTCCCTCTGCGAAGGGCCTATCTTTTACTTTTATGTATTTACTTTCATGCAAGAGTCAAAGTTTTTCTCTCTTTTCCTTTTTATTTTTCTCCTTTGGCAAGCATCATGTGGTGAGGAAAGATCTAGGCACATATATCCAGTTGGATATGGGTAGCATGAGTCATTACTGTTGACATCACCCAAAGGGTGAATACGTTGGGAGGCGAAGTTATAAGCCCCTATCTTTCTGTGTGTCCGGTGAAACGTTTTGCTCATGTGTATGCGGTGAGTGTTAGCAATCATAGAAGACTATATGATGGTTGAGTATGTGGAGCTCTTACTTAGACTCCGTTGAATTAGTTGAATTGCAATTGCTTGGTGACTGAGAACATAGGTTGTTGAGTTTCAAGAGAATTCATTGTTTGAACCGTAACATATAAATTGGTTGCTACTATAACATGAGAAGATTTATACGAAAGAATTGCTGTTATGATGCTAGGAAAAGTGATTGAAATTATCATTAATCAAATTTTTGCACTTTGCTAGCATTCACACTTCATAAATTATTTCTTTTATCATTTACCTACTTGAGGACGAGTAGGAATTAAGCTTGGGCATGCTGATACATCTCCAACGTATCTATAATTTATGAAGTATTCATGCTAATATATTATCATTCTTGGATGCTTTACAATCATTTTATAGCAATTTTATATCATATTTTGGGACTAACCTATTGAACCAGTGCCCAGAGCCAGTTGCTGTTTTTTCTTGTTTTTTACATCGCCGGAAATCAATATCAAACGAAGTCCAAACACCACATAACTTTTTGGAGATTTTTTATGGACAGAAGACCACCAGTGGGCCAAGGAAGCACCTAGGGGGCTGCTCGAGAGGATAAGTACCCACCAGGGCGTGCCAGGAGGCCCAGGCACGCGCTGGTGGGTGCTGCCCACCTCGGACACCCCCTGAACCGCCTCTTCTCCCTATAAATTCCCAAATATTCGAAAACCCTTAGGGGTAGAGCTAGATCAGAAGTTCCACCGCCGCAAGGCCTCTGTATCCATGAGATCCAGTCTAGACCCTGTTATGGCACCCTACCGGAGGGGGAATCATCACCGGTGGCCATCTTCGTCATCCCGACGGCCACCACGATGAGGAGGGAGTAGTTCACCCTCGGGGCTGAGGGTTTGTACTAGTAGCTATGTGTTTAATCTCTCTCTCTCTCTCTCTCTCTCATTCTTGAGATGTCATGATCTTGATGTATCGCGGGCTTTGTTAATATAATCAGATCATATGGTGTTTTCGCCTCTCTATCTTGTTGTGATGAATTGAGTTTTTCCCTTTGAGATTTCGTTTTTATCGGATTGAATACTTTTATGGATTTGAGAACACTTGATATATGTCTTGCAATTGAATACTCGTGGTGACAATGGGGTATCATATTGATTCACTTTATATATGTTTTGGCACTCAAATCGCGGATTCCCGAGGTGACATTGGGGTAATTTATGCATAGGGGTTGATGGACGTTCTTGTCTTTATTTCTCCGATAGAAATTTTGGGGCACTCTTTGAAGTTCTTTGTGTTGGATTGAGTATTATGAATATGAATTTGCATTGGTGTTATTTTAGTACGAACTCTAGGATAGATCGAGCGAAAGTATAGCTTTGTGTTATTTTAGTACGAACTCTTGAATAGATCAAATGGAAAGAATAGCTTTGAGGTGGTTTCGTACCCTACAAACAATTTATTCTTATGTTCTCTGCTAGATAGGAACTTTGGAGTGATTCTTCATCGCACTTTGAGGGATGGTTATATGATCCAACTATGTGAGCATTGTTGAGAAATTGCACTAGTGAAAGTATGCACCCTAGGCCTCATTTTCAAGCATTGCAATACCGTTTTTGTGCCCGTTTACTATTTGTTACCTTGCTGTTTTTATTTATTCAGATTATCAAAATATATTTCTACCATCCGTATTACACTTTTATCACCATCTCTTCACCGAACTAGTGCACCTATACAATTTTCCATTGTATTGGGCGTGTTGGGGACACAAGAGATTTCTTGTATTTGGTTGCAGGCTCGTTTGAGAGAGACCATCTTCATCCTACGCCTCCCACGGATTGATAAACCTTAGGTCATCCACTTTAGGGAAAATTGCTACTGTCCTACAAAACTCTACGCTTGGAGGCCCAACACGTGTCTATAAGAATAAAGTTGCATAGTAGACATCAGCGTCCCGATAATTCGGAGGGTGAAAATCTTGTTGAGAAAATTGATAAAAGTGGGTTTGAAGAGGTCAAAAATTTAACTAGTGATGCACCCACTCTTTTGGATTACAAAGACTTTAATTATGATAGTTGCTCTTTGGTTGATTGTATTTCTTTGTTGCAATCCATGATAAATTCACCCCATGCTTATGAACAAAATAAAGCTTTTACTAAACATATTGTTGATGCTATGATGAAAGCTTTTGAAGAAAAGTCGGAATTAGAAGTTTCAATTCCTAGAAAATTGCATGATGAATGGGAACCTACCATCAAAGTCAAGATTAAAAATTATGACTGTTTTCCTTTATGTGACTTGGGTGCTAGTGTTTCTACAATTCCGAAATGTTTATGTGATGTGCTTGGTCTTACTGATATTGAAGAATGCTCTTTAAATTTGCACTTGGTGGATTCTACTATTAAAAAGCTTATGGGAAGAATTAATGTTGTTGTTATTCTTGCAAATAGGAATTACGTGCCCATGGATTTTATTGTTCGTGATATTTATTGCAATCCATCTTGCCCAATTATACTTGGTAGACCGTTTTTACATAATATTGGTGCCGTGCTTGATATAAATGAAGGCAATATTAAATTTCAATTTCCACTGAGAAAGGTATGGAACACTTCCCTAGAACAAGAGTTAGGTCACCATATGAATCAATCATGAGGGCATCGTATGGATATAGAAATAAAAATAACAACACTTAGATCCTTCGCATTATGCCTAGCTAGGGGCGTAAAACGATAGCGCTCGTTGCGAGGCAACCCAACTTGTATATTTTTGATTTTTGATTTTCTTTTTATTTTCAATTAAATACCCAATTATGCCTCTGATTATATGTGTTTTTTTGGTTTAAATTAGTGTTTGTTCCAAGCAAAGCCTTTGGGATGGTTTGGGTGAGAGTTGATTTGATCTTGCTGAAAAACAGAAACTTTTGTTCTCACGATTTTTTTCCATTTTTAACAGAAGAGTGCTTTTGAATTGATTCTTTTTGCACAAGATTAATAAACAAATTGTTCACGCTGTCCTAATTTTTCAGAATTTTTGGAGTTACAAAAGTATTGGAAATATCCAGATTTCTACAAACTGTTCTGTTTTTGACAGATTCTGTTTTCTTTGCGTTGTGTGCTTGTTTTGATGATTCTATGGTTTTCTTTGAAGAGTTTTTGCCATAGAAAAGTTGGAATACAGTATATATAATGCAAAAATAAAATATGAATGGGTTTGCAATAGTACTTATAGTAGTGGTTTGCTTTCTTATACTAACGGATCTCACGAATGTTTTGTTGAGTTTTGTGTGATTGATATTACGATGGATGAAGGAATAATCATTTGCAAAAGGCTAAGCTTCGGGATGCTCGAGGCACCCCAAGATAATATTCTAGAAGTATCAAGCAACTAATATTGGGGATGCCCCCGAGTGGCATCCCCTCTTTCTTCTAACGACCATCGGTATTTTACTTGAAGTTATATTTTTATTCATCACATATTATGAGTTTTGCTTGGAGCGTCTTGTATGATATGAGTCTTTGCTTCTTTTGTTTTTTATTTTAAGTCTTGAATCCTTGCTGGACACACCTTTTTGAGAGAGACACAAATTATGCTATGCTTGCTCCTATGCTTCACTTAAATTTTTAGAGCCTTGGAATTGCTCTAGTGATTCACTTATATCTTTTTGAGCATGGTGTGCTTTGTTATTTTTGAATAAATGCTCTCAAGCTTCACTTAGATTTATTTGGGAGTTAGTAATTTTTTAAGAAATTCTCTCTTGCTTCACTTAAATTATTTTGAGAGAAAGAAATATTATGCTCATGTTCTTCACTTATATTTGTTTGAACTTATTAAAAGCAACATATGAAATTAGTCCCAAAGTGATAGATATCCAAGGAGGATATAATAAAAACTTTCATGAAGATCATTGCACAAAATAAACTTGGTTCTTTGTAATGGTTTTGAGATATGCCGATATTATATGTGAGTCATGTTGATGAGTAATTATGCTTTAGTAAGAATATTGGTGTTAAGGTTTGTGCTTCCCTATGCAAGCACGAAAGTCAATAGTTATGCAATGAAATTACATCCTACTTGTGGTGCATTATTCGGTGTGAGTTATGCTTAATGCTTGCTTATGAGATTTTTCGTTTCTTGGTTGGACGCTTCTCAATCTTTTTGCTAGCCATCATTTGCACTAAATATGATCACTACTTGTGCATCCAAAACCCTTTAAACCAATTTTGCCATATGAGTCCACTATATCTACCTATATGCGGTATTTCCATGCCGTTGTAAGCAAATTTGTATGTGCCATATCTAATTTTCGAAATAAATTTCTCTTTTGTGTGCTCGTACCGCTCGCAAGGCGGTGAGGGGTGGCCGATATTTTCCATGCTAGATGTGTTATTCTCACGATGAGTGTTTATTCACTTGTCATTGCACGAGAGTATGGCAAAGTTATTAGGGATGCCCAGTCCCAAAATAAAAAATGAATTTACTTTATGTTGTCAAATAATAAATTCCTTGGAAAGTGTTGGTACGGAGGGCACCCGTGGATATGGTTAGCCATGGAAAGTGAAAGTATGGTGGAAAAAGGAATAAACTTTATTTTATGTTTGGGAACCGCCTATGATGTATCTAGCATGGAAAGTGTTGGGAACTCTAAGTCGTTTCCGTTGGTGGGAAAAGTATGCCTCCCAAAATGTTTTTATCTCTCAATTTTGTCTTTGAGCTCTGGCACTTTTACAAATTCCTACTTTCCTCTGTGAAGGGCCTTTCTTTTACTTTATACAATTTTTATTTTTTACTTGAGTCTCCATCTTCTCTTATAAAGCACCAACTAAGGGGCACTATGATTGTACTTGAGCATTGGGTATAGCTAGTATTCGAGTGTGTTTCATGAATGGAACAATGATTGAGCATAATGGGCTAGGGATAACTTGCTTTAGTGTTGATATTTTGAAAGACATGGTTGCTTGTTGATATGCTTGAGTATTAAAGTCTTCATGTCAAAACTAAACTATTTCCTTGAACCATATAGAAGTCCAAATGTCCATGCTACAAAGAAAAGAGTATGTGATGAACATGTTAGGCAGCATTCCACATCAAAAATTCTGGTTTTATCATTTACCTACTCGAGGACGAGGAGGAATTAAGCTTGGGGATGTTGATACGTCTCCAATGTATCTATAATTTTTGATTGTTCCATGCTGTTATATTATCATTCTTGGATGTTTTACAATCATTTTGTAATCATTTTATATCATCTTTTGGTACTAACCTATTGACGTAGTGCCCAATGCCAGTTGTTGTTTTCTGCTTGTTTTTTATATCGCAGGAAATCAATACCAAACAGAGTCCAAACACAACGAAACTTTTTGTGGATTTTTTCTGGACCAAAAGACACAAGATTGGCTGAAGAAGTACCAAAGGGGTGCCCTGAGGGGGGCACAACCCACCAGGGCGTGCCTGGGTCCCTAGGCGCGCCCAGGTGGGTTATTCCCACCTTGGTGGCCTCCCACACCGCCTCTTTGCTGTATAAATACCCCAATATTCTATAAACCGTTGGGGAGTCGACGAAAATCAATTCTAGCAGCTGCAAGTTCCAAAAACACCAGATCCAATCTAGATACCATCACGGAGGGGTTCATCATGCCCATTGGTGCCTCTCCGATGATGCGTGAGTAGTTCATTGTAGATCTACGGGTCCATAGTTAGTGGCTAGATGGATTCCTCTCTCTTGGTTGATTCTCAATACAATGGTATCTTGGAGATCCATATGATGTAACTCTTTTGGCAGTGTGTTTGTTGGGATCCGATGAACTTTAAGTTTATGATAAGATCTATGTTTTTATCCATGAAAGTTATTTGAGTCTTCTTTGATCTCTTATATGCATGATTGCTTATAGCCTCGTATTTCTTCTCAGATATTTGGGTTTTGTTAGGCCAACTTGATCTATTTATCTTGCAATGGGAAGAGGTGCTTTGTGATGGGTTCGATCTTACGGTGCTTGATCCCAGTGACAGAATGGGGAAACGACACGAATGTATCTTTGCTATGAAGGATAACAAGATGGGGTCTATTTCTACATAAATAGATCTTGTCTACATCATGGCATCGTTCTTATTGCATTACTTCATTTTTCCATGAACTTAATACACTATATGCATGTTGGAGTAATAGTACTAGATGCAGGCAGGAGTCGGTCCACTAATCTTGGACGTGATTCCTATATAATGATCATTGCTTGGATATCTTCATGAGTATTTGAAGTTCTATCAATTGCTCAACAGTAATTTGTTTATCCACTGTTTGCTATTTTTCTCGAGAGAAGGCACTAGTGAAACCTACGGCCCCCAGGTCTCTTGTTTAATATATTTGCCTTCGCGATCTATTTTCAGATCTATTAATCCAAAAACACAAAAATACCTTGTTTCAATTTTTTGAAATTTATTTTATCTCGCGTTCCTGCGAGATCTCTGTCGGTGTACTAGAGTAGGGGTACCCTAGTATCCCGAACTCGTGCACGGGCAGTTGCAGCACCCCGCGGCAAGGCTTGCCGGCTGACCGCCAAGACCCTCCGTGGTTCCCTTGAAGACCATTCAAGAACAAAGTACACAAACCAAGGCCCCGGCAAGAGGAGCTTGCCGGGAAGGCCAACCAAGGCCCCGGCAAGAGGATCTTGCCGGGAAGAGACAAGACCCCGGCAAGAGGAGCTTGCCGGGAAGGCCACTCAAGGCATACCAAGAAAGCTTGCCGCGACGCGCCCTGCGTCCCTGCGAGATCTGGCGAGCGACAAGCTTCCGGACGCGACAAGACGACGGCCGCGGCAAGGAGCTTGCCGCGGGAAACCCCCACTTCGTGCCCGCGCTCCAGCACACCTGCTAACGTGTCGCTCTAGGACTCTCCCAAGCACACGTGGCAGGAGGCCGTGCAGCTAGGGGTACGTGGTGGCAAGCGGAGATGAAAAGAAGCCCATCGTGGCAAACGGTGGCGCTCCTAACGGTCACCTTTTGCACTGTTTAGGAGACTCAGACAGGCATTTAATGCCCTTGTCCCCTGCCGTCAGAGTTAGGTAGGGTGCACTGTATCCACAGTAGCGGTAGCTGCACCTACCGCATCCTTTTCCATTTTTACCCTTCTAGTCTACGTTGCCACCTGTGGGTGACCCCTTGAGAGTATAAAAGGAGGCCCAAGCGCAACGTAGAGGGGGTTCGGCCGGTTCGGCTCATTCGAAACACCAGAAACACTCCCACGCTCAGTCTGATAGCGTCGATCGCTCCTGAGCAAAGATTCAATACACACAAACAAGCAGCAGTAGGGTTTTACGCATCCGTGCGGCCCGAAGCTGGGTAAATCGCCCACGTGTACTGCCTCGATTCGCTCTTTGTGCGCTCTCCGCCTCCCACCGAACCGAAAGGGGCCCTGTCCCCATAGGTGTTTGTGGATCAGCACCCCCCGACATCTTTGGCGCGCCAGGTAGGGGGATGCTTCGGCGGCAGCTGTTCCGTCCACGTCAAGGCTCAGCTATTCTTCATCGTCATGGCTCCTAAGAAGCGGGCGAGCAAAAGAACGGCGCCAGTGCGGCAACAGAAAAGCTAAGTTGTGCGAAACTTTAGATATTTCCTTTCTATATAAGGTTATCCGCCTCAGAGATCTTGTTCTTTGTACGGAAAACCTTTGCGCGGAGGAATCAACTCGTAGCTAGTTGCACCCTTACTTTGTTTCGAGTCCGCTCAACAACTTAAGGGAGCTGCTAGCGCCCTTACTTTGCTTCGAGTCCGCTCAGCAACTTAAGTGAGCCGCTAGCGCCCTTACTTTGTTTCGAGTCCGCTCAACAACTTAAGTGAGCTGCTAGCGCCCTTACTTTGCTTCGAGTCCGCTCAGCAACTTAAGTGAGCCGCTAGCGCCCTTACTTTGTTTTGAGCCCGCTCAACAACTTAAGTGAGCTGCAACTAGTTGCGACAAGGTTGCTTGTCGGTAGCGACCCCGCCAGCAGGCTGCTGAAGTTCCGCACTCGGCGCTCGCGGCAAGGGTGTCTGCACTGGCAAGTTTCCCTAGAAAGCGTAGGGTGGACGTACAAAGAGAGGTTGAACAGGAAGATAGCATGCACTATTTATTTGAGATTTCTGCATAGGCCTGTATGCCAAGGAGCCTTCTCGAGGCTAGTTGCGCTCCATGTTGCCTCGAGTCTGCTCGGCAACTTGTGCGGTTGCGCTAGAACCAAGAAGGTAAACCTTTCCGGGAGGCGATGTTCCCGAATAGCCGCTAAGGGCCCGTTCCCTCAAGCGCTGCTGGCTGGATCATACGCACCGGAAAGCATTCCAGCAGGCATAGGGAATATGTAGCAGAAGTCAAAATTCGCAAGCGAGTTAAGTGCACTTCATATGCTAATCACTTGTCATGTTTGAACGCAGTTATGGCCTGGGGGCTGGCAACGCCCTTAGGACCAATCTTTTTGGTGTCAAGAACGACGAAGTTCTTCGCCATAAGCCTTTCCAGCATTGATCTTGCTGGGAGCCGGTGTCAAGAACGACGAAGTTCTTCGCCATAAGCCTTTCCGGCAACGATCTTGCCAGGAGCCGGCGTCAAGAACGACGAAGTTCTTCGCCATAAGCCTTTCCGGCAACGATCTTACCGGGAGCCGGCGTCAAGAACGACGAAGTTCTTCGCCATAAGCCTTTCCGACAACGATCTTGCTGGGAGCCGGTGTCAAGA
>NC_041385.1:89694467-89698196 GCF_002162155.2 Triticum dicoccoides
CAAGAACGATGAAGTTCTTTGCCATAAGCCTTTCCGGCAACGATCTTGCCGGGAGCCGGTGTCAAGAACGACGAAGTTCTTCGCCATAAGCCTTTCCGACAACGATCTTGCCGGGAGCCGGTGTCAAGAACGACGACGTTCTTCGCCATAAGCCTTCCTGGCAACAAGCTTGCCGGAAGCCGGCATCGAGAACGTCAAAGTTCTCTGCCGAAGACAAAAGCCTTCCTGGCAACAAGCTTGCCGGAAGCCGGCATTGAGAACGTCAAAGTTCTCTGCTGAAGATAAAAGCCTTCCTGGCAACAAGCTTGCCGGAAGCCGGCATCGAGAACGTCAAAGTTCTCTGCCAAAGACAAAAGCCTTCCTGGCAACAAGCTTGCCGGAAGCCGGCATCGAGAACGTCAAAGTTCTCTGCTGAAGATAAAAGCCTTCCCGGCAAGCCAGTATCGCTTGGGGCTGCGAGTGCCAAGAATCGTCCACGGCAAGCCAGAGTTGCCGGGGGCTGCAATATCAGATAAGTCTTTCATCCCTCATCATGCATCCTCTTATGGACTGGGGAATGCGAAACCACGTTTCTTCCTGGAAACTGCCGTGCTCCCTCGACTCTAGGCCCTGAGGCTCGTTCTCGGGGCCAAGTTCGGTCGTAGTCGCGGCAGCAAAGGGATGGAACAAGGAGACCACACCCACCTCGTTCCTGCCTCCGTCAAAGGCGTGAGAAAGGTCGAGCGACGTGGGAAGGCGGCAGGGTCTGTTGCCGGGAGATGAAATGTCTGTCCGAGGGATACCAAGGATTTGCTCCTTGGCGTGGGTTTAACTCGCGAGACAAATAACCCGGCAAGCATCCCCTTTTCATTAAAAAAAACATCCCACTCAGGTACAGTCCATAGAGGATGAAAAACATGAAAGAGAGGATTACAAGTTTTAGATACAGCTAAGACCCGGAGGCTTACAAATTAAAAAGATAAGATGCCCGTAATCCCTTTCCTGTCCCTCTCCTCAGGAGGCAGGTCAAGGAGGCGAAAAGGGCAAAAAGAGCGCCTAGGCGAGCTACGGGTGCCAGAAGACACCAAGAGAACATCCTGGAGGCCGTCCGAAGGCTGGATGGCGATGCCGGAGCTGGAAGCCGGAGGCGACGACGAGGCGCCCGGCGCAGCCTGACGAAGAACTCGCAAGGGTCGTCCCCTATATGGACCGCCGAGGGGGGAGGAGCCGTCGGCGGAGGTGAAGCTGACATGCCGCCCCGTCCGCCTCTTCCCCGAGCGCCTCGACCTCGTCCTTGACCTCGTCCGCGACCTCGCCCCCTCCCTCTTCCCCTTATGGCTGGCTCTGCCACCACGGGCGCGGAAGAGGGAGAGATGCGCTGTCTGGCGGCGACCCTCACCGCCACCGATGAAGGGCCTGGGTTCCCTTTCTCCATGGAAGATGAGAGAAAGGGGAGCAGAAGCTGAAGAAGGGAGAAGATGAGGGAGTGCGGGTTTCTGTGTTCCCATCCCACTCTTTATAAAGGAGCGAGGTGGGGGCTCGGCCGCCCCGCTCAGCGAATCAAGGCATAGGAAGGGCAGGGAGTCGGGGCCAACCTGCTGCCTCTGCTCGCGACGGCCCAGTTTCCCACTCCACCGTCCGTGACCCCAAGCGCATGGAAGCCGCGTGGCGGGGATGCAGAACCAAGGCGACAGATGAGGCGGCCTCGCTCCGCCCCGTGATCGCGGGGAGTGGGCGTCCCGAAAACTGCACACCGCCCCCGTCCAATAAATGCACCACGCCCCCATGCCTACCTCCGTTCAGGGAGGAGGGCGTGAACCGTCCTCATCATCGTGGCCTGACGCATGCTCGAGGGGCTTAACCCCGCGCACGCCGCCCGCGTCACCCACGACGCCGCGTTTGACGCGTGCCATTCTGGGCGTGCGTAGTGGGAGCAGAGAGATATGCGGCGTGACCCAGGCCGCGCGTGCCCGTGCACTGTTTTGGGCCTGGCCCATCAGCGCTCGGCACCGTGTATGGCCCAGGCCCGGGGGCTCCTGTCGGTGTACTAGAGTAGGGGTACCCTAGTATCCCGAACTCGTGCACGGGCAGTTGTAGCACCCCGCGGCAAGGCTTGCCGGGTGACCGCCAAGACCCTCCGTGGTTCCCTTGAAGACCATTCAAGAACAAAGTACACAAACCAAGGCCCCGGCAAGAGGAGCTTGCCGGGAAGGCCAACCAAGTCCCCGGCAAGAGGATCTTGCCGGGAAGAGACAAGACCCCGGCAAGAGGAGCTTGCCGGGAAGGCCACTCAAGCATACCAAGAAAGCTTGCCGCGACGCGCCCTGCGTCCCAGCGATATCCGGCGAGCGACAAGCTTCCGGACGCGACAAGATGACGGCCGCGGCAAGGAGCTTGCCGCGGGAAACCCCCACTTCGTGCCCGCGCTCCAGCACACCTGCTAACGTGTCGCTCTAGGACTCTCCCAAGCACACGTGGCAGGAGGCCGTGCAGCTAGGGGTACGTGGTGGCAAGCGGAGATGAAGAGAAGCCCATCGTGGCAAACGGTGGCGCTCCTAATGGTCACCTTTTGCACTATTTAGGAGACTCAGACAGGCATTTAATGCCCTTGTCCCCTGCCGTCAGAGTTAGGTAGGATGCACTGTATCCACAGTAGTGGTAGCTGCACCTACCGCATCCTTTTCCATTTTTACCCTTCTAGTCTATGTTGCCACCTGTGGGTGACCCCTTGAGAGTATAAAACGAGGCCCAAGCGCAACGTAGAGGGGGTTCGGCCGGTTCGGCTCATTCGAAACACCAGAAACACTCCCACGCTCAGTCTGATAGCGTCGATCGCTCCTGAGCAAAGATTCAATACACACAAACAAGCAGCAGTAGGGTTTTACGCATCCGTGCGGCCCGAAGCTGGGTAAAATCGCCCGCGTGTACTGCCTCGATCCGCTCTTTGTGCGCTCTCCGCCTCCCACCGAACCAAAAGGGGCCCTGTCCCCATAGGTGTTGGTGGATCAGCACCCCCCGACAATCTCTTTATCCAATCTACTACAATTTTATCTATCTCTTTACCCGTGTGGGACTAACAACCCCTCTCTTACGTTGGGTTGCAAGTATTTGTTCTTTTTGTGCAGGAGCTGTTTATGTGGTGTTGCGTGGATCTCCTACTGGTTTTGATTTCATTACTGAGGGAAATACCTACCGTTGATGTGCTGCATTATCCCTTCCTCTTTGGGGAAATGCCGACGTAGTTCAAGCAAAGATCACTGGGCGGCGGCGGCGCGGGTGGGGGTCGAGTGGGGCGGTGCTGGTGAGGTGGTGGGGGTGGGGCGGGGTCAGGGTCGGGCGTGTGGATGGGAGAGAGTGGTGGGGTTGCCCTGCGGATGGATAAGGTGCGGTATGCCGACGATAAAACCATTAGCATATATTGCCATGGCACGTGGCACCTATGCCGACGGCTTTGCCGTCGGCATTGATAGGAGGTCAGCAGTTTAAAAATAGTCCAAGCTCTCCCAAGACAAGCAACATGACTAGTTTAAATAGTTGGCTAATCCATACGAAGTAAGCTCCGATATCCATTAGACTTCCGTTAAGAAAACGGACAATTACTGTGAAACTTACAGCACCCGGCCCGGGGCCCGGCCACTGAAGGCTCACAGTGAGAGTCCATTTTCCATGATGGATGCCGGTGTTTTTTGTAAATTCAATTATTAGTATTTTTTAGTTTGTTGTTTGTATGAGGACCCGGTGCAAATCTCT
>NC_041385.1:89698324-89700297 GCF_002162155.2 Triticum dicoccoides
GCAGCGATATTTGTGAGGGGGGTCACACTACGGAGCCGCGTGTCGGGTGCATGCACCTGACATCATGCTTCCACAAGCGTAGGAGGGCCCACTACAAGACCTGGCGGCCTTGCTACCCCACAGGTACTCCGTCCCGTCTAACCTTGACACAGACGACCACCAGATCTAGCCCTTTAACTTTCACCGGACGGTGTTTGACTGGTGGACCTTTTCACCGGGTTGTCATAGCCCAGCCCATCGCTACACCCCCAAACACTGTCCCGGCCAAACCTACAGCAAGATACCCTCCATGTTGGCCCGACGCAGCGTTTCCCCCCTCCAGGTGCCAGCGGTGGTGCCGTCCGTGAGGGGGGCCACACCCAAGAGACGCGTGCTGCCTCTTCAGACATGCCACTGATGACCCACAAGTATAGACGATCTATCGTAGTCCTTTTGATAAGTAAGAGTGTCGAACCCAATGAGGAGCAGAAGGAAATGACAAGCAATTTTCAGCAAGGTATTCTCTACAAGCACTGAAATTATTGGCAATAGATAGTTTTGTGATAAGATAATTTGTAACGGGTAACAAGTAAGAAAAGTAAACAAGGTCCAGCAAGGTGGTCCAATCCTTTTTGTAGCAAAGGACAAGCCTAGACTAACTCTTATATAAAGCAAAGCACTCCTGAGGACACATGGGAATTATTGTCAAGCTAGTTTTCATCATGCTCATATGATTCGCGTTCGTTACTTTAATAATTCGGTATGTGGGTGGACCGGTGCTTGGCTGCTGCCCTTCCTTGGACAAGCCTCCCACTTATGATTAACCCCTCTCGCAAGCATCCTCAACTACAAAAGAAGAATTAAGGTAATCCTAACCATAGCATGAAACATATGGATCCAAAACAACCCCTTACGAAGCAACACATAAACTAGGGATTAAGCTTCTGTCACTCTAGCAACCCATCATCTACTTATTACTTCCCAATGCCTTCCCCTAGGCCCAAATCATGGTGAAGTGTCATGTAGTCGACGTTCACATAACACCACTAGAGGAGAGACAACATACATCTCATCAAAATATCGAACGAATACCAAATTCACATGATTACTTATAACAAGACTTCTCCCATGTCCTCAAGAACAAACATAACTACTCAAGAACAAACGTAACTACTCACAAAGCATATTCATGTTCATAATCAGAGGAGTATTAATTATAATTAAGGATCTGAACATATGACATTCCACCGAATAAACTAACTACCATGAACTACAAGGAGTAATCAACACTACTAGCAACCCACAGGTACCAATCTGAGGTTTGGAGACAAAGATCGCATACAAGAGATGAACCAGGGTTTGAGAGGAGATGGTGCTGGTGAACATGTTGATGGATATTGACCCCCTCTCAATGAGAGGATCGATGGTAATGCCGATGGTGATGATTTCCCCCTCCGGGAGGGATGTTTCCCCTACAGAATAGCTCTGCCAGAGCCCTAGATTGGTTCTTCCCAGGTTCCGCCTTGAGACGGCAATGCTTCATCCCGAAGCTTCTCACCTATTTTTTTGAGGGCAAAAGACACCATATAGCAGAAGATGGGCATCAGGGGCGTGCCAGGAGACCCACAAGGTAGGGGGAGCGCCCTCCACCCTTGTGGTTGGCTGGTGGCCCCCTTTTGGTGCTTTCTTCGCCCAGTATTTTTTATTTATTCCAAAACTGATCTCCGTGAAGTTCTAGGACTTTTGGAGTTGTGCAGAATAGGTCTCTAATATTTTCTGCTTTTCCAGTCTAGAAATTCCAGCTGCCGGCATTCTCCCTCTTCATGTAAACCTTATATAATAAGAGAGAAAAGGCATAAGTATTGTGATATAACATGTAGTAACAGCCCATAATGCAATAAATATCAATATAAAAGCATGATGGAAAATGGACGTATGAGCCACCACGACTTACGGCATGTATGAGGGCCCGGTGCGACGCTCCGATGGCATTG
>NC_041385.1:89700617-89757367 GCF_002162155.2 Triticum dicoccoides
GCCTAACCCTGCAGCAGTTGACCACGAGATCTAAACCTTTGACTTTCCTGGATACGCTTTGACCAGTGGACCTCTCCACCCGGTTGTGGTAGGTCAGCCATAGGAACACTTGGGAGCAATGTCCGGGTCAAACCCACAGCAAGATCCCCTCTGTGTAGACCCGATGCGGCTGTTTTGCCCCTCCAAGGTGTCGGCGCCGCCGCCAACCATGAGGGGGCCACACCCCGGAGACGCGTGCTGCCCCTTCACACATGCCACTGATACGTCTCCAACGTATCTATAATTTTTTATGTATTCATGCCATGTTTATAATACTTTTACATGATTTTGGTATGATTTGATTAGAACTAACCCGGACTGACGCCGTTTTCAGCAGAACTACCATGGTGTTGTTTTTTGTGCAGAAATAAAAGTTCTGGAATGCGCTGAAAATCAACGGAGAATATTTTTGGAAAATATAAAAAAATACTGGAACGAAAAGCTACCGGAGGGGAGTCCCGAGACCACCACGAGGGTGGAGGGCGCCCCCCTAGGGCACGCCCCCTGCCTTGTGGACTCCCTGTGGGGCCCCCTGACGTGAAACCGATGCCAACCCCTCCTATAAATCCAGAAAACCCTAGAACAAAACCAAGATGGGGAGTTCCGCCACCGCAAGCCTCTGTAGCCACGAAAAACCAATCAGGAGTCTGTTCCAGCACCTTGCCGGAGGGGGGAATCATCACCGGTGGCCATCTTCATCATCCCGACGCTCTCCAGGACGAGGAGGGAGTAGTTCACCCTCGGGGCTGAGGGTATGTACCATTAGCTATGTGTTTGATCTCTCTCTCTCTCTCTCTCGTGTTCTTGATATGGCACGGTCTTGATGTACCGCGAGCTTTGCTACTATAGTTGGATCTTATGATGTTTCTGCCCCTCTACCTTCTTGTACTGAAATGAGTTTTCCCTTTGAAATTATCTTGTCGGATTGAGTCTTTAAGGATTTGAGAACACTTGATGTATGTCTTGCATGTGCTTATCTGTGGTGACATTTGGATATTCACGTGATCTACTTGATGTCTGTTTTGGTGTCAACTTGCGGGTTCAGTGACCTTGTGTACTTATGCATAGGGGTTGGCACACGTTTTCGTCTTGACTCTTCGGTAGAAACTTTGGGGCACTCTATGAAGTTCTTTGTGTTGGTTTGAATAGATGAATCTGAGATTGTGTGATGCATATCATATAATCATACCCGCGGATACTTGTGGTGACATTGGAGTATCTAGGTGACATTAGGGTTTTGGTTGATATGTGTCTTAAGGTGTTATTTTACTATGAACTCTAGGGCTCTTTGTGGCACTTATAGGAATAGCCCAATGGATTGATCGGAAAGAATAACTTTGAGGTGGTTTTGTACCCTACAATAATCTCTTCATTTGTTCTCCGCTATTACTGACTTTGGAGTGACTCTTTGTTGCACGTTGAGGGATTTTTATATTATCTAATTATGTTATCATTGTTGAGAGAACTTGCACTAGTGAAAGTATGAACCCTAGGCCTTGTTTCGAAGCATTGCAATACCGTTTTCGCTCATTTTTACCACTTGCTACCTTGCTGTTTTTATATTTTCAGATTACAAAACCTATATCTACCATCCGTATTGCACTTGTATCACCATCTCTTCGCCGAACTAGTGCACCTATACAATTTACCTATGTATTGGGTGTGTTGGGGACACAAGAGACTCTCTGTTATTTGGTTGCATAGTTGTTTGAGAGATACTATGTTCATCCTACGCCTCCCACGGATTTATAAACCTTTGGTCATCCACTTGAGGGAAATTTGCTACTGTCATACAAACCTCTGCACTTGGAGACCCAACAATGTCTACAAGAAGAAGGTTGTGTAGTAGACATCAAGCTCTTTTCTGACGCCCTTGCGGTGAGGTGGGTGCTTGAAGGTATATCTTTACATCATGCAATTGAATCTTAGTTTCTTGTTTTATCACTAGTTTAGTCTATAAAAGAAAACTACAAAAAAAGGAATTGAGGGTGCCTCATATGCTTCGTCTTTTTAATGTCTTTCATGAAAAATAAGGATTCCGATAATTGTGCCAAAGTGTTAGAAGAAGAATGCATTAAAATGTTTGGCACTAAATCTTTGAATAATGAGCATGATTGCAATGTTGTTAGTATGAACTCTTTGAATAGCCATAATACTAATGATGATTGCACTAGTCATGTTAAAAATGTTTCTTATAAGCATGTCAATTTTTGTGGAGTGCATAGAGTTTGCAAGTACACACCAAATAGGGAAGATAGATTTTGAGGCATAAGTATTTAGAAACTAAATGGTTGCAAGAGAGGCTAGATGCTTGTGCTGAAAATTTAAAATTTCTTTGCCATCCTTGTGAACTCTGCAATGAACGTGCTCATTTAAATCTCCAATGCAAATTGTTTCATGATCGAATCGTATCCAAAAATTGTGATGACTTGATTTCCATTGCGCATCATAATGAACTTAGTTTACTTGTGGGTTATGAATAAATGAAACATATAAATAAGGATATTCTAGAATTTGTCCTTGATAAAGTTCTTGATTTTGATCTAGAGGAAATTTATATGTATTGTGTGGCGAATTGCATTGAAAATCCTTATATTGCCAATTACATAAAGACAAGGAAACAAATAGAAGATGAATAGAGTACTAATGAAAGGGAAGAGGTTTCCCAATATCCTCCTATTATTTCTTATGATGAATCAGATAACAAGGAGGAGCCTTCTATTCAACCAATCTCATTAATAAGGAACTCCAAAAAGAGGATTAAACCCACACTTAATGTGGAGAAGAAAAAGAAAAGACGAAGAAGCAAAGGTAAAAAGGTGTCCCTCCCAAATGATGTTGCTCCTATTATGGTTATGCCTACTACTCATTGTGATGATAATAATTGCTATACTATTTGTGTTATCCATACTATTAATGATGAGAGTGATTATTCTTATGATATGCAAAGGCCCAAGCTTGGGGATGCTATGTTTAATGAAGATGATATTTTTAGTCTCCCAAGTTTTGATATGCAAATTTATTATGATGGTAGCATGCCTCATATTTATGATGATTATATTTATGAAATTGGATTTGGAGAAGTCATGACTTTATTTAGTAATGATTCCACTATTTTGGAAGAGGTTTCAATTGATTTTGATGAGAACAAAGTTGCTACTTATGATGATTATTGTGATCATACTTATGTTATAAAAAGTAGTGATGATTATATTTATAAAACTTGTCATGATTATGATTACCCTTTTTCTGAACATTACTCTTTTAATGTGGAAACGTTTTATATCATTCGAGTTTCTTATGATACTCCCACTATTCCGAACGAGAAGAAATTTGCTTATGTGGAGAGTAATAAAATTTCTATGCTTGTAGATCGTGAAAATAATGATTTATCTGATGGTTATATTGTTGATTTCATTCATGATGCTACTGAAAGTTATTATGAGGGAGGAATATATGCTTGTAGGAGTTGCATTAATATCAAGTTTCCTCTCTATTGGTTGAGTTTGAAAGTTATGCTTGTTTTTCCTTCCGATGCTAGTTGATTCTTGTTCCCATAAGTTGTTTGCTCACAAAATCCCTAGGCATAGTAAGTGGGTTAGACTTAAATGTGCTAGTCATATTCTTCATGATGCTCTCGTTGTGTTTCAATTCTTATCTTTCTTGTGAGCATCATTGAAATCATTATGCCTAGCTAAAAGGCATTAAAGGAAAGCGCTTGTTGGGAGACAACCCAATATTTATAGAAGGGTGATTTTAAGTTGATTCATTTTGAAGAATATTTATAAACAAATTGCTTAGGAGTTCCTAATTTCTCAGGATTTTTGGAGTAACAGAAGTATGGAAAGTTTCCAGATTACTACAGACTGTTTTGATTTTGACAGATTCTGTTTTCTATGTGTTGTTTGCTTAATTTGATGAATCCATGAGTAGTATCGGAGGGCATGAACCATGGAGGAGTTAGAATATAGTAGATATAACACCAAAATGAATTTAGAATGAGTTTACAAT
This sequence comes from Triticum dicoccoides, assembly GCF_002162155.2. NCBI lineage: Eukaryota > Viridiplantae > Streptophyta > Magnoliopsida > Poales > Poaceae > Triticum > Triticum dicoccoides. The sequence continues at coordinate 89,704,668 of NC_041385.1, forward strand.
AGTACCTAAGTGGTGATTTATTTTCTTATACTAACGAAGCTTACAAGTTTTCTGTTGACTTTTGTGTTGTGAAATTTTCAAGTTTTGGGTAATGATTCAATGGAATATGGAATAAGGAGTGGCAAGAGCCTAAGCTTTGGGTTGCCCAAGGCACCCCAAGGTAATATTCAAGGACAACCAAGATCCTAAGCTTGGGGATGCCCTGGATGGCATCCCCTCTTTCGTCTTCGTTCATCGGTAACTTTACTTGGAGCTATATTTTTATTACCACATGATATGTGTTTTGCTTGGAGCTAAAGAAAATATGCCCTAGAGGCAATAATAAAGTTATTATTTATTTCCTTAATTCATGATAGATGTTTATTATTCATGTTAGAATTATATTAACCGGAAACTTATTACATGTGTGAATACATAGACGAAACCTATAGTCCCTAGTATGCCTTTACTTGACTAGCTCGTTTATCAAAGATGGTTATGTTTCCTCACCATGGACATGTGTTGTCATTTGATGAACGAGATCACATCATTAGGAGAATATGTGATGGGCATGACCCATCCGTTAGCTTAGCATTATGATCGTCTCAGTTTCATTGCTACTGCTTTATCCATGACTTATACAAGTTCCTCAGACTATGAGATTATGCAACTCCTTGAATACCGGGGGAACACTTTGTGTGCTACCAAATGTCACAACGTAAATGGGTGATTATAAAGGTGCTCTACAGGTGTCTCCGAAGGTATTTGTTGGGTTAGCATAGATCGAAGTTAGGATTTGTCACTCCATGTTTCAGAGAGGTATCTCTGGCCCCCCTCGGTAATACTCATCACTATAAGCCTTGCAAGCATTGTGACTAATGAGTTAGTTGCGGGATGAAGTATTACGAAACGAGTAAAGAGACTTGCCGGTAACGAGATTGAACTAGGTATTGAGATACCGACGGTCGAATCTCGGTCAAGTAACATACCGATGACAAAGGGAACAAGGTATGTTGTTATGCGGTTTGACCGATAAAGATCTTTGTAGAATATGTAGGAACCAATATGACCATCCAGGTTCCGCTATTGGTTATTGACTGGAGACGTGTCTTGGTCATGTCTAAATAGTTCTCGAACCTGTAGGGTCCGCACGCTTAATGTTTGATGCCAATTGGTATTATGAGTTTATGTGTTTTGATGTACCGAAGATTGTTTGGAGTCCCGGATGTGATCATGGACATGACGAGGAGTCTCAAAATGGTCGAGACATAAAGATTGATATATTGGACGACTATATTCGGACACCGAAAGTGTTCCGGAGCAGTTTCGGATAAAACCGGAGTGCCGGGGGGTTACCGGAACCCCCGGGGAGTGTATGGGCCTTATTGAGCCTTAGTGGGAGAGAGGAGGAGGCGGCTAGGTAGAGGGCAAGCCCCCCAAGCCCAATCCGAATTGGGTGGGGGTCGCCCCCCCTTTCCTTCCCTCTCTCTCCCCCTTCCTTCCTCTCCTACTCCAACTAGGGAAGGAGGAATCCTACTCCCACTGGGAGTAGGACTCCCCCCTTGGGCGCGCCATGAGAGGGCTTGCCCTCCCCCTCCCCCACTCCTTGATATACTGTGGAGGGGGCACCCTATAGACATACAAGTTGATTGTTTTAGCCGTGTGCGGTGCCCCCTCCACAGTTACACAACTCGGTCATATCGTTGTAGTGCTTAGGCGAAGCCCTGCGCTGGTAACTTCATCATCACCATCACCACGCCGTCGTGCTGACGAAACTCTCCCTCGACCTAAGCTAGATCTAGAGTTTGCGGGATGTCACTGAGCTGAACGTGTGTAGATCATGGAGGTGCCGTACCTTCGGTGCCAGGATTGGTCGGATTGTGAAGACGTACGACTACATCAACCGCGTTGTCATAACGCTTCCGCTTTTGGTCTACGAGGGTACGTAGACAACACTCTCCCCTCTCGTTGTTATGCATCACTTAGTGATAGATCTTGCGTGATCGTAGGATTTTTTTTGAAATAACTGCATTCCCCAACAGTGGTATCAGAGCCAGGTCTATGCATAGATGTTATATGCATGAGTAGAACACAAAGAGTTGTGGGCAATAATAGTCATACTGCTTACCAGCATGTCATCTTTGATTCGGCAGTATTGTTGGATGAAGCGGCTCAGACCGACATTACGCGTACGCTTATGCGAGAGTGGTTCTACCGACGTGCTTTGCACATAGGTGGCTGGTGAGTGTCTGTTTCTCCAACTTTAGTTGAATCGAGTGTGGCTATGCCCGGTCCTTGTTGAAGGTTAAAACATGACACTTGACGAAAAATCGTTGTGGTTTTGATGCGTAGGTATGAACGGTTCTTGCTAGAAGCCCGTAGAAGCCACGTAAAACTTGCAATAACAAAGTAGGGGACGTCTAACTTGTTTTTGCAGGGCTTGCTATGATGTGATATGGTCAAGGCATGATGTGATATAAATTGTTGTATGAGATGATCATGTTTTGTAACAAAGTTATGAACAATTGGCAGGAGCCATATGGTTGTCACTTTATTGTATGCAATGCAATCGTCATGTAATTGTTTTACTTTATCACTAAGCGGTAGCGATATTCATAGTAAAAATAGTTGGCGAGACGACAAAGATGCTTCGATGATGGAGATCATGAGCACAAGATGATGATGGCCATATCATGTCACATATTTTGATTGCATGTGATGTTTATCCTTTATGCATCTTATTTTGCTTAGAACGTCGGTAGCATTATAAGATGATCCCTTACTAAGTTTCAAGGTAGAAGTGTTCTCCCTGAGTATGCACCGTTGCTACAGTTTGTCGTGCCGGGACACCACGTGATGATCAGGTGTGATAAGCTCTATGTTCACATACAACAGGTGCAAGCCAGTTTTGCACACGCATAATACTCGGGTTAAACTTGACGAGCGTAGCATATGCAGATATGGCCTCGGAACACTGAGACCGAAAGGTCGAGCGTGAATCATATAGTAGATATGATCAACATAGTGATGTTCACAATTGAAAACTACTCCATCTCACGTGATGATCAGACATGGTTTAGTTGATTTGGATCACGTGATCACTTAGATGATTAGAGGGATGTCTGTCTAAGTGGGGGTTCTTAAGTAATATGATTAATTGAACTTTAATTTATCATGAACTTAGTACCTGATAGTATTTTGCATGTCTATGTTGTTGTAGATCAATGGCCCATGCTACCGTTCCTTTGAATTTTAATGCGTTCCTAGAGAAAGCTAAGTTGAAAGATGATGGCAGCAACTACATAGACTGGGTCCGTAACTTGAGGATTATCCTCATTGCTGCACACAAGAATTACGTCCTCGAAGCACCGTTGGATGCCAGTCCTACTGCAGATGCTACTGATGATGTTAAGAACGTCTGGTAGAGCAAAGCTGATGACTACTCGATAGTTCAGTGTGCCATGCTTTATGGCTTAGAATCGGGACCTCAAAGACGTTTTGAACGTCATGGAGCATATGAGATGTTCCAGGAGTTGAAGTTAATATTTCAAGCAAATGCCCGAGTTGAGAGATATGAAGTCTCCAACAAGTTCTACAACTGCAAAATGGAGGAGAATAGTTCTGTCAGTGAACACATACTCAAAATGTCTGGGTATTATAATCACTTGACTCAACTGGGAGTTGATCTTCCAGTTGATTGTGTCATTGAGAGAGTTCTTCAATCACTGCGAATCTATAAAGGCTTCGTGATGAACTATTATATGCAAGGGATTTACAAGACTATTCCCGAGCTCTTCGCAATGCTAAAGGCCGCGGAGGTAGAAATCAAAAAGGAGCATCAAGTGTTGATGGTCAATAAGACCACTAGTTTCAAGAAAAAGTGCAAAGGGAAGAAAGGGAACTTCAAGAAGAACGACAAAAAGGTTGTTGCTCAAGAGAAGAAACCCAAGTCTGGACCTAAGCCTAAAACTGAGTGCTTCTACTGCAAAAAGGGACTGGTCATTGGAAGCGGAACTGCCCCAAGTATTTGGCGGATAAGAAGGATGACAAAGTGAAAGGTATATTTGATAAACATGTTATTGATGTGCACTTAACTAATGCTCGCAATAGCGCCTGGGTATTTGATACCGGTTCTGTTGCTCATATTTGCAACTCGAAACAGGGGCTACGGATTAAGCAAACATTTGCTAAGGACGGGGTGACGATGCGTGTGGGAAATGGTTCCAAAGTCGATGTGATCGTGGTCGGCACGCTACCTCTACATCTACCATCAGGATTAGTTTTAGACCTGAATAATTGTTATTTGGTGTCAGCGTTGAGCATGAACATTATATCTGGATCTTGTTTAATGCGAGACGGTTATTCATTTAAATCAGAGAATAATGGTTGTTTTATTTATATGAGTAATATCTTTTATGGTCATGCACCCCTGCTGAGTGGTCTATTTTTGTTGAATCTCGATAGTAGTGGTACACATATTCATAGTGTTGAAGCCAGAAGATTGAAGTTTGATAATGATAGTGCAACTTATTTGTGGCACTGCCATTTGGGTCATATCAGTATAAAACGCATGAAGAAACTCCTTGCTGATGGACTTTTGGAATCACTTGATTATGAATCACTTGGTGCTTGCGAACCATGCCTTATGGGCAAGATGACTAAAACTCCATTCTCCGGAACAATGGAACGAGCTACTGACTTGTTGGAAATAATACATACTGATGTATGCGGTCCAATGAGTATTGATGCTCGTGGTGGGTATCGTTATTTTCTTACCTTCACAGATGATTTAAGCAGATATGGTTATATCTACTTAATGAAGCATAAGTCTGAAACATTTGAAAAGTTCAAAGAATTTGAGAGTGAAGTGGAAAATCATCGTCACAAGAAAATAAAGTTTCTATGATCTGATCGTGGAGGAGAATATTTGAGTTACGAGTTTGGTCTTTGTTTGAAACAACATGGGATAGTTTCACAATCAACGCCACCTGGAACACCACAGTGAAATGGTGTGTCCGAACATCGTAACCATACTTTATTAGATATGGTGCGATCTATGATGTCTCTTACTGATTTACCGCTATCATTTTGGGGTTATGCTTTAGAGACGAATGCATTCACTTTAAATAGGGCACCATCAAAACTCGTTGAGAGGACGCCTTATGAACTGTGGTTTGGCAAGAAACCAAAGTTGTCGTTTCTTAAAGTTTGGGGCTGCAATGATTATGTGAAAAAGCTTCAACCTGATAAGCTTGAGCCCAAATCGGAGAAGTGCGTCTTCATAGGATACAAAAAGGAAACTATTGGGTACACCTTCTATCACAGATCCGAAGGAAGAATCTTTGTTGCTAAGAATGGATCCTTTCTAGAGAAGGAGTTTCTCTCGAAAGAAGGGAGTGGGAGGAAAGTAGAACTTGATGAGGTAACTGTACCTTCTCCCTTATTGGAAAGTAGTTCATCATAGAAATCAGGTCCATGGATTCCTACACCAATTAGTGAGGAAGCTAATGATGATGATCATGAAGGTTCAGATCAAGTTACTACCGAACCTCGTAGGTCTTCCAGAGTAAGATCCGCACCAGAGTGGTACGGTAATCCTATTCTGCAAGTCATGTTACTAGACCATGATGAACCTACGAACTATGAGGAAGTGATGATGAGCCCAGATTCCACGAAATGGCTTGAGGCCATGAAATCTGAGATGGGATCCATGTATGAGAATAGAGTGTGGACTTTGGTGGACTTGTCCGATGATCGGCAAGCCGTAGAGAATAAATGGATCTTTAAGAAGAAGACCGACGCAGACGGCAATTTTACTATTTACAAAGCTCGACTTGTTGTGAAAGGTTTTTGACAAGTTCAAGGAGTTGACTACAATGAGACTTTCTCACCCGTAGCGATGCTTAAGTCTATCCGAATCATGTTAGAAATTGTTGCATTTTATGATTATGAAATTTGGCAAATGGATGTCAAAACTGTATTCCTGAATGGATTTCTGGAAGAAGAGTTGTATATGATGCAACCGGAATGTTTTTTTGATCCAAAGGGTGCTAACAAAGTGTGCAAGCTCCAGCGATCCATTTATGGACTGGTGCAAGCCTCTCGGAGTTGGAATAAACGCTTTGATAGTGTGATCAAAGCATATGGTTTTATACAGACTTTTGGAGAAGCCTATATTCACAAGAAAGTGAGTGGGAGCTCTGTAGCATTTCTAATCTTATATGTAGATGACATATTGTTGATTGGAAATGATATAGAATTTCTGGATAAAATAAAGGGATACCTAAATAAGAGTTTTTCTATGAAAGACCTCGTAGAAGCTGCTTACATATTGGGCATAAAGATCTATAGGGATAGATCAAGATACTTAATTGGACTTTCACAAAGCACATACCTTGATAAAGTTTTGAAGAAGTTCAAAATGGATCAGTCAAAGAATGGGTTCATGCCTGTGTTACAAGGTGTGAAGTTGAGTCAGACTGAATGCCCGACCACTGCAGAAGATTGAGAGAAAATGAAACTCATTCCCTATGCTTCAGCCATAGGTTCTATCATGTATGCAATGCTTTATACCAGACCTGATGTATGTCTTGTTATAAGAATAGCAGGGAGGTACCAAAGTAATCTAGGAGTGGAGCACTGGAAAACGGTCAAGAACATCCTAATATACCTGAAAAGGACTAAGTATATGTTTCTTGTTTATGGAGGTGAAAAAGAGCTCATCGTAAACGGTTACGTCGATGCAAGCTTTGACACTGATCCGGATGACTCTAAGTCGCAAACAGGATACTTATTTTTATTGAATGGAGGAGCTGTCAGTTGGTGCAGTTCCAAGCAGAGCATCGTGGCGGGATCTACGTGTGAAGCAGAGTACATTGCTGCTTCGGAAGAAGCAAATGAAGGAGTTTGGATGAAGGAGTTCATATCCGATCTAGGTGTAATACCTAGTACATCGGGTCCAATGAAAATCTTTTATGACAATACTGGTGCAATTGACTTGGCAAAGGAATCCAAATTTCACAAGAGAACCAAGCACATCAAGAGACGCTTCAATTCCATCCATCATCAAGTGTCGGAAGGGGACATAGAGATTTGCAAGATACACATAGATCTGAATGTTGCAGACCCGTTGACTAAGCCTCTTCCACGAGCAAAACATGATCAGCACCAAAGCTCCATGGGTGTTAGAATCATTACTATGTAATCTAGATTATTGAATCTAGTGCAAGTGGGAGACTGAAGGAAATATGCCCTAGAGGCAATAATAAAGTTAATATTTATTTCCTTAATTCATGATAAATGTTTATTATTCATGCTATAGTTGTATTAACCAGAAACTTAGTACATGTGTGAATACATAGACAAAACCTATAGTCCCTAGTATGCCTCTACTTGACTAGCTCATTAGTCAAAGATGGTTATGTTTCCTAACCATAGATGCTACGTCTTGAGCTTGCGTTGGTTTTCCTTGAGGAGGAAAGGGTGATGCAGCAGAGTAGCGTAAGTATTTCCCTTAGTTTTTGAGAACCAAGGTATCAATCCAGTAGGAGGCTCCTCAAAAGTCCCACACACCTACACAAACAAACAAAGAACTCGCAACCAACACAATAAAGGGGTTGTCAATCGCTTCACGACCACTTGCAAAAGTGAGATCTGATAGAGATAGTATGATAAGATAAATATATTTTTGGTATTTTATAATATAGATGCAAAAAGTAAAGATGCAAATAAAAGTAGATTTGAAGAAAATATGATAAGAGATAGACCCGGGGGCCATAGGTTTCACTAGAGGCTTCTCTCGAGATAGCATAAGTATTACGGTGGGTGAACAAATTACTGTCGAGCAATTGATAGAAAAGCGAATAATTATGAGATTATCTAGGCATGATCATGTATATAGGCATCACGTCCGCAACAAGTAGACCGACTCCTGCTTGCATCTACTACTATTACTCCAAACATCGACCGACTCCTGCCTGCATCTAGAGTATTAAGTTCACAAGAACAGAGTAACGCATTAAGCAAGATGACATGATGTAGAGGGATAAACTCAAGCAATATGATATAAACCCCCATTTTGTTATCCTCGATGGAAACAATACAATACGTGCCTTGCAACCCTTTCTGTCACTGGGTAAGGACACCGCAAGATTGAACCCAAGGCTAAGCACTTCTCCCATGGCAACAAAGATAAATCTAGTAGGCCAAACCAAACTGATAATTCAAAGAGACTTGCAAAGATAACTCAATCATACATAAAAGAATTCAGAGAAGATTCAAATATTATTCATAGATAAACTTGATCGTAAACCCACAATTCATCGGATCTCGACAAACACACCGCAAAAACAGACTACATCGAATAGATCTCCACAAGAGAGGGGGAGAACATTGTATTGAGATCCAAAAAGAGAGAAGAAGCCATCTAGCTAATAACTATGGACCCGTAGGTCTGTGGTAAACTACTCAAAACTCATTGGAAGGGCAAGGATGTTGATGTAGAAGCCCTCCATGGTCGACTCCCCCTCCGGCAGAGTGCCGGCGAAGGCTCCAAGATGAGATCTCGCGGATACAGAAGGTTACGACAGTGGAAATTTTGTGTCGGGTGCTCCCTGGATGTTTTCGGGGTACGTAGGCTTATATAGGATGAAGAAGTACGTCGGTGGACGCCCGAGGGGCCGACGAGATAGGGGGCGCGCCCTATTTGGGGGGTGCCCTCCTATCTTGTGGAAGCTTCGGCTGCTTCTTGACTTGTACTCCAAGTCCTCTGGATCACGTTCGTTCCAAAAATCACGCTCCCGAGGCTTTCATTCCGTTTGGACTCCATTTGATATTCCTTTTCTTCGAAATACTAAAATAGGCAAAAAACCAATACGGGCTGGGCTCCGGTTAGTAGGTTAGTCCCAAAAATGATATAAATGTGTAAAATAAAGCCCATAAACATCCAAAAGGGGTAATATAATAGCATGGAACAATAAAAAATTATAGATACGTTGGAGACGTATCAATAGATATGTGTTGTCATTTGATGAACGGGGTCACATCATTATGAGAATGATGTGATGGACATGACCCATCCGTTAGCTTAGCATTATAATCGTCTCAGTTTCATTGCTACTGCTTTCTTCATGACTTATACAAGTTCCTTAGACTTTGAGATTATGCAACTCCCCAAATACCGGAGGTACACTTTGTGTGCTACCAAACGTCACAACGTAAATGGGTGATTATAAAGGTGTTCTACAGGTGTCTCTGAAGGTATTTGTTGGGTTGGCATAGATCAAAATTAGGATTTGTCAATCCGTGTTTTGGAGAGGTATCTCTGGGCCCTCTCGGTAATACTCATCACTATAAGCCTTGCAAGTATTGTGACTAATGAGTTAGTTGCGGGATGAAGTATTACGAAACGAGTAAAGAGACTTTCCGGTAACGAGATTGAACTAGGTATTGAGATACCGACGATCAAATCTCGGGCAAGTAACATACCGATGACAAAGGGAACAACGTATGTTGTTATGCGGTTTGACCGATAAAGATCTTCATAGAATATGTAGGAACCAATATGAGCATCCGGTTCTGCTATTGGTTATTCCCTGGAGACGTGTCTCGGTCATGTCTACATAGTTCTTGAACCCGTAGGGTCTGCAAGCTTAACGTTCAATGACGATTGGTATTATGAGTTTATGTGTTTTGATGTACTGAAGATTGTTCGGAGTCCCGGATGTCATCACAGACATGAGGAGGAGTCTCGAAATGGTCGAGACATAATGATTGATATATTGGACGACTATATTCGGACACCGGAAGTGTTCCGGAGAAGTTCCGGATAAAACTGGAGTGCCGGTGGGTTACCGGAACCCCCCGGGGAGTGTATGGGCCTTATTGGGCCTTAGTGGGAGAGAGGAGGAGGCGGCGAGGTGGAGCCCCCCTCCAAGCCCAATCGGAATTGGGTGGGCCCCCCTTTCCTTCCCTCTCTCTCCCCCTTCCTTCCTCTCCTACTCCAACTAGGGAAGGGGGAATCCTACTCCCACCAGAAGTAGGACTCCCCCCTTGGGCGCACCATGAGAGGGCCGGCCCTCCCCCTCCTCCACTCCTTTATCTACGGGGGAGGGGCCACCCCATAGACACATAAGTTGATTGTTTAAGCCGTGTGCGGTGCCACCCTCCACAGTTACAAACCTCGGTCATATCGTCGTAGTGCTTAGGTGAAGCCCTGCGCCGGTAACTTCATCGTCATCGTCACCACGCCGTCGTGCCGACAAAACTCTCCCTCGACCTCAGCTGGATCTAGAGTTCGCGGGACGTCACCAAGCTGAATGTGTGCAGATCACGGAGGTGCCGTACCTGTGGTGCTAGGATCGGTCGGATCGTGAAGACGTACGACTACATCAACCGCGTTGTCATGACGCTTCGACTTTCGGTGTACGAGGGTACGTAGACAACACTCTCCCCTCTTGTTGCTATGCATCACGTAGTGATAGATCTTGCGTGATCGTAGGATTTTTTTTGAAATTACCGCGTTCCCCAATAGGAGCGTCATTTTGTTTTCTTTTGTTTTGCTTGTTGTTTGAACAATATCCATTAGAGAGTCTTCACATGGTTACATAATTATTCGACTACTCATTGATCTTCATTTATATCTTTTGGAGTAGTTTGTCATTTGCTCTAGTACTTCAACTTTTTAGAGCATGGCGGTGGTTTTATTTTGACGAAATTTATGAACTCTCATGCTTCACTTATATTATTTTGAGAGTCTTTTAGAACATCATGGTAATTTGCTTTGGTTATAAATTTATTCCCAATATGATAGGCATCCAAGAGGGATATAATAAAAACTTTCATATAAAGTGCATTGAATACTATGAGAAGTTTGATTCTTTATGATTGTTTTGAGATGTGAAGATGGTGATATTAGAGTCTGCTAGTGAGTAGTTGTGAATTTGAGAGATACTTGTGTTAAAGTTTGTGATCCCCGTAGCATGCACGTATGGTGAACCGTTATGTGATGAAGTCGGAGCATGATTTATTTTTTGATTGTCTTCCTTATGGGTGACGGTCGGGGACGAGCGATGGTATTTTCATACCAATCTATCCCCCTAGGAGCATGGGTGTAGTACTTCGTTTCGATAACTAATAGATTTTTGCAATAAGCATGTGAGTTGTTTATGACTAATGTTGAGTCCATGGATTATACACACTCTCACCCTTCCACCATTGCTAGCCTCTCTAGTGACGTGCAACTTTCACCGGTACCATACACCCACCATATACCTTCCTCAAAACAGCCACCATACCTACCTATTATGGCATTTCCATAGCCATTCCGAGATATATTGCCATGCAACTTTCCATTGTTCCGTTTATTATGACACGCTTCATCATTGTCATATTGCTTTGCATGATCATGTAGTTGACATCGTATTTGTGGCAAATCCATTGTTCATAATTCTTTCATACATGTCACTCTTGATTCATTGCACATCCCGGTACACCGCCGGAGGCATTCACATAGTCATATTTTGTTCTAAGCATTGAGTTGTAATTTTTTTAGTTGCAAGTAAATAAAAGTGTGATGATCTTCATTATTAGAGCATTGTCCCAGTGAGGAAAGGATGCTGGAGACTATGAATCCCCCACAAGTTGGGATGATACTCCAAATGAAAAATAAAAAATAAAAATAAAAAGAGGCAAAAAAAGAGAGGAAAAAAAAGAAAAAAATGAGAGAAAAAGATAGAAGGGGGAATGCTACTATCCTTTTACCACACTTGTGCTTCAAAGTAGCACCATGATCTTCATGATAGAGAGTCTCCTATGTTGTCACTTTTATATACTAGTGGGAATTTTTCATTATAGAACTTGGCTTGTATATTCCAATGATGGGCTTCCTAAAATTGCCCTAGATCTTTGTGAGCAAGCGAGTTGGATGCACACCCACTTAGTTTCTTTTTGAGCTTTCATAAACTTATAGCTCTAGTGCATCCGCTGCATGGCAATCCCTACTCACTCATATTGATATCTATTGATGGGCATCTCCGTAGCCTATTGATATGCCTAATTGATGTGAGACTATCTCCTTATTTTTGTCTTCTCCACAACCACCATATTCTATTCCACCCATAGTGTTATATCCATGGATCACACTCATGTATTGCGTGAAAGTTGAAAAAGTTTGAGAACATCAAAAGTAGGAAACAATTGCTTGGCTTGTCATCAGGGTTGTGCATGATTTGAATATTTTTTGTGATGAAGACGGAGCATAGCCAGACTATATGATTTTGTAGGGATAGCTTGCTTTGGCAATGTTATTTTGAGAAGATATGATTGCTTTATTAGTATGCTTGAAGTATTATCGTTTTTATGTCAATATTAAACTTTTGTTTTGAGTCTTACGAATCTGAAAATTCATGCCACAATAGAGAAGATTACATTGACAAATATGTTAGATAGTATTCCACATCAAAAATTCAGTTTTTATCATTTACCTACACGAAAACGAGCAAGAATTAAGCTTGGGGATGCTTGACACGTGTCCAACATATCTATAAATTTTATGTACTCATACCATGTTTATAATATTTTTACATGATTTTGATATGATTTGATTAGAACTAACCCGGACTGACGCTGTTTTCAGCAGAACTACCGTGGTGTTGTTTTTTGTGTAGAAATAAAAGTTCTCGGAATGCGCTGAAAATCAACGGAGAATATTTTTGGCAAATATAATAAATACTGGAATGAAAAGCTACCGGAGGGGAGTCCCGAGACCACCACGAGGGTGGAGGGCGCCCCACCTAGGGCACTCCCCCTGCCTCGTGGACTCCCTGTGGGGCCCCCTAACGTGAAACCGACGCCAACGCCTCCTATAAATACAGAAAACCCTAGAACGGAACAAAGATGGGGAGTTCCGCCGCCGCAAGCCTCTATAGCCAAGAAAAATCAATCAGGACCCTGTTCCGGCACCCTGCCAGTGGGGGAATCATTACCGATGGCCATCTTCATCATCCGGCGCTCTCCATGACAAGGTGGGATTAGTTCACCCTCGGGGCTGAGGGTATGTACCAGTAGCTATGTGTTTGATCTCTCTCTCTCTCTCTCTCTCTCTCGTGTTCTTGATATGGCACGATCTTGATGTACCGCGAGCTTTGCTACTATAGTTGGATCTTATGATGTTTCTCCCCCTCCACCTTCTTGTAATGAATTGAGTTTTCCCATTGAAGTTATCTTATCGTATTGAGTCTTTAAAGATTTGAGAACACTTGATGTATGTCTTGCCTGTGCTTACCTGTGGTGACATTGGGATATTCACGTGATCTACTTGATGTATGTTTTGGTGATCAACTTGCGGGTTCAGTGACCTTGTGAACTTATGCATAGGGGTTGGCACACGTTTTTGTCTTGACTCTTCGGTAAAAACTTTGGGGCACTCTATGAAGTTCTTTGTGTTGGTTTGAATAGATGAATCTAAGATTGTGTGATGCATATCGTATAATCATACCCGTGGATACTTGTGGTGACATTGGAGTATCTTGGTGACATTAGGGTTTTTGTTGATATGTGTCTTAAGGTGTTATTTTACTACGAACTCTAGGGCTGTTTGTGACACTTAGAGGAATAGCCCAATGGAGGTGGTTTCGTACCCTACAATAATCTCTTTGTTTGTTCTTTGCTATTAGTGACATTGGAGTGACTCTTTGTTGCACGTTGAGGGATTGTTATATGATCTAATTATATTATCATTGTTGAGAGAACTTGCACTAGTGAAAGTATGAACCCTAGGCCTTGTTTCGAAGCATTGCAATACCGTTTTCGCTCACTTTTACCACTTGCTACCTTGCTGTTTTTATATTTTCAGATTACGAAAACCTACATCTACCATCTGTATTCCACTTGTATCACCATCTCATTGCTGAACTAGTGCACCTATACAATTTACCATTGTATTGGGTGTTGGGGACACAAGAGACTCTTTGTTATTTGGTTGCAGGGTTGTTTGAGAGAGACCATCTTCATCCTACGCCTCCCACGGATTGATAAACCTTAGGTCATCCACTTGAGAGAAATTTGCCACTGTCCTAGAAACCTCTGCACTTGGAGTCCCAACAACGTTTACAAGAAGAAGGTTGCGTAGTAGACATTGATACGTCTCCAACGTATCTATAATTTTTTATTGTTCCATCCTATTATATTACCCCTTTTGGATGTTTATGGGCTTTATTTTACACATTTATATCATTTTTGGGACTAACCTACTAACCGGAGGCCCAGCCCATATTGCTCTTTTTTTGCCTATTTCAGTATTTCAAAGAAAAGGAATATCAAACGGAGTCCAAACGGAATGAAACCTTCGGGAGCGTGATTTTTGGAACGAACATAATCCGGAGAACTTGGAGTGCAAGTCAAGAAGCTTGCGAGGCGGCCAGGAGACAGGAGGGCACGCCCACCCCCCTGGGCGCACCCCCCTATCTCATGGGCCCCACAGGCGTCTACTAACGTACTTCTTCCTCCTATATAAGCCTACATACCCTAAAAACATCCAGGGAGTCACCGAAACACAATTTCCACCGCTGTAACCTTCTGTATCCGCGAGATCCCATCTTGGAGCCTTCGTCAGCGCTCTGCCGGAGGGGGAATCGACCACGGAGGGCTTCTACATCAACACCATAGCCCCTCCGATGACTTGTGAGTAGTTTACCACAGACCTTCGGGTCCATAGTTATTATCTAGATGGCTTCTTCTCTCCTTTTGGATCTCAATACAATGTTATCCCCTTCTCTTGTGGAGATCTATTCGATGTAAACTCTTTTTGCGGTGTGTTTGTCGAGATTCGATGAATTGTGGGTTTATGATCAAATTTATCTATGAGAAATATTTGAATCTCCTCTGAATTCTTTTGTGTATGATTGAGTTATCTTTGCAAGTCTCTTCGAATTATCAGTTTGGTTTGGCCTACTAGATTGATCTTTCTTGCCATGGGAGAAGTGCTTAGCTTTGGTTTCAATCTTGCGGTGTCCTTACCCAGTGACACAAAGGGTTGCAAGGCACGTATTGTATTGTTGCCATCGAGAATAAAAAGATGGGGTTTATATCATATTGCTTGAGTTTATCCCTCTACATCATGTCATCTTGCTTAATGTGTTACTCTGTTCTTTATGAACTTAATACTCTAGATGCAGGCAGGAGTCGGTCGATGTGTGGAGTAATAGTAGTAGATGCAGGCAGGAGTCGGTCTACTTGTCACGGACGTGATGCCTCTATGCATGATCATGCCTAGATAATCTCATAATTATTCACTTTTCTATCAATTGCTCGACAGTAATTTGTTCACCCACCGTAATACTTATGCTATCTTGAGAGAAGCCTCTAGTGAAACCTATGGCCCCCGGGTCTATCTTTTATCATATTTGCTTTCAATCTACTTTTATGTGCATCTTTACTTTTTGCATCTATATTATAAAATACCAAAAATATATTTATCTTATCATACTATCTCTATCAGATCTCACTTTCGCAAGTGGCCGTGAAGGGATTGACAACCCCTTTATTGCGTTGGTTGCGAGTTCTTTGTTCATTTGTGTAGGTGCGTGGGACTTTTGAGGAGCCTCCTACTTGATTGATACCTTGGTTCTCAAAAACGGAGGGAAATGCTTACACTACTATTGCTGCATCACCCTTTCCTCTTCAAGGAAAACCAAGGCAAGCTCAAGACGTAGCAAGAAGGATTTCTGGCACCATTGCCGGGGAGGTCTTCGCTCAAGTCAAGACATACCAAGTACCCATCACAAACCCATCTCCCTCGCATTTACATTATTTGCCATTTTCCTCTCGTTTTCCTCTCCCCCACTTCACCCTTGCCGTTTTATTCGCCCTCTCTTTCCCAATCTCCTCTCTTTCGCTTGCCTTTTTC
The DNA here is from genome assembly GCF_002162155.2 of Triticum dicoccoides. NCBI lineage: Eukaryota > Viridiplantae > Streptophyta > Magnoliopsida > Poales > Poaceae > Triticum > Triticum dicoccoides. The sequence goes on from NC_041385.1 coordinate 89,720,551, forward strand.
TGGTTGCTTGTGTGTTGGATTACTTGTTGCCATGGCGCAAGATAATACCAAATTGTGTGATTTCTCCAATACCAAATAATGATTTCCTTAGTACTCCGATTGCTCCTCTTAATGATGTTGAGTCTTGTGAAATCAATACTGCTTTGCTGAATCTTGTTATGAAAGATCAATTCGCCGGCCTTCCTAGTGAAGATCCCGCTACTCATCTAAACAACTTTGTTGATTTGTGTGATATGCAAAAGAAGAAAGATACAGATAATCATATTGTTAAACTGAAGTTATTTCCGTTTTCGCTTAGAGATCATGCTAAGTTTGGTTTTCGTCATTGCCTAAAAATAGTATTGATTCTTGGAACAAGTGCAAATATTCTTTTATCTCTAAGTATTTTCCTCCCGCTAAGATTATCACTCTTAGGAATGATATTATGAATTTTAAACAACTTGATCATGAGCATGTTTCCCAATCTTGGGAAAGAATGAAATTGATGATTCGCAATTGCCCTACTCATGGTTCGAATTTATGGATAATCATACAAAAATTTTATGCCGGTTTGAACTTTGCTTCTAGAAATCTCTTAGATTCGGCCACAGGAGGCACGTTTATGGAAATCACATTAGGAGATGCTACAAAACTTCTTGATAATATTATGGCTAATTATTCTCAATGGCACACCGAAAGATCTTCTAGTAAAAAGGTGCATGCTATAGAAGAAATCAATATTTTGAGTGAAAAGATGGATGAACTTATGTAGTTGTTTGCTAAAAAAAATACTCCTCTTGATCCCAATGATATGCCTTTGTCTACTTTGATTGATAATAATAATGAATCTACGGATGCGAATTTTGTTGGTAGGAATAGTTTCGGTAACAATGCTTATAGAGGAAACTTTTATTCCAGACCGCTCCCTAGTAATTCCTCTAATAATTATGGAAATTCCTACAATAATTCTTATGGTAATTTTAATAAGATGCCCTCTGATTTTGAGAATAGTGTGAAAGAATTTATGATTTCTCAAAAAAAATTAATGCTTTGCTTGAAGAAAAATTACTCAAAGTTGATGATTTGGCTAGGAACGTTGATAGACTTTCGCTTGATGTGGATTCCCTTAAACTTAGATATTCTCCTCCTAAGCATGATATCAATGAGTCTCTCAAAGCAATGAGAATTTCCATTGATGAGTGCAAGGAAAGAACCGCTAGATTGTGTGCTAAGAAAGATTGCTTTGTAAAGGCATGTTCTTCTAGTTTCCATGAAAATAATGATGAAGATCTTAAAGTTATTGATGTGTCCCCTATTAAATATTTGTTTTGCAATATGAATCTTGATAATAATGGAACTTGAGATGAGTCAACTTATTTATAAGGAGTCCCAAGAATTCGGAGCTTTTAGATCTTGATGCTAAATTTGGTAAAAGTGGGATTGGAGAGGTCATGACTTTAAATAGTATTGAACCCACTATTTCGGAGTTCAAGGAATTTGATTATTATAATTGTTCTTTAGAAGGTTGTATTTCCTTGTTGCAATCCGTTGTTAATTCTCCCCATGCATATAGTCAAAATAAAGCTTTTTCCAAACATATCGTTGATGCCATGATGCAATCTTATGATGAAAAACTTAATTTGGAAGTTTCTATACCTAGAAAACTTAATGATGAGTGGGAACCTACTATAAAGATTAGAATTAAAGATCATGAGTGTTTTTCTTTGTGTGATTTGGGTGCTAGTGTTTCCACGATTCCGAAAATTTTATGTGATATTCTAGGTTTCCATGATCTTGATGATTGCTCTTTGAATTTGCACCTTGCGGATTCCACCATTAAAAAGCCAATGGGAAGGATTAATGATGTTCTCATTGTTTCAACTAGAAATTTGGTGCCGGTAGATTTTATCGTTCTTGATATAGATTGCAATCTTTCTTGCCCTATTATTCTTAGTAGACCTTTCCTTAGAACGATTGGTGCGATTATTGATATGAAGGAAGGGAATATTAGATTCCAATTTCCATTAAAGAAAGGCATGGAGCACTTTACAAGAAAGAAAGTCAAATAACCTTATGAATCTATCATGCGAGCTACGTATGAATCAAGTGCCAAAGATGGCACTACTTAGATCTATCTTCGCTTTTATGCCTAGCTAGGGGCGTTAAACGATAGCGCTAGTTGGGAGGCAACCCAATTTTCTTTGTGTTTTTTGTTTTCGTTCCTGTTTTGTAATAAATTTTGCATCTACTTTATGTTTAGATGTGTTTTTATCTTTTAATTAGTGTTTGTGCCAAGTAGAACCTATAGGATAACCTGTGATGATAGTTGATTTGATTCTGCTGGAAAACAGAAACTTTGCGCTCACGAGAAAAAATTCAATAAATCACAGAAACGTGCTTTTGCATTGACTCTTTTTGATGCTAATCAATAAACAAATTTTCCAGTTTGTCATATTTTGGTTCCAGAAGTTTGCGTTAGTTACAGATTGCTACAGACTATTCTGTTTTTGACAGATTCTGTTTTTCGTGTGTTGTTTTCTTATTTTGATGCATCTATGGCTAGTATGTAAGGGTATGAACTATAGAGAAGTTGGAATACAGTAGGTTTAACACCAAAATAAATAAAGAATGAGTTCATTACAGTACCTTATGTGGTGGTTTTGTTTTCTTTCACTAACGGAGCTTATAAGATTTCCTGTTGAGTTTTGTGTTGTGAAGTTTTCAAGTTTTGGGATAAAGCTTTTATGGTGTATGGAATAAGGAGTGGCAAGAGCCTAAGCTTGGGGATGCCCTTGGCACCCCAAGATATTCAAGGATAGCCAAAAGCCTAAGCTTGGGGATGCCCCGGGAAGGCATCCCCTCTTTCGTCTTCGTTCATTGGTAACTTTACTTGGAGCTATATTTTTATTCGCCACGTGATATGTGTTTTGCTTGGAGCGTCATGTATTATATTAGTCTTTGCTTTTTAGTTTACCACAATCATACTTGCTGTACACACCTTTTGGGAGAAGCCCACTTGATTAGAATTTGCTAGAATATGCTTTGTGCTTCACTTATATCTTTTGAGCTTGATAGTTTTTGCTCTAGTGCTTCACTTATATCTTTTAGAGCATGGCGGTGGATTAATTTTGAAGAAATTGCTAGTCTCTCATGCTTCACTTATATTATTTTGAGAGTATTTAGAACAGCATGGTATTTGCTATGGTTACAAATTTGGTCCTAGAATGATGAGCATCCAAGTTGGGTATAATAAAAACTATCATAGGAAGTGAATTGGATGCTATGATCAATTTGTTGCTTGATAATTGTTTTGAGATATAAAGGTAGTAATGTTAGGGTCATGCTAGTGAATAATTATGAAATTGAGAAATACTTTTGTTGAACTTAGCAAGTCCCGTAGCATGCACGTATGGTAAAAGTTGTGTGACAAATTTGTTGCATGAGGTGCTCTTTTGATTGTCTTCCTTATGAGTGGCAGTCGGGGACGAGCGATGGTCTTTTCCTACCAATCTATCCCTCTTGGGGCATGCGTAGTAGTACTTTGCTTCAAGGGCTAAGTAGACTTTTGCAATAAGTATATGAGTTCTTTATGACTAATGTGAGTCCATGGATATACGCACACTCATCCTTCCACTTTGCTAGCCTCTCTTATTACCGCGCAACTTTCGCCGGTATTGAACCCATTATTTACCTTCCTCAAAGCAGCCACCATACCTACCTATTATGGCATTTTCATAACCATTCCGAGATATATTGCCATGCAACTTTCCACCGTTCCGTTTATTATGACACGTTTCATCATTGTCATATTGCTCTTTGAATGATCATGTAGTTGACATCGTATTTGTGTCAAGGCTACCTTCATAATTTTCATACATGTCGCTCTTGATTCATTGCATATCCTGGTACACCGCCGGAGGCATTCATATAGAGTCATATTTTGTTCTAGCTTTGAGTTGTAATTCTCAAGTTGTAAATCCATAAAAGTGTGATGATCTTCATTATTAGAGCATTGTCTCGGTGAGGAAAGGATGATGAAGACTATGATTCCCCCACAAGTCGGGATGAGACTTCAGACTTTACAAAAAGAAAAAAAGAGAAGAAAAAGAAAAAAATAGAAAGGCCAAAAAGAAAAAAAGAGGCCAAAGTAAAGAAAAAAAGGAAAAAAGAAGAAAATAATAAAATGAGAGAAAAAGAGAGAAGGGACAATGCTACTATCTCTTTTTCCACACTTGTGCTTCAAAGTAGCACCATGATCTTCATGATAGAGAGTCTCCTATGTTGTCACTTTCATATACTAGTGGGAATTTTTCATTATAGAACTTGGCTTGTATATTCCAATGATGGGCTTCCTCAAAATGCCCTAGGTCTTCGTGAGCAAGCGAGTTGGATGCACACCCACTTAGTTCTTTTTGTTGAGCTTTCATATATTTATAGCTCTAGTGCATCCGTTGCATGACAATCCCTACTCACTCATATTGATATCTATTGATTGGCATCTCCATAGCCCGTTGATATGCCTAATTGATGTGAGACTATCTCCTTCTTTTTGTCTTCTCCACAACCACCATATTCTATTCCACCCATAGTGCTATATCCATGGATCACAGTCATGTATTGCGTGAAAGTTGAAAAAGTTTGAGAACATCAAAAGTAGGAAACAATTACTTGGCTTGTCATCCGGGTTGTGCATTATTTGAATATTTTTTGTGATGAAGACAGAGCATAGCCAGACTATATGATTTTGTAGGGATAGCTTGCTTTGGCCATGTTATTTTGAGAAGACATGATTGCTTTATTAGTATGCTTGAAGTATTATCGTTTTTATGTCAATATTAAACTTTTGTTTTGAGTCTTACGGAAGCTTGCTTTTACCACTTGCTACCTTGCTGTTTTTATATTTTCAGATTATGTAAACCTACATCTACCATCTGTATTCCACTTGTATCACCATCTCTTCGCTGAACTAGTGCAGCTATACAATTTACCATTGTATTGGGTGTTGGGGACACAAGAGACTCTTTGTTATTTGGTTGCAGGGTTGTTTGAGAGAGACCATCTTCATCCTACGCCTCCCACGGATTGATAAACCTTAGGTCATCCACTTGAGATAAATTTGCGACTGTCCTACAAACCTCTGCACTTGGAGGCCCAACAACGTCTACAAGAAGAAGGTTGCGTAGTAGACATTGATACGTATCCAACATATCTATAATTTTTGATTGTTCCATGCTATTATATTACCACTTTTGGATGTTTATGGGCTTTATTTTACACATTTATATCATTTTTGGGACTAACCTACTAACTGGAGGCCCAACCCGTATTGCTGTTTTTTTGCCTATTTTCAGTATTTCGAAGAAAAGGAATATCAATCGGAGTCCAAATGGAATGAAACCTTCGAGAGCATGATTTTTGGAACGAACGTGATCCGGAGAACTTGGAGTGCAAGTCAAGAAGCTTGCGAGGCGGCCAGGAGACAGGAGGGCGCGCCCACCCCCCTGGGCGCGCCCCTATCTCCTGGGCCCCACAAGTGGCCACCGACGTACTTCTTCCTCCTGTATAAGCCTACGTACCCCGAAAACATCCAGGGAGCCACCGAAACACAATTTCCACTGTTGTAACCTTCTGTATCCGCGAGATCCCATCTTGGAGCCTTCGCAGGCGCTCTGCCGGAGGGGGAATCAACCATGGAGGGCTTATACATCAACACCATAGCCCCTCCGATGAGTTGTGAGTAGTTTACCACAGACCTTTGGGTCCATAGTTATTAGCTAGATGGCTTCTTATCTCTTTTTGGATCTCAATACAAGTTCTCCCCCTCTCTTGTGGAGATCTATTCGATGTAAACTCTTTTTGTGGTGTGTTTGTCGAGATCCGATGAATTGTGAGTTTATGATCAAGTTTATCTATGAGAAATATTTGAATCTCCTCTAAACTCTTCTATGTATAATTGAGTTATCTTTGCAAGTCTCTTCGAATTATCAGTTTGGTTTGGCCTGCTAGATTGATCTTTCTTGCCATGGGAGAAGTGCTTAGCTTTCGGTTCAATCTTGCGGTGTCCTTACCCAGTGACAGAAAGTGTTGCAAGGCACGTATTGTATTGTTGCCATCGAGAATAAAAAGATTGGGTTTGTATCATATGGATTGAGTTTATCCCTCTACATCATGTCTTCTTGCTTAATGTGTTACTCTGTTCTTTATGAACTTAATACTTTAGATGCAGGCAGGAGTCGGTCGATGTGTGGAGTAATAGTAGTAGATGCAGGCAGGAGTCGGTCTACTTGTCACGGACGTGATGCCTATATACATGATCATGCCTAGATAATCTCATAATTATTCACTTTTCTATCAATTGCTCAACAGTAATTTGTTCACCCACCGTAATACTTATGCTATCTTGAGAGAAGCCTCTAGTGAAACCTATGGCCCCCGCGTCTATCTTTTATCATATTTTCTTTTAGTCTACTTTTATGTGCATCTTTACTTTTTGCATCTATATTATAAAATACCAAAAATATATTTATCTTATCATACTATCTCTATCAGATCTCACTTTCGCAAGTGGCCATGAAGGGATTGACAACCCCTTTATTGTGTTGGTTGCGAGTTCTTTGTTCGTTTGTGTAGGTGCATGGGACTTTTGAGGAGCCTCCTACTGGATTGATACCTTGGTTCTCAAAAACTGAGGGAAATGCTTACGCTACTATTGCTGCATCACCCTTTCCTCTTCAAGGAAAACCAACGCAAGCTCAAGAAGTAGCAGACATCAGCCACCACACCTTACGGAATGTATGAGGGCCCGGTGCAATGCTGCGGTGGCATTGCTAGCCCCAGGCCCCCGTCTCGCCTAACCCTGTGATACGTCTCCAACGTATCTATAATTTATGAAGCATTCATGCTATTTTATTATCTGTTTTGAATGATTACGGGCTTTATTATACACTTTTATATTACTTTTGGGACTAACCTATTAACCGGAGGCCCAGCCCATATTGTTGTTTTATTGCCTGTTTCAGTATTTCGAAGAAAAGGAATATCAAACGGAGTCCAAACGGAATGAAACCTTCGGGAGCGTGATTTTTAGGAAGAATATGATTCGGGAGACTTGGAGTTCACGTCAGAAGATCCTCGAGGAGGCCACGAGATAGGGGGGCTCGCCCACCCCGCTGGGCGTGTCCTACCCTCTTGTGGGCCCCTCGAGGCTCCCCCGACCCACTTCTTTCGCCTATATAAGCCTACGTACCCTAAAAACATCGAAAAAGAAGATAGATCAGGAGTTCGGCCGCCGCAAGCCTCTGTAGCCACCAAAAGCCTCTCGGGAGCCTGTTTCGGCACCCGGCCGAAGGGGGGAACCCATCACCAGTGGCCCTCTTCATCATCCCGGCACTCTCCATGACGAGGAGGGAGTAGTTCACCCTCGGGGCCGAGGGTATGTACCAGTAGTTATGTGTTTGATCTCTCTCTCTCTCTCTCTCTCTCTCTCGTGTTCTCTCTATGGCACGATCTTGATGTATCGCAAGCTTTGCTATTATAGTTGGATCTTATGATGTTCTTCCCCCTCTACTCTCTTGTGATGAATTGATTTTTCCTCTTGAAGTTATCTTATCGGATTGAGTCTTTAATGATTTGAGAACACTTGATGTATGTCTTGCCGTGCTTATCTGTGGTGACAATGGGATATCATGTGCCACTTGATGTATGTTTTGGTGACCAACTTGCGGGTTGCGCCCATGAACCTATGCATAGGGGTTGGCACACATTTTCGTCTTGACTCTCCGGTAGAAACTTTGGGGCACTCTTTGAAGTACTTTGTGTTGGTTGAATAGATGAATCTGAGATTGTGTGATGCATATCATATAATCATGCCCACGGATACTTGAGGTGACAATGGAGTATCTAGGTGAGTAGGGTTTTGGTTGATTTGTGTCTTAAGGTGTTACTCTAGTACAAACTCTTGAATAGATTGATCCGAAAGAATAAATTTGAGGTGGTTTCGTACCCTACCATAATATCTTTGTTTGTTCTCCTCTATTAGTGGCTTTGGAGTGACTCTTTGTTGCATGTTGAGGGATTGTTATATGATCTATCTATGTTATTATTGTTGAGAGAACTTGCACTAGTGAAAGTATGAACCCTATGCCTTGTTTCCTATCATTGCAATACCGTTTGTGCTCACTTTTATCGTTAGTTACCTTGCTGTTTTTATATTTTCAGATTACAAAAACCTTTATCTACCATCCATATCGCACTTGTATCACCATCTCTTCGCCGAACTAGTGCACCTATAAAATTTACCATTGTATTGGATGTGTTGGGGACACAAGAGACTCTTTGTTATTTGGTTGCAGGGTTGTTTGAGAGAGACCATCTTCATCCTACGCCTCCCACGGATTGATAAACCTTTGGTCATCCACATGAGGGAAATTTGCTACTTTCCTACAAACCTGTGCACTTGCATGCCCAACAACGTCTACAAGAAGAAGGTTGTGTAGTAGACATCAAGCTCTTTTCTGGCGCCGTTGCCGGGGAGGTGAGTGCTTGAAGGTATATCTTTAGTTCTTGCAATCTAATCTTTTTGTTTTTTGTTTTATCACTAGTCTAGTTTATAAAAGAAAACTACAAAAAATGGAGTTAAGTTTGTTGCATACGCTTCGTCTTTTTAATATCTTTCATGAGTTTGATAAAAAGGAAAATTGTGCTCAAGTGCTAGAAGAAGAAATCTATAGAATGTTTGATACTAAATCTTCGAATGATGAGCATGATTGCAATGTTGTTAGTATGAACTCTTTGAATATCCATAGTACTAATGATGATTGCTCTAGTCATGATGAAAATATCTCTCATAAGCATGTCAACTTTTGTGGAGTGCATGTTTGCATGAACACACCAAATATAGAAGATATATATTGTAAGAGGCATAAGTATTTTGAAACTAAAAGGTTGCAAGAAAGTCTTGATGTTTGTGCTGAAAAATTCAATATTTTTCGCGCTCCTTGTGAACTTTGCAATGAACGTGGTCATTTAAATCTCCAATGCAAATTGTTTCATCACCAAATCGTATCGAACAATTGTGATAACTTAATTACCCTTGGGCATCATAAAGAGCTTAGTCTTCTTTTGGGGTATGAAGAAATGAAATGTATAACTGAGGGCATTCCAAAAGTTAATCTTGATAGATTTCTTGATTTTGATCTAGAGAAGATTTATATGTATTGTGCGGTGAATTGCATTGAAAATCCTTAAATTGCCAATTACATAAAGAAAACAAAGCAAATAGAAGATGATGAGAATAATAATGAAAGGGAAGAGACTTCCCAATATCCTCCTATTATTTCTTATGATAAATCAGGTGACGAGGAGGAACTTTCTGTTGAACCAATCTCATCAATAAGGAGCTCAAAGAAGATGGTTGAACCCACACATAATGTGAAGAAGAAAAGGAAGAGAAGGAGCAGCAAAGGTAAAAAGGTATCCCTCCCAAATGATGTTGCTCCTACTACTCATTGTGATGATGATAATTGCTATACTATTGGTGCTATCCATACTACTAATGACGAGAATGATTATGCTTATGATATGAAAAGGCCGAAGCTTGGGGAAGCTATGTTTGATGAGTATGAAATATTTGAGAATATATTTGCTGAAATTAATGTTTGTCCCAAGCTTGGGGATGCTACGTTTAATGAACATGATATTTTTAGCCTACCAAGTTTTGATATGCAAAGTTGTTATGATAATAGCATACCTTGTACCTATGATGATTATATTGATGAAAGTGGGTTTGGAAGAGTGTTAAGTTTAGGAAGTAGTGATCCCACTATTTTGGAGGATGTTGAATCTTATAATATTTATGAAAGTGGATTTTGAAGAGTGTCAACTTTATTTAGTGATGATTCCACTATCTTGGAAGAGGTTTCAATCGATTATGATGAGAATGAAGTTGCTACTTATGATGATTATTGTGAAACTTATGCTAAAAAAAGTAGTGTTGATTATATTTACAAATATTTTTATGATTATGATTACCCTTTTTCTGAACATTACTCTTTTAATGTGGAAACAATTTTTAGTGTTCAAGTCTCTTATGATACTCCCACTATTCCGAATGAGAAGAATTTTTCTTATGTGGAGAGTAGTAAATTTTCTATGCTTGTAGATCTTGAAAAGAATGCTTTAGGTGCTGGTTATATTGTTGAATTAATTCATTATGCTACTGAAAATTGTTATGAGGTAGGAATATATGCTTGTAGGAATTGCAATAATACCAAGTTTCCTCCCTATGTGCTTAAAATCTTGAAGCTATGCTTGGTTTACCTTCCCATGCTAGTTGATTATTGTTCTCTTAAGTTGTTTGCTCACAAAATCCCTATGCATAGGAAGTGGGTAAGGCTTAAATGTGCTAGTAATATGCTTCATGATGCTCCCACTATGTTTCAATTCTTATCTTTTATGTGAGCACATTGCCATCAGCATGCCTAGCTAAAAAGGCATTAAAGAAAAGTGCTTGTTGGGAGACAGCCCAATATTTACCCTTACTGTTTTTGCGTGTACACATGATTATGCTACTGTAGTAATCATGTTTTATAGCTTTTGTTTCAATAAAGTGCCAAGTAGAACCTTTGGGAAGACTTGGGTGAAGTTTATGTGATCTTGCTGTAAAAAACAGAAACTTTTGCACTCACGAATTTAGCTGCCATTTTTGACTGAAGAGTGATTTTAGGTTGATTCTTTTTGCATATTATGAATAGACAAATTCCTAAGGTCCTCAAATTTATTTCAGAATTGTTTGAGTTCCATAAGTATTCGTTTGATACAGATTACTACAGACTTTTCTGTTTTTTGACAGATTCTGTTTTCTATGTGTTGTTTGCTTATTTTGATGAATCTATGAGTAGCATCGGAGGGTATGAACCATAGAGAAGTTAGAATACAGTAGATATTACACCAATATGAATGTATAACGAGTTCATAACAGTACCTAAGTGGTGATTTTATTTTCTTATACTAACAGAGCTTACAAGTTTTGTGTTGAATTTTGTGTGGTTGAAGTTTTCAAGTTTTGGGTAAAGAGTTGATGGACCATGGAATAAGGAGTGGTAAGAGCCTAAGCTTGGGGATGCCCAAGGCACCCCAAGGTAATATTCAAGGATAACCAAAATCCTAAGCTTGGGGATGCTCCGGAAGGCATCCCCTCTTTCGTCTTCGTTCATCGGTAACTTTACTTGGAGCCATATTTTTATTCACCACATGATATGTATTTTGCTTGGAGCGTCATTTTATTTTGTTAGTATTTGCTTTCTGTTATTTAGAATATTGTTTTGCATCTTTATTTTCAATAAAAATGTCAAGGATAGCCTTTGCCATACTTATTTTGCTAGTATACATGTTGCTGTTTGAAAACAGAAAGTTTACCGCTGTTGCTAAAATTCCCTAGAAAAGTCAGAGAATGGTATAATAGTGAAACTTTTTGCATATTGAGATATGATAAATTTATTACAGTGGGAATTTTCTCTAATATTTTTGGATTTAGGGAAGTATGATGATTCTTTCATTCTTTACAGACTATACTGTTTTGGCAGATTGCTGTTATGTTTGAATTGTTTGCATATGTTTGCTTGTTTAATGATTCTATTTGAGGATAGGAGTGTTAAATATCAGAGGCATTTAGTATACAATTTTGAATAATAATTTTAGTGATTTGTTACAGTAGAAAATGATAAGGTTTTGCATTGGTTTATACTAACCTATCTCACGAGTTCTTGTTGAGTTTGTTGTGGATGAAGCTTTTGATAAAAAGAGAAACCATGATAGGAGAGGAATTAAGGAGACATAAAAGCGCAAGCTTGGGGATGCCCAAGGCACCCCAAGATAAAATTTCAAGAATTCTCAAGCATCTAAGCTTGGGGATGCCCCGGTAGGCATCCCACCTTTCTTCTTCAAAAACTATCGGTTAGTATAGGTTGAGCCTAAGTTTTTGCTTCTTCACATGAGTTGTGCTATCCTTGCATTGTCATTTATTTTGCTTTGCTTGCTGTTTGAATAAAATAACAAGATCTAAAATTCTTAAATGAGAGAGAGTCTTCACATAGTTACATAATTATTTTGCTACTCATTGATCTTCACTTATATCTTCTTGGAGTAGTTTGTCATTTACTCGTGTGCTTCACTTATATCCTATGAGTAAATGGTTGAATAAGTTGATTGTCATAAATCTGAAATTATATATGTCTCGTTCTCTTATCCCATGGGGAGTGATGACTTCACATCTAAGAAGTAGAGGTTGTAAATTTATTGAAGGTTAGCAAGCATTGTATTGGTCATTTAAACAATTCATGAAAGAATATTGAAGGAAGAGAGATTTCACATATAAATATACTATCCTAAACATCTTTTAAAATTGTGAGCAATCATTATGTATGACATGCTAAAGAGTTGATGTTGGACAAGGAAGACAACGTAATGGGTTATGTTTTCTCACATCTCAGTTAAAGTATATTGTCATGGATCATTAAAACATGTTGAGCTTGCCTTTCCCCCTCATGCTAGCCAAAATTCCTAGCACCAAGTAGAGATACTACTTGTGCTTCCAAATATCCTTAAACCCAGTTTTGCCATGAGAGTCCACCATACCTACCTATGGATTGAGTAAGATCCTTCAAGTAAGTTGTCATCGGTGCAAGCAATAAAAATTGCTCTCTAAATATGCATGACTTATTAGTGCGGAGAAAATAAGCTTTGTACAATCTTTTTATGGAAGCAATAAAAGCGACGGACTGCATAATAAAGGTCCATATACAAGGGGCAATATAAAGTGACGTTCTTTTGCATTAAGATTTTGTGTATCCAACCCTAAAAGCGCATGGCAACCTCTGCTTCCCTCTGCGAAGGGCCCATCTTTTACTTTATGTATTTTAGTTTATGCATGAGTCAAGGTGATCTTCACCTTTCCCTTTTTCATTTTATCCTTTGGCAAGCACTTTGTGTTGGGGTGATCCTGATATATATATATATCCAATTGAATGTAAGTTAGCATGAACTATTATTGTTGACATCACCCAAAGGTGAATACATTGGGAGGCAACACTATAAGCCCCTATCTTTCTCAGTGTTCGATTAAGACTTCATAACCACAAGTATTGCGTGAGTGTTAGCAATTGTAGAAGACTATATGATAGTTGAGTATGTGGAGTTTGCTATTCCTGAAAATAAGATGAATTGCATGTTGGGGAACGTAGCAGAAATTCAAAATTTTCCTACGTGCCACCAAGATCTATCTATGGAGAAACCAGCAACGAGGGGAAGGAGAGTGCATCTACATACCCTTGTAGATCGCTAAGCAGAAGCGTTCAAGAGCACGGGGTTGAAGGAGTCGTACTCGTCGTGATCCAAATCACCGGAGATCCTAGTGCCGAACGGACGGCACCTCCGCGTTCAACACACGTACAGCCCGGTGACGTCTCCCATGCCTTGATCCAGCAAGGAGAGAGGGAGAGGTTGAGGAAGACTGTGACGCCCTTGATTCAATCGTACACTAATCATACACGCAAATGTGTACGATCAAGATCAAGGACTCACGGGAAGATATCACAACACAACTCTAGACACAAATTAAAATAATACAAGCTTTATATTACAAGCCAGGGGCCTCGAGGGCTCAAATACATAAGCTCGAAAACACAAGAGTCAGCGGAAGCAACAATATCTGAGTACAGACATAAGTTAGACAAGTTTGCCTTAAGAAGGCTAGCACAAAAGCAACATCGATCGAAAAGGCAAGGCCTCCTGCCTGGGAGCCTCCTAACTACTCCTGGTCATCGGCGGCCTCCACGTAGTAGTAAGCATCGGCGCTGACATCTGGCTCCTGGGCTCCATCATCTGGTTGCATCAGCCGGAAAGAAGAAGAAAGGGGGAAAAGGGGGAGCAAAGCAACCGTGAGTACTCATCCAAAGTACTCACAAGCAAGGATCTACACTACATATGCAACATTATCAAAGCAAGGCTGTATATGTGGACTGGGCTGCAGAAATGCCAGAATAGAGAGAAGGCCTAGTCCTATCGAAGACTAGCATCTTCTCGAAACCACCATCTTGCAGCAACAGGAGGGAGTAGAGTAGCATAAAGTAAAGTAGCAGTGGTGTTATCAACCTCGGCCGGAGATCCTTTCTCGACTCCCTGCGAGAAAGAAATCCCAGAGCCATACTATCCAGTTATCATCACAATCAAATCCTCATCACCATCCAGTTCTAGTTGTATCGATCGGGATACAACTCCAAGTGTCCGTTACCGTAGGACAGGCTATCGATGATGTTTTCTTCCCTGCAGGGGTGCACCAACTTACCCACCACGCTCGCTTAACTCCGGCCGGACACACTTTCCAGGGTCATGCCCGGCCTCGGCCAAACAATACGCCGCAACCCGACCTAGGCTTAATAGAGAGGCCAGCACGCCGGACTAAACCTATGCCCCCAGGGGTCATGGGCCATCTCCCCGGGAACTCCTGCACGTTGCGAGGGTGGCCGGTGAGCAGACCTAGCTACCTCCTTCAACAAGGCAGGCGCTTACACAGTCCAACCCGGCGCGTGCCGCTCAGTTGCTGACGTCTATTAAGCTTCGGCTGATGTATACGACGCAAAACGCCCATACTATGCCCACGTGATGGTTAGTGCTATCAGGCCAGAGGCCCCTCGGATCAAATATCCAAATCGTAGTGGATTAGGAACGCGCGGTAACAAGCAGAGACTCATGAAAGATGTGAACCCGTTGCCCCGTCTCGAGGACTTGCGGCAAGGGCTAGGAATGCCCGGCCACGCCTCGTAATTATCTCGCGGGCACCCTCCAGGTCAACCCGACTCCACATCACTCGCAATTAAGCTCGCGCGGGTACCCCTCAGTGTCGACCCTTCTTTCCAAGTAACAGTGGTAAAGTCCAAGTATCCGTGTGTCCAAATATTAAGGGGAAAACCCGAGGAATCACCCCCGGTGAATTCCACTTGATGTAATCATCAAGGTGAACGTGAGAGGATCCACCCTCGAGGTTCACACTTCAGGGGTTGCACGACAGAGCCGTATCGGAAGTGGTTAAGGAGGAAATCACCCTCGATGACCATGACCGAATAGCTACACTACAGGTTAACATCAGAAGTGTTGTAGAGGTCTCACCCTCGGCACTCAATAGTAACACTGCAGAGTCGAGCAACGAAGGGGCGTGATGTGACGTGAGGTGTCGGGTCCTGGTCTTCGATCCCGTTGATCGGGTCTTCTGATAATCCAGCGGGGCAGTCGAGTCAAGTGGGGGGGTCACTGATGGGTCTCTAACCAACCTATACTAAGCAGTTTAGGATAAGCAGGTAAGGTACAACAGTAGGTACAAAAGTAGGCTATGCATCAGAATAGGTGCAAACAATAACAGTAGCAAAATCTAATGCAAGCATGAGAGAAAGGAATGGGCGATATCAGGATGATCAAAGGGGGGGCTTGCCTGGTCGCTCTGGCAAGGAGGGGTCGTCGTCGACGTAGTCGATCACAGGGGCGGCATCGGTCTCGGGGTCTACTGGAGAGAAGAGGGGGAAGAAACAGTAAATATAAAGCAGACATAGCATCACAAAGCGTAACATGGCAATATGTTGTGCTGTGTGCGACCTAACGCATGGCTACACGATATAGGTGAAGGGGGAATTCAACCGGGAATGTATTCCCGGTTCCGGACCCATGTCACACAGATGACCGGAGGGGAAAATGTTCCATGTTCAGCATGCTAGAGGCATGTGACAGCTGAACGGACCGCATTTTCAGATTCGTTGGATTTTTCTGAGCAACTTTCATATAGAAAACATTTTCATCTGAGTTACAGATTAGTTTATATGAATTTTCTAAGTTTTAAACATACTCTGGAATTATTTAAAATTAATAGAAAAGGAATATGATGTCAGCATGATGCCATGCTGACATCAGCAAGTCAACAGACCCGCTGACTGGTCAAACTGACCAATAGGTCCCACCAGTCAGCCTCTCTTACGTAACAGAGTTTATTTCAAACTAATCTGGGGTTATTTAGCTACTGGGCCCCACATGTCAGTGACTCGTTAGGGTAACTAATTAGTTTTATTTATAAAACCGGTTTAGTTAATCTAATTATGTGGCGGGGCCCGCACGTCAGTGTCACAGAGAAGCCCAGTCAGCATGTTGACTGGTCAAACCAGTCAACAGGGACCCGTGGGGCCCAACGTCAGTGGCACAGATGGCCCACCTGCCAGGCCACGTCGGCGACGGCGCCGGAGACAACTCCGGCGACCAAAAACGACGGCGGCGCGCTCGGGAGGTGGTCGGGTTATGCGCACAGGGCGCCGTTTCTAGCGCGACCGGGCCCGTTCGAACGAGAAGACGACGAGGAGGCGATCTGGGGTGGTGGGAAAGGCTGTGGTGGTCGGGAACGTCGACGGCGAGCGGCGAGGCGGACGCCAGACTCCGGTCGTCGTCGGGATCGGGGCTGGGGGCATGAGAGGGCGAGAGGAAGGGCTCGCCGGGCTCCTGGGAACACCAGGAGCACGACGGAGGGCTCAGATGGGGACCATGGCAGCGGTGGCCACGGCGGTGACGCAGCAGAGCGACGGTGAGCTATGGCGGTTGCGGCGAGCGAGCTAGAGAGGGAGGCGGCCTACGTGAGAGAAGGGAGAGGGGGAGGAGCTCACCTTGCGGCACGCACGGTGGCCCTCGGAGGCTTAGTAGCAGCAGAGACGTCGCCGGAGTCGAAGGGGATCGCCGGAGCAGAGGCGGAAGGAGGGCGGCTCGATCCGCTGCCTGCGGTGCTCCCCGGCTTGCGCTCATGGACGGGGACGAGGAAGTCGACGACGATGGAGCTTCTGGACAGGTCGGCAAGGCGAACGGGTCCCGGTTGGCCGCGAGGACGGGCGAGGCACGGCGGCGACCGCATCGGCCTCCTCTCCAGAACGAAGGAGTGGTAGAGGGAGAGGCGGAGAGGGCGAGGGGGTTCGGGGCGTGGGTGGAGGTAGGTGGGGAGGAGGTCGAGGCGTCGAGGGGAGGGGTCGACCTTATCCTCCTCGTCGACGGCGAGGTGGTTCGGCGGGGACGGCGCCCCTGTAGCGGCGCACACCAAGGGAACAGGAAGGGGGCGCGGTGCGGGGAGCTGGGCCGGCTGGTTGAGGTGGGCCGAGGCCCATGGGGGGGGCACGGTGGCCAGCTGGGCCAGTCGGCCCAGTTGAGGGGGGCTTTTCCTTTTCTTTGTTTTTTTTGTTTTTCTTTTCCAGCAGCTTTTGCATTTTCTTTTTGCCACAATTGACTTTGCAAAATTATGCCACTGGCCAAAACAATCTCAAAGAATTAAAGTGCACTGCCTCAAAAAGGTTGGGAGGCTTTTGGAATAGTTGCCAATTTTATAAATTAAAAAGGGCATTTAATTTATTGCTTAGGTCACTGCTTTAAGTAGTTTAGGCCACTTAAACCCTTTGCAAAAATGTTGGTTCACCACCAATATTAGTTGTGGATTATTCGGCACATGATGAACATTTTTGTGTTCATGTCTGAGCATTTTGAATTTCACTCATAAGTTTAAATTGAATTCAACTGGAATGTGAAAGAGTATGAGACAAAAATGATCAGGCACATGTTTAGCAAAACAATTAACTTAACCCCAGGGGTTACTGTAGCATCATTACACCGGGGTGTTACAACTCTCCTCCTCTAAAAGAAATTCTCGTCCCGAGAATTAAGAGGTAGAAGGGAACAAGTCGGGGTATTCAGCACGGAGGTTATCCTCGCGTTCCCAAGTGGCTTCATCCTTAGAATGATTTGACCATTGCACCTTGAGGAACTTGGTAACCTTCTGGCGTGTTCGACGTTCAGCTTCTTCAAGAATGCAGATCGGATGCTCCTTGTATGTGAGATCATCTTGAATTTCAATCAATTCCGGATCCACTTCACATTCCGGATCCTTTAAGCATCGACGAAGTTGCGACACGTGGAAGATGTCATGAACATGAGAGAATTGAGGTGGCAACTCCAGTTGATAAGCCACCAGTCCACGACGGGCCAGAATGCGGAAAGGACCAATGTAGCGCGGAGCTAGCTTGCCCTTGACTCCGAACCAATGAGTGCCTCTCAAAGGAGTGACACGCAGATAAGCTTGTTCACCAGGTTGATAAGTTGAACCCCAGTGTTTTCGGTCATAGTTGCTCTTCTGGTGGGACTGGGCCGCCTTGAGATTATCCCAGACAATGCGAACTTGCTCTTCAGCTTGTTGAATAATGTCTGGACCAATGAGTGCCCATTCCCCAGTTTCTGACCAATTCAGAGGGGTTCGGCACTTACGTCCATAGAGCACTTCGAAGGGTGCCATCTTCAAGCTGGCTTGATAGTTGTTGTTATAAGAGAACTCCACATAAGGGAGAGATTCTTCCCACTTCTTGCCAAAAGAAATAACACAAGCTCGAAGCATGTCTTCAAGAATTTGATTGACTCGCTCGACTTGGCCTTGGGATTGGGGATGATAAGCAGTGCTCCAGGTAATATGAGTTCCCATTGCCTCTTGGAAACTATCCCGGAACTTTGAAGTGAATAAACTGCCATGGTCTGAACTGATCTCCTTCGGAATGCCATGGAGTGACACAATTCTGGAGATATACAAGTTTGCTAATTGACTAGCAGTGATTGTCTCCTTGACTGGCAGAAAGTGAGCAACTTTCGAGAATTGGTCGGTGACAACAAAGATAGCATCGTTACCTTTCTAAGACTTGGGAAGTCCAGTGACGAAGTCCATTTGAATCTTATCCCACTTCCATTCAGGAATCGGAAGCGGTTGTAGATGTCCAGCCGGTTTCTGATGTTCTGCTTTGACGTGACGGCAGACGTCACATTCTTCGATATATCGAGCAATGTCTTGCTTCATTTTAGACCACCAGTACTTCTGACGGATGTCTAGATACATCTTGGTACTTCCCGGATGAATAGAGAGAGGGGTGTCATGCGCTTCTTTCATCACCTTCTCTGTCATAAGCTCGAACCGGGGTACTACAATGCGATCTCTGAAGTATAAGGTTCCATCTTCACCAAGTGAGAAATCTTTGGATTTCTCTAAGGCAAGATCCTTTTTCATCAAATCACCGTGAGCATCTTTGGCTTGAGCAGACTTAATTGCTTTCAGCAGAGTTGGTTCCAGTACAAGGTTATTCAGAGAACCCTGTGGAACTAGTTGAAGGTTTAGCTTGCATAGCTCTTCATAAAGGTGGGGTTGAGCTTTGTAGACCATGTGATTATTGCAATAAGACTTGCGGCTCAGGGCATCAACCATTACATTAGCCTTACCAGGGGTATAAGATATACCGCAGTTGTAGTCCGCAATAGCTTCCATCCACCGCTGCTGACGGAGGTTCAGATCTGGTTGAGTAAACAGGTACTTCAGACTCTGATGATCAGTGAAGATCTCACAACGATTACCGAGAAGGTACTGTCGCCATAGCTTCAATGCAAAGATAATCGCTGCAAGCTCAAGGTCATGAACCGGGTAGTTTTCCTTGTGAGGACGCACTTGACGGGAAGCATAAGCAATCACCCTGCGCTCTTGCATTAGAACACAGCCTAATCCTTGACGTGAAGCGTCACAATAGATGACGAAGTCCTTGCAAGAATCAGGAGGAGCAAGCACTGGGGCAGAAGTCAGCTTGTCCTTGAGTTCCTGGAAACTTTCCTGACATTTGTTTGTCCAGTGGAACTTAACGCCTTTGTGAAGCAGATTAGTCAGTGGCTTGGCGATCTTGGAGAAATTCTTAACAAAGCGGCGACAATAGCTGGCTAGTCTGAGAAAGCTTCTGACTTGCTTGACAGTCTTCGGAGGGGTCCAGTCAAGAATAGCCTGAACGCGCTCTGGGTTGACGACAATACCATCCTTGGAGATGACATGACCAAGGTAGGTGACTTCGGGCAACCAGAATTCACACTTGGAATAATTGGCATAAAGTTGATGCTCTCGAAGCTTCTCCAGAACAAGACGAAGATGTTCAACATGTTCTTCTTTATTCTTCGAATATACCAGGATATCATCCAGATAGACTACGACGAACTTGTCGAGGTAATCCATGAATATATAGTTCATCAGACGAGAGAATGTAGCTAGAGCATTGGTTAAACCGAATGACATGATGGTGTACTCGTAAGAACCATAACGAGTGACGAAGGCGGTCTTTGGAATATCCTCTTCACGAACACGGATCTGGTGGTAACCCAACCTCAAGTCAAGTTTAGAGAATATCGATGAACCAGCAAGTTGATCATACAGATCATTGATCCGAGGCAGGGGATATTTGTTCTGAATTGTAGCTTGGTTGATAGGACGGTAGTCTTGGACCAAACGGTTCGTACCGTCCTTCTTCTTAACGAAGAGAGAAGGTGCTCCCCAAGCAGAGGAACTTGGACGAATGAAACCCTTGCAAAGAGATTTGTCGATTTCCTCCTTAAGTTCTACGAGTTCATGAGGTGGCATCTTGTAGGGTCGTTTAGCAATAGGAACGGTGCCTGGTTTCAAATCGATGACGAACTCAACAGCCCGGGCAGGGGGTATTCCTGGAAGTTCTTCTGGAAATACGTCTTGGAAGTCGCGAACGACTAGAATCTTTTCAATTCCCTCAAGAGGTGCCGCGTTCAACGCATTCAAAGCATAAAGTCGAGCTTCAGCATTTTGAACCAGACGAGCATTGTAGCTTACTATCTCATCTGAAGGGTGCAGAAGGTGGACGGTTTTAGTGGCACAAACGATAGAAGCCGTATGTGCTTTCAACCAATCCATTCCTAGAATGAGGTCAATATTGGAAGACTTAAGAATAATGGGAGAGGTATGGAACTCTAATCCTTCAATCTCAATGAGGACGTTGTGGCTAACCATGGTGGTTCGACATTGGCCCGCGGGGGTGTTTACCACAAATGGAATGTGCATCTCTTCGTATTTAATGCCATGCCTGAATGCAAAATCTTCTGACATGAATGAATGTCATGCTCCTGAATCGAATAAAACAGAAGCCGGTACTGTATTAACAAGGAGAGTACCCATCACAGTGGCAGGCTGGTCTTGAGCTTCATTCAGATCAACATGATTAGCCTGACCATGACCATAAGGTCTGGCATTGTTGTTATGGGGCTGATTGTTACGACGAGTAGAAGGCAGAGCCAGCTGATCCTGATTCTGAGGGCATTTCCTGGAGCGGTGACCGGGAAGGCCAGACTTGAAGCATAGACCATCATTGGGATTGGGAGCAGAAGCTTGGGGTGGTACAGCCCGTAGGGGCTGCCTCTGCGGTGGAGGAGGCAGACGAGGTGCAACATAGGACTGTCTTGGTGTAGGTGCAGTTGAACGATACATGCTGTGGGGAATCCATATCCGACGCTTCTGCGCTGACGGGCCCGAAGATGAGCCAACGTCGCGACTACGCCTAAGGGATCCCTGGTGTTCCTGAAGACCAGTCTCAACCTGAATAGCCTTGTTCACCAAGGTGGCAAAGTCGGCAAAGTCATGAACGAGCAATGCTAGCTTGATATTAGGGTGAAGTCCATCACGAAACTTCTCTTGATTACGAACATCAGTTGCAATGTCTTCTTCAGCATAATGTGACAAGTCCAGAAATTCCCGTTGATAAGCATCTACAGACTTGTTGCCTTGGGTGAGGTTGCGGAACTCTCGCTTCTTCTTGTCCATGGTTCCCTGAGGAATGAAACGGGCACAGAAGGCAGCTTGGAAATCCGGCCAAGTAATGACCATTCCAGCAGGTAGGGACGCTTGTGGCTGTCCCACCATTGAGCAGCAGGACCCTTCAGGAAGAAGGATGCGAAGGTGACATAGCTGGCAGGGGCAACACTAGCAGACTCCATTTCATATGTGATGTCGCAGAGCCACCAATCAGCATCAAGGGGTTGAGTTGAGCTGCGGTAAATAGTTGGGTTGAGGCGCATGAAGTCTTGCAGAGTTATTGGGGTTGGCTGTTGATTCATGTTCGGACGAGGAAACTAAGCCATCATTCCTTCCATGAACTGGCGATTCAACTCAAACTGTTGCATCATTCCAGCAAAGAATTTAGGCGGTGGTGGATCATTGGCACCACGGCCACGACCAGCGGGTCTAACTATCCTGCTGACATGTAACAGGGGGTAGTTCAGCATTGAGCATTTGCAAAGACAAGGATCATTCATGATGAAGCATGCATAAGGAAAGATGTACGATGGATTCCACTTCGTAGTCAACACGACAGGTGTGTGTACTATTCAAGAGGCTATTCTAAGGAATAACTATGGCTTTATCCAACTTCGGGGTGGATGTGGTCACGGGATCCTAATGTTAGTAAATTCGTTTAACCCGAGTAGAAGAGAGTTCAGAGTCCCAGAGTATAGGCGAGGAGTAAAAGATGCTAATACCACCCAATGGCGACGTGGGACCGTAAGCCACACAGCCAATGTTAGTAAAAGTTTTTCGGTGACTAGACTCAACTTCGGCCCACGAGTTGGAAAGGGGCTACCTACAGGCAGTCGGCTCTGATACCAACTTGTGACGCCCTCGATTCAATCGTACACTAATCATACACGCAAATGTGTACGATCAAGATCAAGGACTCAAGGGAAGATATCACAACACAACTCTAGACACAAATTAAAATAATACAAGCTCTATATTACAAGCCAGGGGCCTCGAGGGCTCGAATACATAAGCTCAAAAACACAAGAGTCGGCGGAAGCAACAATATCTGAGTACAGCCATAAGTTAGACAAGTTTGCCTTAAGAAGGCTAGCACAAAAGCAACATCGATCGAAAAGGCAAGGCCTCCTGCCTGGGAGCCTCCTAACTACTCCTGGTCATCGGCGGCCTCCACGTAGTAGTAAGCATCGGCGGTGACATCTGGCTCCTGGGCTCCGTCATCTGGTTGCATCAGCCGGAAAGAAGAAGAAAGGGGGAAAAGGGGGAGCAAAGCAACCGTGAGTACTCATCCAAAGTACTCGCAAGCAAGGATCTACACTACATATGCAACATTATCAAAGGAAGGTTGTATATGTGGACTGGGCTGCAGAAATGCCAGAATAGAGACAAGGCCTAGTCCTATCGAAGACTAGCATCTTCTCGAACCCACCATCTTGCAGCAACAGGAGGGAGTAGAGTAGCATAAAGTAAAGTAGCAGTGGTGTTATCAACCTCGGCCGGAGATCCTTTCTCGACTCCCTGCGAGAAAGAAATCACAGAGGCATACTATCCAGTTATCATCACAATCAAATCCTCAACACCATCTAGTTCTAGTTGTATCGATCGGGATACAACTCCAAGTGTCCGTTACCGTAGGACAGGCTATCAATAGATGTTTTCTTCCCTGCAGGGGTGCACCAACTTACCCACCACGCTCGCTTAACTCCGGCCGAACACACTTTCCAGGGTCATGCCCGGCCTCGGCTAAACAATACGCCGCAACCCGACCTAGGCTTAATAGAGAGGCCAGCACGCCGGACTAAACCTATGCCCCCAGGGGTCATGGGCCATCTCCCCGGGAACTCCTGCACGTTGCGAGGGCGGCCGGTGAGCAGACCAAGCTACCTCCTTCAACAAGGCAGGTGCTTACGCAGTCCAACCCGACGCGCGCCGCTCAGTCGCTGACATCTATTAAGCTTCGGCTGATGTATACGACGCAGAACGCCCATACTATGCCCACGTGATGGTTAGTGCTATCAGGCCAGAGGCCCCTCGGATCAAATATCCAAATCGTAGTGGATTAGGAACGCGCGGTAACAAGCAGAGACTCACGAAAGATGTGACCCCGTTGCCCCGTCTTGAGGACTTGCGGCAAGGGCTAGGAATACCCGGCCACGCCTCGTAATTATCTCGCGGGCACCCTCCAGGTCAACCCGACTCCACATCACTCGCAATTAAGCTCGCGGGGGTACCCCTCAGGGTCGACCCGTCTTTCCAAGTAATAGTGGTAAAGTCCAAGTATCTGTGTGTCCAAACATTAAGGGGAAAACCCGAGGAATCACCCCCGGTGAATTCCACTCGATGTAATCATCAAGGTGAACATAAGAGGATCCACCCTCGAGGTTCACACTTGAGGGGTTGCACGATAGAGCCGTATCGGAAGTGGTTAAGGAGGAAATCACCCTCGATGACCACGACCGAATAGCTACACTACAGGTTAACATCAGAAGTGCTGTAGAGGTCTCACCCTCGGCACTCAATAGTAACACTGCAGAGTCGAGCAACGAAGGGGCGTGATGTGACGTGAGGTGTCGGGTCCTCGTCTTCGATCCCATTGATCGGGTCTTCTGATAATCCAGCGAGGCAGTCGAGTCAAGTGGGGGGATCACTGATGGGTCTCTAACCAACCTATACTAAGAAGGTTAGGATAAGCAGGTAAGGTACAACAGTAGGTACAAAAGCAGGCTATGCATCAGAATAGGTGCAAACAATAACAGTAGCAAAATCTAATGCAAGCATGAGAGAAAGGAATGGGCGATATCGGGATGATCAAAGGGGGGGCTTGCCTGGTTGCTCTGGCAAGGAGGGGTCGTCGTTGACGTAGTCGATCACAGGGGCGGCATCGGTCTCGGGGTCTACCGGAGAGAAGAGGGGGAAGAAACAGTAAATATAAATAGACATAGCATCACAAAGCGTAACATGGCAATATGTTGTGCTGGGTGCGACCTAACGCATGGCTACACGATATAGGTGAAGGGGGAATTCAACCGGGAATGTATTCCCGGTTCCAGACCCGTGTCACACAGATGACCGGAGGGGAAAATGTTCCATGTTCAGCATGCTAGAGGCATGTGACAGCTGAACGGACCGCATTTTCAGATTCGTTGGATTTTTCTAAGCAACTTTCATATAGAAAACATTTTCATCCGAGTTACAGATTAGTTTATATGAATTTTCTAAGTTTTAAACATACTCTACAATTATTTAAAATTAATAGAAAAGGAATATGATGTCAGCATGATGCCATGCTGACATCAGCAAGTCAACAGACCCGCTGACTGGTCAAACTGACCAATAGGTCCCACCAGTCAGCCTCTCTTACGTAACAGAGTTTATTTCAAACTAATCTGGGGTTATTTAGCTACTGGGCCCCACATGTCAGTGACTGGTTAGGTTAACTAATTAGTTTTATTTATAAAACCGGTTTAGTTTATCTAATTACATGGCGGGGCCCGCACGTCAGTGTCACAAAGAAGCCCAGTCAGCATGTTGACTGGTCAAACCAGTCAACAGGGACCCGTGGGGCCCAGCGTTAGTGGCACAGATGGCCCACCTGCCAGGCCACGTCGGCGACGGTGCCGGAGACAGCTCCGACGACCAAAAATGACGGCGGCGCGCTCGGGAGGTGGTCGGGTTACGCGCACAGGGCGCCATTTCTAGCGCGACCGGGCTTGTTCGAACGAGAAGACGACGAGGAGGCGATCTGGGGTGGTGGGAGAGGCTGCGGTGGTCGGGAACGTCGACGGCAAGCGGCGAGGCGGACGCCGGACTCCGGTCGTCGTCGGGATCGGGGCTGGGGGCACGAGAGGGCGAGAGGAAGGGCTCGCCGGGCTCCTGGGAACACCAGGAGCATGATGGAGGGCTCAGATGGGGACCATGGCAGCGGTGGCCACGGCGGTGATGCAGCAGAGCGACGGTGAGCTATGGCGGTTGCGGCGAGCGAGCTAGAGAGGGAGGCGGCCTACGTGAGAGAAGGGAGTGGGGGAGGAGCTCACCTTGCGGCACGCACGGTGGCCCTCGGAGGCTTAGTAGCAGCAGAGACGTCGCCGGAGTCGAAGGGGATCGCCGGAGCAGAGGCGGAAGGAGGGCGGCTCGATCCGCTGCCTGCGGTGCTCCCCGGCTTGCGCTCGTGGACGGGGACGAGGAAGTCGACGACGGTGGAGCTTCTGGACAGGTCGGCGAGGCGAACGGGTCCCGGTGGCCGCGAGGACGGGCGCGGCACGGCGGCGACCGCGTCGGCCTCCTCTCCAGAACGAAGGAGTGGGAGAGGGAGAGGCAGAGAGGGCGAGGGGGTTCGGGGCGTGGGTGGAGGTAGGTGGGGAGGAGGTCGAGGCGTCGAGGGGAGGGGTCGACCTTATCCTCCTCGTCGATGGCGAGGTGGTTCGGCGGGGATGGCGCCCCAGTAGCGGCGCGCACCAGGGGAACAGGAAGGGGGCGCGGTGCGGGGAGCTGGGCCGGCTAGTTGAGGTGGGCCGAGGCCCATGGGTGGGGCACGGTGGCCAGCTGGGCCAGTCGGCCCAGTTGAGGGGGGGGGGCTTTTCCTTTTCTTTGTTTTTTTCTTTTTCTTTTCCAGCAGCTTTTGCATTTTCTTTTTGCCACAATTGACTTTGCAAAATTATGCCACTGGCCAAAACAATCTCAGAGAATTAAAGTGCACTGCCTCAAAAAGGTTGGGAGGCTTTTCGAATAGTTGCCAATTTTATAAATTAAAAAGGGCATTTAATTTATTGCTTAGGTCACTGTTTTAAGTAGTTTAGGCCACTTAAACCCTTTGCAAAAATGTTGGTTCACCACCAATATTAGTTGTGGATTATTTGGCACATGATGAACATTTTTGTGTTCATGTCTGAGCATTTTGAATTTCACTCATAAGTTTAAATTGAATTCAACTGGAATGTGAAAGAGTATGAGACAAAAATGATCAGGCACATGTTTAGCAAAACAATTAACTTAACCCCAGGGGTTACTGTAGCATCATTACACCGGGGTGTTACAAAGACTCCATCCAGCAGTAGCACAACGGCGTGGTGGTGGTGGTGGAGGAGCGTGGCAATCCTGCAGGGCTTCGCCAAGCACCTGCGGGAGAGGAGGAGGTGTCACGGGAGGGAGGGAGGCGCCAGGGCTTCAGGTGCGGCTGCCCTCCCTCCCCTCCACTATATATAGGGGCAGGGGAGGGGGCGCAGCCTTGGCCCTTCCTCCAAGGAAGGGTGCGGCTAGGGAGGAGTCCATCCTCCCCAAGGCACCTAGGAGGTGCCTTCCCCCTTTAGGACTCTCCCTTTCCCTTATCTCTTGGCGGTATTGTACGTGCCCGAGATTCGATCGTCGGTATCCCGATACCTTGTTCAATCTCGTTACCGGCAAGTCTGTTTACTCGTTCCGTAACACATCATCCCGTGATCAACCCCTTGGTCACATTGTGCACATTATGATGATGTCCTACCGAGCGGGCCCAGAGATACCTCTCTGTTAACCGGAGTGACAAATCCCAGTCTCGATTCGTGCCAACCCAACCGACACTTTCGGAGATACCTGTAGTGCACCTTTATAGCCACCCAGTACGTTGTGACATTTGGTACACCCAAAGCATTCCTACGATATCCGGGAGTTGCACAATCTCATGGTCCAAGGAAATGATACTTGACATTTAGAAAAGCTTTAGCATATGAACTACGATCTTTGTGCTAGGCTTAGGATTGGGTCTTGTCCATCACATCATTCTCCTAATGATGTGATCCTGTTATCAACGACATCCAATGTCCATGGTCAGGAAACTGTAACCATCTATTGATCAACGAGCTAGTCAACTAGAGGCTTACTAGGGACATGGTGTTGTCTATGTACCCACACATGTATCTGAGTTTCCTTTTAATACAATTATAGCATGGATAATAAACGATTATCATGAACAAGGAAATATAATAATAACTAATTTATTATTGCCTCTAGGGCATATTTCCAACAGTATCCCACTTACACTACAGTCAATTATCTAGTTCACATCGCCATGTGATTAACACTGATAGGTCACATCGTCATGTGACCGACATCCAAAGAGTTTACTAGTGTCTCAAACTAGTTCACATCACCATGTGACTAAGTCTCAGTGAGTTCTGGGGTTTGATATGGTTTTGCTTGTGAGAGAGGTTTTAGTCAACGGGTCTGTAACATTCAGATCTGTATGTTCTTCGCAATTCTCTATGTCATATTGTAAATTCTGCTTCCGCGCTCCACTTGGAGCTATTCCAAATGGTTGCTCCACTATATGTATCCGGTTTGCTACTCAGAGTCACTCGGATAGGTGTTAAAGCTTGCATCGACGTAACCCTTTACGCCGAACTCTTTATCACCTCCATAATCGAGAAACATGTCCTTTATTTACTCCAAGGACAATTTTTGACCGCTGTCCAATGATCCATTCCTGGATCATTCTTGTACCCCTTGACTGACTCATGGCAAGGCACACTTCCGGTGCAGTACACAACATAGCATACTATAGAGCCTATGTCTGAAGCATAGAGGACGACCTTTGTCCTTTCTCTCTCTTCTGCCGTGGTCGAGCTTTAACTCTTAACTTCATACCTTACAACTCAGGCAAGAACTCCTTCTTGACTGATCCATCTTGAACACCTTCAAGATCATGTCAAGGTATGTGCTCATTTGAAAGTAAACATTTTGATCTATCTTATAGATCTTGATGCTTATTGTTCAAGTAGCCTAATCCAGGTTTTCCATTGAAAAACACTTTTCGAACAACCCTATATGCTTTCTAGAAATTCTACATCATTTCTGATCAACAATATGTCAACAACATATACTCATCAGAAATTCTATAGTGCTCCCACTCACTTCTTTGGAAATACAAGTTTCTCATAAACTTTGTATAAACCTAAAATCTTTGATCATCTCATCAAAGTGTACATTCCAACTCCAAGATGCTTACTCCAGTCCTTAGAAGGATTGCTAGAGCTTTGCATACTTGTTAGCGTCTTTCAGGATTGTCAAAAACCTTCTGGTTGTATCACATACAACCTTTTCTCAAGAAAACTGTCAAGGAAACAATGCTTTGACATCCTATATGCAAGATTTCATAAATAATGCAGTAACTGCTAATCCAATTCCAACAGACTCTTAGCATCGCTACGAGTGAGAAAGCCTCA
Organism: Triticum dicoccoides; assembly: GCF_002162155.2. NCBI lineage: Eukaryota > Viridiplantae > Streptophyta > Magnoliopsida > Poales > Poaceae > Triticum > Triticum dicoccoides. The sequence continues at coordinate 89,749,417 of NC_041385.1, forward strand.
CCGTGGTCAACTCCTTGAACTCGTCGGAAAATATCTTTAACGACAAGTCGAGCTTTCTTAATGGTGATACTTACCATCATTGTCTGTCTTCCTTTTAAAATCCATCTTTACCCAATGGCCTTACGACCATCAAGTATTTCTTCCAAAGTCATGGATCCTCTCTCGGATTTTATGGCCTCGAGCCATTCGTCGGAATCCAGGCCCACCATCGCTTCTCCATAGCTCGTAGGTTCATTGTTGTCTAGCAACATGACCTCTAAGACAGGATTGCGTACCACTCTGAAGTAGTACGCGTCCTTGTTGACCTACAAGGTACGGTAGCGACTTGATCCGAAACTTCATGATCACTATCATAAGCTTCTACTTCAATTGGTGTAGGCGCCACAGGAACAACTTCATGTGCCCTGCTACACACTAGTTGAAGTGATGGTTCAACAACCTCATCAAGTATCCACCATCCTCCCACTCAATTCTTTCAAGAGAAACTTTTCCTCGAGAAAGGACCCGATTCAAGGAACAATCCTTTTGTTTCTGGATTTGAAATAGGAGGTATACCCAACTGTTTTGGGTGTCCTATGAAGATGCATTTATCCATTTTGGGTTCGAGCTTATCACGATGAAACTTTTTCACATAAGCGTCGCAGCCCCAAACTTTTAAGAAACGACAATTTTGGTTTCTCCAAACCATAGTTCAAATGGTGTCGTCTCAACGGAATTACGTGGTGCCCTATTAAAGTGAGTGCGGTTGTCTCTAATGCCTAACCCATGAACGATAGTGGTAATTCAATAAGAGACATCATGGTACGCACCATATCCAATAGGGTGCAACTATGATGTTCGGACACACCATCACACTATGGTGTTCCAGGCGGTATTAATTGTGAATCAATTTCCACAATGTCTTAATTGCGTGCCAAAGCTCGTAACTCAGATACTCATCTCTATGATCATATCATAGAAATTTTATCGTCTTGTCACGATGATCTTCAACTTCACTCTGAAATTACTTGAACCATTCAATAATTCAGACTTGTGTTTCATCAAGTAAATATACTCAGTATCTACTTAAATCATCTGTGAAGTAAGATCATAACGATATTCACTGCATGCCTCAGCACTCCTTGGACTGCACACATCAAAGTGTGTTACTTCCAACAAGTTGCTATCTTGTTCCATTTTACTGAAAATGAGGCTTTTCAGTCATCTTGCCCATGTGGTATGATTTGCATATCTCAAGTGATTCAAAATCAAGTGAGTCCAAACGATCCATCTGCATGGAGTTTCTTCATGCGTATACACCAATAGACATGGTTTGCATGTCTCACACCTTTCAAAAACGAGTGAGTCCAAAGATCCATCAACATGGAGCTTCTTCATGCGTTTTATACCAATATGGCTTACATAGCAGTGCCACAAGTAAGTGGTACTATCGTTACTATCTTATATCTTTTGGCATGAAAATGTGTATCACTACGATCGAGATTCAATAAACCATTCTTTTAGGTGCAAGACCATTGAAGGTATTATTCAAATAAATAGAGTAACAATTATTCTCCTTAAATGAATAACCGTATTGCGATAGACACAATCCAATCATGTCTATGCTCAACGCAAACACCAAGTGACAACTATTCAGGTTTATTACTAATCTTGATGGTAGAGGGAGCGTGCGATGTTTGATCACATCAACCTTGGAAACACTTCCAACACATATCGTCAGCTCACCTTTAGCTAGTATCCGTTTATTCCGTAGCTTTTATTTCGTGTTACTAACACTTAGCAACCGAACCGGTATCTTATACCCTGGTGCTACTAGGAGTACTAGTAAAGTACACATTAACATAATGTATATCCAATATACTTCTATTGAACTTGCCAGCCGTCTTATCTACCAAGTAGCTAGGGTAATTCTGCTCTAGTGGCTGTTCTCCTTATTACAGAAGCACTTAGTCTCGGGTTTTGGGTTCAACCTTGGGTTTCTTCACTGGAGCAGCAACTGATTTGTCGTTTCATGAAGTATCCCTTCTTGCCCTTGCCCTTCTTGAAACTAGTGGTTTCACCAACCATCAACAATTGATGCTCCTTCTTGATTTCTACTTTTGCGGTGTCAAACATCATGAATACCTCAAGGATCATCATATCTATCCCTGACATGTTATAGTTCATCACGAAGCTCTAGCAGCTTGGTGGCAATGACTTTGGAGAAACATCACTATCTCATCTAGAAGATCAACTCCCACTCGATTCAAGTGATTGTTGCACTCAGACAATCTGAGCACAACCTCAACGATTGAGCTTTTCTCCCTTAGTTTGCAGGCTAAGAAAATCGCCGGAGGTCTTATACCTCTTGATGCGGGCACGAGCCTAAAATCCCAATTTTAGCCCTCGAAACATCTCATATGTTCCGCGACGTTTCGAAAAACGTCTTTGGTGCCTCAACTCTAAACCGTTTAACTAAACTATCACGTAGTTATCAAAACGTGCATGACCGATGTTCGTAACATCCACAAACGACGTTTGGGGTTCGGCACACTAAGCGGTGCATTAAGGACATAAGCTTTCTACTGTCCGCATAATCGCTACTGTCAACTTTCAACTATATTTTCTCTAGGAACATATCTAAAACAGTGGAACTAAAGCGCGAGCTTACGACATAATTTGCAAAGATCTTTTGACTATGTTCAGGATATAAGTTCATCTTATGAACTCCCACTCAGATAGACATCCCTCTAGTCATCTAAGTGATTACATGATCTGAGTCAACTAGGCCGTGTCCGATCATCACGTGAGACAGACTAGTCATCATCGGTGAACATCTTCATGTTGATCGTATCTACTATACGACTCATGCTCGACCTTTCGGTCTCTTGTGTCCCGAGGCCATGTATGTACATGCTAGGCTCGTCAAGTTAACCTAAGTGTTTCGCGTGTGTAAATCTGGCTTACACCCATTGTATGTGAACGTAAGGATCTATCACACCCGATCATCACGTGGTGCTTCGAAACGACGAACTTTAGCAACGATGCACAGTTAGGGGGAACACTTCCTTGAAATTTTAATAAGGGATCATCTTATTTACTACCGTCGTTCTAAGCAAATAAGATGCATAAACATGATAAACATCACATGCAATCAAATAGTGACATGATATGGCCAATATCATTTTGCTCCTTTTGATCTCCATCTTCGGGGCTCCATGATCATCATCGTCACCGGCATGACACCATGATCTCCATCATCATGATCTCCATCATCGTGTCTTCATGAAGTTGTCTCGCCAACTATTACTTCTACTACTATGGCTACCGGTTAGCAATAAAGTAAAGTAATTACATGGCGTTGTTCAATGACACGTAGGTCATACAATAAATAAAGACAACTCCTATGGCTCCTATCGGTTGTCATACTCATCGACATGCAAGTCGTGATTCCTATTACAAGAACATGATCAATCTCATACATCACATATCATTTATCACATTCTTCTTAGCCATATCACATCACATAGCATACCCTGCAAAAACAAGTTAGACGTCCTCTAATTGTTGTTTGCATGTTTTACGTGGCTGCTATGGGTTTCTAGCAAGAACGTTTCTTACCTATGCAAAAACCACAACGTGATATGTCAATTGCTATTTACCCTTCATAAGGACCCTTTTCATCAAATCCATTCTGACTAAAGTGGGAGAGACTGGCACCCGCTAGCCACCTTATGCACCAAGTGCATGTCAGTCGGTGGAACCTGTCTCACGTAAGTGTACGTGTAAGGTTGGTCCGGGCCGCTTCATCCCACAATACCGTCGAAACAATATTGGACTAGTAACGGTAAGCATATTGAACAAAATCAATGCCCACAACAACTTGTGTTCTACTCGTACATAGAAACTACGCAATAGACCTAGCTCATGATGCCACTGTTGGGGAACGTAGCAGAAGTTCAAAATTTTCCTACGTGTCACCAAGATCTATCTATGGAGAAACCAGCAACGAGGGGAAGGAGAGTGCATCTACATACCCTTGTAGATCGCTAAGCGGAAGCGTTCAAGAGAACGGGGTTGAAGGAGTCGTACTCGTCGTGATCCAAATCACCGGAGATCCTAGTGCCGAACGGATGGCACCTCCGCGTTCAACACACGTACAGCCCAGTGATATCTCCCATGCCTTGATCCAGCAAGGAGAGTGGGAGAGGTTGAGGAAGACTCCATCCAGCAGTAGCACAACGGCGTGGTGGTGGTGGAGGAGCGTGGCAATCCTGCAGGGCTTCGCCAAGCACCTGCGGGAGAGGAGGAGGTGTCACGGGAGGGAGGGAGGCGCCAGGGCTTCAGGTGCGGCTACCCTCCCTCCCCTCCACTATATATAGGGGCAAGGGAGGGGGGGCGCAGCCTTGGCCCTTCCTCCAAGGAAGGGTGCGGCTCGGGAGGAGTCCATCCTCCCCAAGGCACCTAGGAGGTGCCTTCCCCCTTTAGGACTCTCCCTTTCCCTTATCTCTTGGTGCATGGGCCTCTTGGGGCTGGTGCCCTTCGCCCATATAGGCCAAGGCGCACACCCCTACAGCCCATGTGCCCCCCCGAGGCAGGTGGACCCCTGGTGGACCCCCGGACCCCTTTCGGCACTCCCGGTACAATACCGATAATGCGCGAAACTTTTCCGGCGAGCAAAACAAGACTTCCCATATATAAATCTTTACCTCCGGACCATTCCGGAACTCCTCGTGACGTCCATGATCTCATTCGGGACTCCGAACAACATTTAGTAACCACATACAAACTTCCTTTATAACCCTAGCGTCATCGAACCTTAAGTGTGTAGACCCTACGGGTTCGGGAACCATGCAGACATGACCGAGACGTTCTCCGGTCAATAACCAACAGCGGGATCTGGATACCCATGTTGGCTCCCACATGTTCCACGATGATCTCATCGGATGAACCACGATGTCAAGGACTCAATCAATCCCGTATACAATTCCCTTTGTCTAGCGGTATTGTACTTGCCCGAGATTCGATCGTCGGTATCCCGATACCTTGTTCAATCTCGTTACCGGCAAGTCTCTTTAATCGTTCTGTAACACATCATCCCGTGATCAACCCCTTGGTCACATTGTGCACATTATGATGATGTCCTACCGAGTGGGCCCAGAGATACCTCTCCGTTAACCGGAGTGACAAATCCCAGTCTCGATTCGTGCCAACCCAACAGACACTTTCGGAGATACCTGTAGTGCACCTTTATAGCCACCCAGTTACGTTGTGACATTTCGTACACCCAAAGCATTCCTACGATATCCGGGAGTTGCAAAATCTCATGATCTAAGGAAATGATACTTGACATTTAGAAAAGCTTTAGCATACGAACTACGATCTTTGTGCTAGGCTTAGGATTGGGTCTTGTCCATCACATCATTCTCCTAATGATGTGATCCCGTTATCAACGACATCCAATGTCCATGGTCAAGAAATTGTAACCATCTATTGATCAACGAGCTAGTCAACTAGAGGCTTACTAGGGACATGGTGTTGTCTATGTACCCACACATGTATCTGAGTTTCCTTTCAATACAATTATAGCATGGATAATAAACGATTATCATGAACAAGGAAATATAATAATAACTAATTTATTATTGCCTCTAGGGCATATTTCCAACATTGCAATTGTTTGATGACTAAGAATGAAGTTTTCTAGTTTTCAAGAAAGTTTATGGTCTATGCTTTAACATGTGAATTGCTTGTTACTTGTTCGTGAGAAGTTTTATGAGATGAACTACTGTTATGACATATAATCATGCTAGAAAAAGGTGATTGAAATTATCATTGATCAAACTTGTGCACCTTCTAGCATTCACACTTCATAAATTCTTTCTTTATCATTTACCTACTCGAGGATGAGCAGGAATTAAGCTTGGGGATGTTGATATGTCTCCAACATATCGATAATTTATGAAGCATTCATGCTATTTTATTATTTGTTTTGAATGATTATGGGCTTTATTATACACTTTTATATTACTTTTGGGACTAACCTATTAACGGAGGCCCAGCTCATATTGCTGTTTTATTGCCTGTTTCAGTATTTCGAAAAAAAGGAATATCAAACGGAGTCCAAACGGAATGAAACCTTCGGGAGCGTGATTTTTAGGAAGAATATGATCTAGGAGACTTGGAGTTCATGTCAGAAGATCCTCGAGGAGGCCACGAGATAGGGGAGCGCGCCCACCCCCCTGGGCGCGTCCTACCCTCTCGTGGGCCCCATGAGGGTCCCCCGACCGACTTCTTTCGCCTATATAAGCCTACGTACCCTAAAAACATCGAAAAACAAGATAGATCGGGAGTTAGGCCGCCGCAAGCCTCTGTAGCCACCAAAAACCTCTCGAGAGCCCATTCCGGCACCCTGCCGGAGGGGGGAACCCATCACCGGTGGCCCTCTTCATCATCCCGGTGCTTTCCATGACGAGGAGGGAGTAGTTCACCTCGAGGCTGAGGGTATGTACTAGTAGCTATGTGTCTGATCTCTCTCTCTCATGTTCTCTCTATGGCACGATCTTGATGTATCGCGAGCTTTTCTATTATAGTTGGATCTTATGATGTTCTTCCCCCTCTACTCTCTTGTGATGAATTGAGTTTTCCTCTTGAAGTTATCTTATCGGATTGAGTCTTTAATGATTTGAGAACACTTGATGTATGTCTTGCCGTGCTTATCTGTGGTGACAATGGGATATCATGTGCCACTTGATGTATGTTTTGGTGACCAACTTGCGGGTTCCGCCCATGAACCTATGCATAGGGGTTGGCACACGTTTTCGTCTTGACTCTCCGGTAGAAACTTTGGGGCACTCTTTGAAGTACTTTGTGTTGGTTGAATAGATGAATCTGAGATTGTGTGATGCATATCGTATAATCATGCCCACGGATACTTGAGGTGACAATGGAGTATCTAGGTGACATTAGGGTTTTGGTTGATTTGTGTCTTAAGGTGTTATTCTAGTACGAACTCTTCAATAGATTGATCCGAAAGAATAACTTTGAGGTGGTTTCGTACCCTACCATAATCTCTTCGTTTGTTCTCCGCTATTAGTGGCTTTGGATTGACTCTTTGTTGCATATTGAGGGATTGTTATATGATCTATCTATGTTATTATTGTTGAGAGAACTTGCACTAGTGAAAGTATGAACCCTATGCCTTGTTTCCTATCATTGCAATACCGTTTGTGCTCACTTTTATCGTTAGTCACCTTGCTGTTTTTATATTTTCAGATTACAAAAACCTTTATCTACCATCCACATTGCACTTGTATCACCATCTCTTCACCGAAATAGTGCACCTATAAAATTTACCATTGTATTGGGTGTGTTGGGGACACAAGAGACTCTTTGTTATTTGGTTGCAGGGTTGTTTGAGAGAGACCATCTTAATCCTATGCCTCACACGGATTGACAAACCTTAGGTCATCCACTTGAGGGAAATTTGCTACTGTCCTACAAACATGTGCACTTGCAGGCCCAACAACGTCTACAAGAAGAAGGTTGTGTAGTAGACATCACCCTGCACCACGCGGTTGACCACAAGATCTAACCCTTTGACTTTCCCTGGGCGGGGTTTGACCAGTGGCCCTCTCCACCCAGTTGTGGTAGGTCAGCCCATTGGAACACTTGGGAGCGACGTCAAGGCCAAACCCACTGCAAGATCCCCTCCACGTAGACCCGACGCAGCTGTTACCCCCCTCCAGGTGCTGGCGGCGGCACTGTCCATGAGGGAGGCCGTGCCCCAGAGACGCGTGCTGCCTCTTCAGACATGTCACCACACCTTACGACATGTATGAGGGCCCGGTGCGATGCTCCTGTGGCATTGATACCCCCCAGGTCCCGTCCCACCAAATCCTGCAGCGGTTGACCATGATATCTAACCCATTGACTTTCCACGGATGGGCTTTGACCAGTGGACCTCTCCACC
>NC_041385.1:89757850-89794253 GCF_002162155.2 Triticum dicoccoides
GTCCTTGAAGGTGGCCACACCCCGGAGATGTGCGTTGCCTCTTCAGACATGCCACTACACCTTACGGCATGTATGATGGCTCGGTGTGATGCTCCGGTGAAATGGCTACCCCCAGGGCCCACGTCCCGCATAACCTTGCAGCGGTTGACCACAAGATCTAACCCTTTAACTTTCCACGGATGTGCTTTCATCAGTGGACCTCTCCACCCGGTTGTGGTAGGTTAGCCCATAGGAATACTTGGGAGTAACGTCCGGGCCAAACCCACTTCAAGATCCCCTCCGTGTAGACCCGACACGGCCGTTTCCCCCCTCTAGGTGCCGGCGGCGGCACTGTCTGTGAGGGAGGCCATGCTCTGGAGACGCATGCTGCCTCTTCAGATATTCGACCACACCTTACGGCATGTATGAGGGCCCGGTGTTGGGGAACGTTGCAGAAAATAAAAAAATTCCTACGTTCACCAAGATCAATCTATGAGTTCATCTAGCAACGAGAGAGAGGAGTGCATCTACATACCCTTGTAGATCGCGAGCGGAAGCGTACAAGAGAACGGGGTTGAGGGAGTCGTACTCGTCGTGATCCAAATCACCGGAGATCCTAGCGCCGAACGGACGGCACCTGTCGTGGATTTGTCACGGCAGATGTCCTAGCGAAAGGACTTAGTCGTGGGGCCATCGCTACGAGTTTACTTGAAGGGGTTAAAGCGGACACAAAGACATGAGGATTTTATACTAGTTCGGCCCCTTCGATGAAGGTAAAATCCTACGTCTAGTTGTGATGGAATTGATATGATCTCGATGGCTAGGGAGCAAACAAGCTTCGCCTAGGCTCGAGTTGTGGTTGTCTGTCCTGAACCGCCACCGGGTCGTCCCCTTATATACACGGGTGACGCCCGTCGGTCCATAGAGTCCTAACCGGTTCATACTCGTATTCCGGTTGGTATCTCTCTATTCCTTACTTACAATACAAGTCATACATCAGGCCGGTTCACGGCTACATGTTCTAACCGACTACAGGCCTTGGGCCTTCATCTGTTTACGCCACAAAGGAAGTTAACCCGGCCCAAGTAGGCCGGTTTACGCCTAGTGGTAATATCCCCAACATTAGGCCCCAGATTGATTTGAACCGGTTCATGTCAATCCTTCACACCATCTTGCGTCTTGGATATCTTCTGTTAATTGGCAAATCTCCATGTCGTCATCATTTTTGGTTGCTGTAAACCGGCATGACGTCATCAATTTTGGTTACTGTAAACCGGCATGACGTCATTATGAAATTCATAACACCCTCTTAATGACAGCTCCTGGATTCGCGCGTTTGACCTAGCTCGGTTGCCTTATAAATAAGACCGAAGGGTCATTTCCTTTCTCTTCCCCTTCGGGCCTTCTTCTTCTTCTTCCTCACGTCGCCGGCTTTGCAGCTCCGCCACCACCGTCGACCTCTGCCTCGTCTCGGGCCGCTGCATCAACCTGAACGTACCAGAGTGTTGCGGCGTCTTTCCGCATCTTCTCCGTTCCCGGTAAGTCCTCTCTCCTTCTTAACCTAGATCTGTTCTTAGGGTTCCATGTTCTTGCTATGTTCATTGCGCGTTCATAGCTGTTCTCTGACCTTGAATGCATCTGTGGACTCTTGTTGTTCTTAGTAGCGATCCCTTTAGCATCCACCTGCTATTTATCATCCAAGCGCATAGATCTCCCGCACATATCCGCTCAATGGTTCACTTCTGTTTCCGCCTTAATCTTCGAAATATTTCCTGTTTTTATGAGCTTGCTGTAGATCCGCGGCTGTAACATGATTTTGTGAAACTTGTTTCTGCATAACTAGTTATCCATAGTTTCAATTGCTTCCGATGCTTAGGCCAGGCAGTTTAACTTCACCATAGAGAAAAAATTGCTAAACCGGTATATATGTCATTAGTCCCCTGGTTGAACCGCCAGAATCCATCTGATGCTGCATTGTAGAAGACCAGTTTATGGGTACTGCCTCCGGTTTACCATAATTAGATCAACACCTTTTTATCCGACATGTCCTTGAACCGGATCACTTATTTCTTGTAGATCTCGTCATGGCCAAACAAGTGTACGAGTGCAACTAGGTTCCCTCCCGTGTCACAGAATCACAGCTGAACGATCTGGTCCTGATCGGCGCTTTGGATAGCAAAGATACGATTCACTGGAGGGTTCCTGGAGATGAATGTCCTCCTACGCCCCAGGAAGGAGAGGTCGTGGTCTTCGCAGATCATATGGCCCAGGGCTTCAAACCGCCCGGCTCCAAATTTTATCGGGATGTGTTAGCCAACTTTCAACTCCGTCCACAGGATATTGGCCCCAACTCCGTCACCAATCTATGTCACTTTCAAGTACTTTCTGAGGCATACCTTCAAGAGGAGCCTTCAGTCGAGTTATTTAGAGATCTCTTTCATCTGAACCGTCGTACCGAATTCACTGACGGCCCTAATACCGAACTGGGCGGTATGGCCATTCAGAAAAGGAAAGAAATCACCTATCCCCATGTCAAACTCCATACTCACCCCAAGGAATGGAACGCAACTTGGTTTTATTGCAAGGATACCTCTCCTGACAATGAAAATCCCTTGCCTGGCTTCCGTCCGGAACGGCTCAGCAACACTCACCCTTTTCCACAAAGGCTAAGCGCCAAGGAGAGAATTAAATACGCTCCTCAACTATCCAAGCTCCGGGCCTTCATGGCCAATGGTTTAACAGGAATAGACCTTGCACGCTGCTGGATATCATGGAGCATTTTGCCTCTAAGCCGGCGCCCAAATTTGATGTGCGAGTATACTGATAGTGTCGATGACCCACTCCGACACACTAAAATCCAACTCCCTGATTACGAAGTCACAGAATCTGTGAAAAAGATGCTGAATGAACCGGAGCACCTCTGTGCTCAAACCGGTCTGCCTCCTTACTGCACCACCAACAAACCGCCAGCGGTAATATTTTAATTGCTCTATTGTTGAACCAGTTACTATTTCATATGCTCAACATTTAATTACTGCTGATCCAGGGTGATAATCCATTTTGGAGCAAGAAACTTCCTCAAGACAAAACGGAGAAGGCAGGACGGCCAACCCGGCCCAAGACCAAGGTTATCAAGAAGCCAGCTCATAAGAGAAAAACCACCGCTTCATCTGACCCAGCCATTGATGATGATGTGGGTAATCCGGATCTTGAGGTAGAACTTGATTTACTTGCTTTTTACACGCCTTATTGATGATAATGCTTGTCAGGATGACGCTGAAGCCAGCAATGCGGGTTTTGTTGAGGTAACCATTCTCTCTTCCGATTCAGAAATCCTACCTTTGCCACAATTTTGCCCGGCAAACCGGAAAATTAAATTTTCTCATCCTCTTGCTTATCTGGATTCCCAATTTCTTATGAAGACCCAGCAACACGAAGCTCGCCGCACAACCCGGCACAGTGGCCAGGTAGTTACCTCTGCCGGTTTACCAAACAGTCCGGTTCGAAAACGCCGCTCCGAGGTCTCCGACCTTTTTATTGATTTAAATCGTAAAGCGGGTTTCTTCCGTCAACCTCTTAATCCATCCGACTCCGATTATCAGGTCACTTCTCATTCATCATCTGGTGAATCGTCGGCCACAAAGCTACCACCTTTGAAAACAGTTGCTGGGTAAGTTAAACCGAACATATGCTTCTAGTATACTGCGCAATGGCTTACGCTTTTCCTTGACTTTTTATTTTTCTTTCAGGGCTAAACTGAAACCAAGCAAGAAGGCCCGCCTGGATAGAGCGATTGAAGAAGATGTGGCCCCAGAACATGATCAAGCACCGGATCATGAAGTGTTTACTTGTGAAGATATCCCCAATGATCCTCCTCTGCGAGACGATGTTATCCCTGAAGAAGGTCTTATTCATACTCCAGCCTCTGCTGATCCGCCTGCCAGCTCTGTTCAGATTGAGAAATCCCACACTCCTGCTGACAAACCGGCCGCGCCAACCCAAACCGGCGAGTCAAAAGATGATGATGTTGTGATTACCGGCGTAGGCCGCTCTGAACCTGGGAATCCTGCCACCCTTACCAGACATACCATCAAAGAGGATTCTTCCCCTTTGAACAAAGGAAAATGGGATGTTGAATTAGAGACATACGCCGCTCTGAATGCTCAAGATCTTCACTCTGGCTATTTAAACCGGCTTTACACTAGTCGTGACTGTGAAGCTGGCCTGGTCAAAATGATGAGGGATAAATTTGAGGTAAATTCCTTCTTTCCTTTCTGCCATTGCATTCATCCTTGTAGCCCCCAAGGGCCGGTTTGTGACCTTGGTCAAAACTGGGACTTGATCCTGAACATTTTTGAAATTCGTCGGCATAACCCTCGAGGGCCGGTCTAACTTAGCATAAGTAAACCGGGGCTCAAAAATAAAAAGTTGTCCTTAGAACATAACTTGATCAAATAGCCATTAGCCCCCAAGTGCCAAGTTGAATACTTGTATTGAGCTTGGGACTTTGTAATCTAGTAATATACAAAAAATTGAAGGTGCATTAGCCCCCAAGTATCAAGCATATAACTTTGTTATGTGGTTGATACTTCCATTTCTTGGATCGCCTGTGCAAAGCTTAAAATACCATCTGTATGCAGGCTGAGGTGAAAATCAAGGAGGACCACATTGCCGATTTGCAGGAGGCCCTGAAGACCCAGCAGGCTGAAACAGATAAGGCCAAGCAAGAATTAACCAGCGCTTTGAGCACTGCTGAACGGCTGAAAGAAGGCTTCAAGAAAGAGCGGGCTGACTGGGCCACTGAGAAGGCCGGTTTAACCAAAAGAGCAGAAAACGCTGAAGCGGCCCTTAAACCGGTGGTGGATGAACTGACGACCGTACAACGGAAAATACACTCCATGACTGCTGCAATCTTTGGTAAGCTCCTTGTAACTTCTGTGATAAATTTGAATCTGCCGTATTGTAAATCCGGTTTGAGACCATTCCAATTTTGTTTGTAGGCACACGTATTGGGCACTTAGGAAATGATGTGCGGAAGAAATTGAAAGCTGCCTACACCTTGGTGGAACAATTGTATACCGGAGCCCAACGGATCATCACCACAGCTTCTCACAACAACCCGGCGCCTTCTTTAATCTAGGACACTCTTAGCAAGCTGTCAATGCTTCCAGCCCGGATTGAGGAGCTGAAAAAATCCGCTGCCCGAACTGGAGCCATCAATGCCTTAATCCGGGCAAAGGCATGGGTGCCCGACTTTGATCCTGTGGAAGCAGCTCAAGGCTATCCCAGTCTGAAAGAAGATGGCTCTGAATTCAATGAAGAAGATTTAAGGGCCATAAACCGTGCAGTGCGCCCTCTGGCTTGCCAGCTAGCTGAAGAGGCAAATTTGACACATTATCAAGCGCAATATAATAATCAAAACAAGCGAGTGCCTGCCCCAACTGTTGAAGCGGAGAATCTGATTCCTCCAATCCGTAAGCACACTTACGCCCCTGATATTGAACCGTCTTCCCTGATCCATGAAGAGGCTGTTTTCCAAGCTTTAATGGGAATCGACTGGACCACTGTTGATTTCCAGCCAATGGGTAGAGACGAGGAAGCTGAAGCGGCGGAGGATGAGGAACAGGCTTGAACCGGAAGCCGGTTTGAAGAGCTATTTGCAACATCCTTCCACAAAAACAATGATTTTGTTTGAGCACCATGCTGCCTTGTAATAGGATAGTTAAAACTTTTGCCTGGAATATGCCTTCGTGCATAAGTACTGAAGCTTTTGCTTGAAAAAACTTTAATTCATATTTCCTGCAATCAGAAAAAATTTGAACTTCGGTGGCGGTTATACCGTCAGCCGGATTATGATCTTGATATGTGTATCAGTAATATAACAAATAGACGATACATAAATACCTGCCATGTTTGAGCATAAAGTTGGCTTTAGCCAAGCCTGAAGCGGTGGTTTTATAAACCATTACCGTCAAAAAGGGAGAAAGTAGCTCCCACACAAACCGTACTGACTTAATACGAGCCCCCTGGTTACTCCATGATGTTAACAGGGAAAAGGTAAACCAGGCAGACTCCTCCGGATTTAAAGGGGGATCACAAATCATCGGCTGAACCGGAAAAAATATGCTTGTTGACATAAAAGAAATCCAACAAAAGAAAACAACGAACAAACCATGAAAACAACATGGAAGCAAAGGCAATGATAAAAACCATTTGCAAAAATATGCTATACTGAGTTGTTTAGATGGTATTACCATGGTCGGACAGGATCAAGGCCCCCAATAGGAGTGACAATGACTCAAGTCAGCCAGGTCCCCAAATGACTCGTGGCATATATGCCATATCAAGAGGCGTGGCAATGGTTCGGGTTCGACCATGCCCCCAAGTGATTTTGTGGCCTTAGGCCGACCAAGAGGCGTGACTGGTTCAGACTTGACCATGTCCCCAAATGATCTGGTGGTTGTCGCCTATCAAAGGGTGTTCGTTGGTTCGGACACGACCAAGGCCCCCAGTGATATATAAAAAACAAATTTCAAGGGGTAAACCGGAGGCCGCTTTAAACAGAACCACTCCGTGTAACCTCGCATGATGAGAAAGACAGAGACCCCGCTTTAGCTGAGGCTCCGGTTTGATATATCAAAGATAATATATACATTGTCATGATATGTACATAAATAGAGCCGATGGCTCAAGTATAGTAAGGCCGAAGATGAGCTATATTCCACGGCCTGTTGGTCTCCTCCTCTGATGTACGTGAGTCTTGATGCCCTCGAATATCAATCAGATAGTACGACCCGTTGTGCAAATTTTTGCTGACCATGAAAGGTCCCTCCCAAGGTGGGGATAACTTGTGCATATCCGTTTGATCTTGGATGAGTCGAAGCACCAAATCTCCTTCTTGAAAAGTTCTGGTTCTAACCCGGCGACTGTGATAGCGACGAAGATCTTGCTGGTAAATCGCCATATATCACGCTCCTCGTCCAATAGGTCCAAAGCGTCTTGCCGTGCTGTCTCATTGTCTGCTTCAACATAGGCTGCCACACGAGGCGAATCGTGCCGGATGTCACTAGGGAGAACTGCCTCTGCTCCATAGACCATGAAAAATGGCGTGTATCCTGTGGACCGGTTTGGCGTAGTATTGATACTCCATAACGCAGATGGTAGCTGTTCAACCCAACATCCTGGTGTTCTTTGCAACGGGACGAAAAGCCGGGGTTTGATGCCTCGCAAGATTTCCTGATTAGCTCGTTCTGCCTGTCCATTGGACTGGGGGTGTGCCACTGATGACACGTCAAGTCGGATGTGCTCACGTTCACAGAACTCCTTCATAGCACCCTTGGATAAATTGGTACCATTGTCAGTAATGATACTGTGTGGAAAACCAAACCGGAAAATCACCTTCTTGATGAACTGCACCGCTGTTGCTGCATCACACTTGCTGACAGGCTCCGCTTCAACCCACTTGGTAAATTTGTCAACTGCCACCAAAAGATGGGTTTTCTTATCCTTGGATCTTTTAAAAGGCCCAACCATATCCAGCCCCCAAGTTGCAAACGGCCATGTTATTGGGATCATCCTCAATTCTTGAGCCGGCACATGAGCACGCCTTGAAAATTTCTGACATCCATCACACCGTTTAACCAAGTCCTCTGCATCAGCATGCGCTGTCAACCAGTAGAACCCGTGACGAAACGCCTTTGCCACCAGGGACTTTGAACCGGCGTGGTGCCCACAATCCCCTTCATGGATTTCTCTTAAGATTTCACAGCCTTCCTCAGGAGAAACACAACGTTGAAACGCCCCTGATACACTGCAATGATGTAATTCACCATTGACAATCGTCATAGACTTGGATCGCCGGACTATCTGCCTGGCCAGAATCTCATCCTCTGGTAACTCTCCCCGGTTCATGTACACAAGATAAGGAACTATCCAATCCGGAATAATATGCAGGGCTGCCACCAACTGAGCCTCCGGATCAGGGATAGCCAAATCCATCTCACCTGGGAGCTTGACTCACGGGTTGTGCAACACATCCAAAAAGACGTTAGGCGGGACCGGTTTACGCTGAGAGCCCAACCGGCTTAAAGCATCCGCCGCTTCATTCTTCCGACGGTCCACATGATCCACTTGATAACCCTTGAAACAACCTGCAATATTATCCACTTCCCGACGATATGCAGCCATGAGCGGGTCCTTAGAATCCCAAGTGCCAGACACCTGTTGAGCCACTAGGTATGAGTCACCAAAGCACTTAACCCGGCTTAAATTCATCTCTTTAGCCATCCGGAGACCATGGAGCAAGGCTTCGTACTCAGCTGCATTATTAGTACAAGGGAACATTAAGCGGAGAACATAACAAAACTTATCACCTCGTGGGAAGTTAATACGACTCCAGCCCCCAAGCCTTCCAATTGCCTGGATCCGTCAAAATGAATAGTCCAATACGTGTGATCCGGCTTCTCCTCTGGTGCTTGTAACTCCGTCCAATCATTGATGAAATCAACAAGTGCTTGAGACTTCACTGCCGTCCGAGGCACGTATTTCAGTCCGTGTGGCCCAAGCTCTATAGCCCACTTGGCAATCCGGCCAGTCGCCTCCCGATTCTGTATAATATCACCCAAGGGAGCTGAAATGACCACTGTGATGGGGTGCCCTTGAAAATATTGCTTCAACTTCCGACTGGCCATAAAACACCATAGACCAGCTTCTGCCAATGCAGATACCTTTGCTTGGATTCAATAAGCACCTCGCTGATATAATAAACCGACCGCTGAACCGGATATTCCTTGCCTGCCTCTTTGCGTTCCACCACAATAGCCACACTAACTGCCCGAGCATTGGCCGCTACGTATAATAATAGTGGCTCCTTGTCGACCGGAGCTGCAAGAATAGGCGGATTGGCTAACTGCTGCTTCAGCTCCTCAAATACCTCATCAGCAGCTGGACTCCAGACGAAATTGTCTGTCTTCCTCAGCATTTGGTACAAAGGGATAGCCTTCTCCCCGAGGCGGCTGATAAACCGGCTCAGCGCAGCGATTCGGCCCGCCAAACGCTGAACATCGTTGATACACTTCGGTTTAGCTAGGGATGTAATAGCCGTAATCTTCTCCGGATTAGCCTCAATTCCTCTGTTAGATACCAGGAAACCCAGTAACTTGCCTGCCGGCACACCAAAAACACATTTGGCCGGATTAAGCATCATCCTGTAAGCTCGCAAGTTGTCAAAGGTCTCCTTCAAATCATCCACCAGCGTCTCCTTCTGTCTTGATTTTACTACAATATCATCCACATAGGCGTGCACATTGCGGCCGATCTGCTCATGCAGGCAATTCTGTACACACCGTTGATAGGTGGCTTGGGCACTCTTGAGCCCGAAGGGCATAGATACATAGCAGAAGGCTCCAAAGGGAGTAATAAATGCTGTTTTCTCCTGGTCCTTAACCGCCATCTTGATCTGATGATATCCAGAGTATGCATCCAAAAAACTCAAACGCTCACAACCCGCCGTGGCATCAATGATCTGGTCAATACGGGGGAGGGCAAAAGGATCTGCCAGACAGGCTTTGTTAAGATCTGTGTAATCCACACACATACGCCAAGTGCCGTTTTTCTTAAGAACCAGCACCGGATTAGCAAGCCACTCTGGATGGAACACCTCAATAATAAAACCAGCTGCTAAAAGCCTGGCCACTTCCTCTCCAATGGCTTTGCGTCTTTCTTCGTTAAACCGGCGGAGGAACTGTTTCACTGGTTTGTACTTAGGATCCACATTAAGAGTGTGCTCAGCGAGTTCCCTCGGTACACCTGGTATGTCAGACGGCTTCCATGCAAAAATGTCCCGATTCTCACGGATGAACTCGATGAGCGCGCTTTCCTATTTGGGATCCAGGTTGGCACTGATAGTGAACTGCTTGAACGAATCGCCGGGCACGAAGTCAACAAGCTTGGTCTCAGCTGCCGATTTGAACTTCAGATCTGAATCATGCTCTGAAGTTGGCTTCTTCAAAGGGGTCATATCCGCCGGATCAACATTGTCCTTATAATACTTCAACTCCTCCGTGGTACAGACTGACTCTGCATAAGCCGCATCACCTCCCTCACATTCCAAAGCGACCCTACGGCTCCCATGAACCGTTATGGTCCCCTTGTAACCCGGCATTTTGAGCTGCAAGTAGATATAACAAGGCCGCGCCATGAACTTGGCGTAAGCCGGCCGGCCAAACAAGGCGTGATACGGGCTCCGGATCTTCACCACCTCAAATGTTAGCTTTTCCGACCGGGAGTCGTGCTCGTCCCCAAAAGCCACATCCAGGGCTATCTTACCAACAGGATATGCAGATTTGCCAGGCACCACACCATGGAACACCGTATTCGATGGTCTGAGATCTTTGTCTGTTAAACCCATGCGGCGAAATGTCTCATAGTACAATATGTTAATACTGCTTCCTCCATCCATGAGTACCTTGGTGAATTTATAACCCCCCACCTGAGGGTCCACTACTAATGCTAACTGGCCCGGATTATCAACCCGGGGCGGGTGATCTTCTCTGCTCCACACGATGGGCTGCTCTGACCAGCGTAAGTAACGTGGTAAGGCCGGTTCAACAGAATTCACCGCTCGCTTGTGGAGTTTTCGGTCGCGCTTATCCAAGCCAGTTGTGAAGACATGGTATTGCCCATTGCTCAACTGCTTTGGCTGGCTCTGATAACTTGACTGTTGCTGCTGCTGCTGCTGCTGCTGGCCGTTCCCTTTATTCTGGCTATTGTGACCGCCCTGATTGAAACCTGAACCGGAAGCTCCATCGTGACCCGGACCGTGTAAACCGGATCCTGAACCGCCACCGGACCCATGGTCATACCGGAAGGCATTAGAGTTTTTAAACTCCTGCATGATATAACAATCTTTCCAAAGATGGTTAGCCGGCGCCTCCTTCGTCCCGTGCTTCGGGCAAGGCTGATTCAACAAATAGTTCAAACGGCTTGCGTTAGGATTGGGAGCCCCATTACGATTTTCCGCTTTACTTCTGCGCCGCTGCCCCCTGTCCTGCGTATTAGTGTTGGCCACGAAGTCCATGCTGCCATCCGCTTTGCGCTTGCCTCCATTTCCATGACCCGCTAGTTTGCACTGCTGCTGTCTGGAGTTGATGTTCTTCTTTCCCTTCCCTGCTTCATCATCATTAGGCTCGGGATCCTTGGTACTGTCCGAATCGGCATACTTCACTAAAGCGGCCATGAGGGTTCCCATGTCATTACAGAACCGCTTCATGCATCCCAACTTCAATTTTAGAGGCTCAAACCGGCAGTTGCCTTCCAGAGTTAAGATCGCAGAGTCAGCATTAATCATGTCAGACGAGTGCAAAATTTCCGAAACGCAGCGCACCCAACGGGTCGTTGATTCTCCTTCCTCCTGGACACAAGCCGCCAGGTCTACTATGGACTTGGGCTGCTTACAGGTATCCTTAAAATTCTGTATAAACCGGGCCCGCAACTGGGCCCATGAGCTGATAGAATTGGGTGGTAGGCTCTTTAACCAAGTACGAGCCGTTCCCTCAAGCATCATGGTGAAGTATTTTGCACATGCGGCCTCATCCACGTCCAGCATCTCCATGGCCATCTCATAACTCTCTACCCATGCTTCAGGGGGTAAATCAGCGGTGTAATTCGGCACCTTGCGTGGACCCTTGAAATCTTTGGGCAGGCGCACATTACGTAAAGCTGGGATTAAGCAAGGCACTCCCAAAGCGGATGTGATCCCTGGTCCGGCAAAGGTTGTAGAACGAACCGGTGTAAGTTGGCCCGCATTATCCTGTGCTGCTAACTCGGCCTCCCTTTGTGCCCGGGCCCGGTCCACCACATCCTGAGCATCTCCAACACCACCTGCCGGGTCATTACCGTGGGCCGCTTCACGGCCTCGCGCATTGCTTGATATGGTCGGTTCCTCCATGCGCCTGCTATAGCTCCGGCTCGGACGGGGCGTAGAATGAATCTGATCACGGCTGTATGAGTATGCCTCCTGCTGAATCAGCGCAGTCCGGAGAAGCTCCTTAACCCGGCGTGTCTCTATCGCTTGCGGAGAATCCCCTTCAACTGGGATGGCCTCTAACCGTGCAGCGGCCGCAACAAGGTTGTCCATAGGATTAGAATAATGACCTAGGGGCGTCTGGACCGGCGGAAAATTCATAATGTTCTGCTGAGGGGGTTCCATCAGGCGAGGTTGGACCGGCTCCCCTGGTCCTGGTGCCTCAATCCGGTTTGTCTCCGGGTACTGCGGCGGATTACTGGGCCCAGCCCCTGGAGTGTGAAAGAGATTTCGGGGGTCAAACCCTGACGGCAGGCGTGATCTGTGCTTCCGCTTCAAAACCTCCTGTGATGCATTCTGGTCAAGCATGAGTTTATAGGCCTGGGCGTCCAAAGCGGCCCGTTCTGCAGTCATCCTGTCTTTTTCTGCTACCAGATCCGCTTTGGCTTGCACGATCTGCTCTTTCACCTTTGCGATTTCTGCATTATGGGCCTCCTGATCCGCCGGATTGTCCTCTGCCATAAGCGCAGCTAGTGCATCAAACAGATCAGATAGAACTTTAACCGGCGGGCGCACAAGGCCTCCTACCCCTGCTGCGGCTGCCGCTGCTGATCCGGAGAGCATTGCTGCGGCGGTCGAAGAGTGATTCGCCGCCTGTGTGCCGGCCATGAATATTCCAACCCGGTTGACCTGGCCCGGGGGTCCGGAATACTGTCGCCATCGGAACAGCCCCTAATCTGGTCGTCTTGCAACTGGTATAGCGATTCGGTCTCTCCGGTCGAGGACTCGTCATCGGAATAGACGACGGTCTCATTACCGTGTTCTGATTCGTCCTCACGCTCTCCTTCGTGGATGACTCCAACGAAGACACGCTTCACGGCCGGTTTAACCCGGGTAGATCTCGCACGCTGAGCCGTCTCGATGAGGTTGGTGCAGATGTCCGGCTCAGGCCCAGGCTCACCGATTTTGCCAATGAAAACGTGTATGCCACCAAAGGGGACCCGGTACCCGTACTCGATCGAATCGGCCTCGGGACCCCATCCTGCGTCGTCGATGTAGATCCTGCCCCGACGACTCTTGGTCATCCGGCCCACAACATAGCCTTCGAGTCCCTTGAGCTTGCCCTCCAAGATCGTCAAACCATCGTGCGATAGCCCCACGGTGGGCGCCAACTGTCGTGGATTTGTCACGGCAGATGTCCTAGCGAAAGGACTTAGTCGTGGGGCCATCGCTACGAGTTTACTTGAAGGGGTTAAAGCAGACACAAAGACACGAGGATTTTATACTAGTTCGGCCCCTTCGATGAAGGTAAAAGCCTACGTCTAGTTGTGATGGAATTGATATGATCTCGATGGCTAGGGAGCAAACAAGCTTCGCCTAGGCTCGAGTTGTGGTTGTCTGTCCTGAACCGCCACCGGGTCGTCCCCTTATATACACGGGTGATGCCCGTCGGTCCATAGAGTCCTAACTGGTTCATACTCGTATTCCGGTTGGTATCTCTCTATTCCTTACTTACAATACAAGTCATACATCAGGCCGGTTCACGGCTACATGTTCTAACCGACTACAGGCCTTGGGCCTTCATCTGTTTACGCCACTAAGGAAGTTAACCCGGCCCAAGTAGGCCGGTTTACGCCTAGTGGTAATATCCCCAACATCACCTCTGCGTTCAACACACGTACAGTCAGCGTGACGTCTCCTCCTTCTTGATCCAGCAAGGGGGGAAGGAGAGGTTGATGAAGATCCAGCAGCACGACGGCGTGGTGGTGGATGCAGCAGGGTTCTGGCAGGGCTTCGCCAAGCGACTACGGGAGGAAGAGGTGTAGCAAAGGGGGGAGGGAGGCGCCAGGTGTTAGGGTGCGGCTGCCCTCCCACCCCCTCAATATATAGGGACCCCAGGGGGGCGCCAGCCCTAGGAGGTGGGATCTCCTAGGGGGGCGGCAGCCAAGGGGGGAGACTTGCCCCCCAAGGCAAGTGGAGGCGCCCCCTCCCCTAGGGTTCCCAACCCTAGGCGCAGAGGGGGGCCCAGGGGGGGCGCACCAGCCCACTAGGGGCTGGTTCCCCTCCCACTTCAGCCCATGGGGCCCTCCGGGATGGGTGGTCCCACCCGGTGAACCCCCGGGACCCTTCCGGTGGTCCCGGTACAATACCGGTAACCCCCAAAACTTTCCCGATGGCCGAAACTCGACTTCCCATATATAATTCTTTACCTCCGGACCATTCCGGAACTCCGCGTGACGTCCGGGATCTCATCCGGGACTCCGAACAACTTTCGGTTTGCTGCATACTAATATCTTTACAACCCTAGCGTCACCGAACCTTAAGTGTGTAGACCCTACGGGTTTGGGAGACATGTAGACATGACCGAGACGGCTTTCCGGTCAATAACCAATAGCGGGATCTGGATACTCATGTTGGCTCCCACATGCTCCTCAATGATCTCATTGGATGAACCACGATGTCGAGGATTTAAGCAACCCCGTATACAATTCCCTTTGTCAATCGGTACGTTACTTGCCCGAGATTCGATCGTCGGTATCCCAATACCTCGTTCAATCTCGTTACCGGCAAGTCACTTTACTCGTACCCTAATGCATGATCCCGTGACCAGACACTTGGTCACTTTGAGATCATTATGATGATGCATTACCGAGTGGGCCCAGAGATACCTCTCCGTCATACGGAGTGACAAATCCCAGTCTCGATCCATGTCAACCCAACAGACACTTTCGGAGATACCTGTAGTGCACCTTTATAGTCACCCATTTATGTTGTGGCGTTTGGTACACCCAAAGCACTCCTACGGTATCCGGGAGTTACACGATCTCATGGTCTAAGGAAAAGATACTTGACATTGGAAAAGCTCTAGCAAACGAACTACACGATCTTATGCTATGCTTAGGATTGGGTCTTGTCCATCACATCATTCTCCTAATGATGTGATCCAGTTATCAATGACATCCAATGTCCATAGTCAGGAAACCATGACTATCTGTTGATCAACGAGCTAGTCAACTAGAGGATCACTAGGGACATGTTGTGGTCTATGTATTCACACGTGTATTACAATTTCCGGATAATACAATTATAGCATGAATAGAAGACAATTATCATGAACAAGGAAATATAATAATAATCCTTTTATTATTGCCTCTAGGGCATATTTCCAACAGTCTCCCACTTGCACTAGAGTCAATAATCTAGTTACATTGTGATGAATCGAACACCCATGGAGTTCTGATGTTGATCATGTTTTGCTCACGGAAGAGGTTTAGTCAATGGATCTGCGACATTCAGATCCGTATGTAGTTTGCAAATATCTATGTCTCCATCTTGAACATTTTCACGGATGGAGTTGAAAAGACGCTTGATGTGCCTGGTCTTCTTGTGAAACCTGGGCTCCTTGGCAAGGGAAATAGCTCCAGTGTTGTCACAGAAGAGAGTGATTGGCCCCGACGCATTGGGTATGACTCCTAGGTCGGTGATGAACTCCTTCATCTATATTGCTTCATGTGCTGCCTCCGAGGCCACCATGTACTCCGCTTCACATGTAGATCCCGCCATGACGCTCTGCTTGCAACTGCACCAGCTTACTGCTCCACGATTCAACATATACACGTATCCGGTTTGTGACTTAGAGTCATCCAGATCTGTGTAGAAGCTAGCGTCGACGTAACCCTTTACGACGAACTCTTCGTCACCTCCATAATCGAGAAACATGTCCTTTGTCCTTTTCAGGTACTTCAGGATATTCTTGACCACTGTCTAGTGTTCCTTGCCGGGATTACTTTGGTACCTACCTACCAAACTTACGGCAAGGTTTACATCTGGTCTGGTACACAGCATGGCATACATAATAGATCCTATGGCTGAGGCATAGGGGATGACACTCATCTCTTCTTTATCTTCTGCCGTGGTCGGGCATTGAGCTGAGCTCAATCTCACACCTTGCAATACAGGCAAGAACCCTTTCTTGGACTGATCCATTTTGAACTTCTTCAATATCTTTAAAAGGTATATTCTTTGTGAAAGACCTATGAGGCGTCTCGATCTATCCCTATAGATCTTGATGCCTAATATGAAAGCAGCTTCTCCAAGGTCCTTCATTGAAAAACACTTATTCAAGTAGGCCTTAATACTGTCCAAAAGTTCTATATCATTTCCCATCAAAAGTATGTCATCTACATATAATATGAGAAATGCTACAGAGCTCCCACTCACTTTCTTGTAAACGCAGGATTCTCCACAAGTCTGCATAAACCAAAACGCTTTGATCATCTCATCAAAGCGAATGTTCCAACTCCGAGATGCTTGCACCAGCCCATAAATGGATTGCTGGAGCTTGCATACCTTGTTAGCATTCTTAGGACCGACAAAACCCTCCGGCTGCATCATATACAGTTCTTCCTTAAGATAGCCGTTAAGGAATGCCATTTTGATGTCCATCTGCCATATCTCATAATCATAGTATGCGGCAATTGCTAACATGATTCAGACGGACTTTAGCTTCACTACGGGAGAGAAAGTCTCATCGTAGTCAACCCCTTGAACTTGCCGATAACCCTTAGCGACAAGTCGAGCTTTATAGATGGTAATATTTCCATCGCGTCCGTCTTCTTCTTAAAGATCCATTTGTTTTCTATCGCTCTTCGATCATCGGGCAAGTCTGTCAAAGTCCATACTTTGTTTTCATACATGGATTCTATCTCGGATTGCATGGCTTCAAGCCATTTGTTGGAATCTGGGCCCGCCATCGCTTCTTCATAGTTCGAAGGTTCACCATTGTCTAACAACATGATTTCCAGGACAGGGTTGCCATACCACTCAGGTGTGGAACATGTCCTTGTGGACCTACGAAGTTCAGTAGAAACTTGATCCGAAGTACCTTGATCATCATCATGAATTTCCTCTCCAGTCGGTGTAGGCACCACATGAACATTTTCCTGAGTTGCACTACTTTCTGGTTCAAGAGGTAGTACTTCATCGAGTTCTACTTTCCTCCCACTTACTCCTTTCGAGAGAAACTCTTTTTCTAGAAAGGATCCGTTCTTGGCAACAAAGATCTTGCCTTCGGATCTAAGGTAGAAGGTATACCCAATGGTTTCCTTAGGGTATCCTATGAAGATGCATTTTTTCGACTTGGGTTTGAGCTTTTCAGGTTGTAGTTTCTTGACATAAGCATCGCATCCCCAAACTTTTAGAAACGACAGCTTAGGTTTCTTCCCGGACCATAATTCATACGGTGTCGTCTCAACGGATTTAGACGGAGCCCTATTTAAAGTGAATGTAGCTATCTCTAGAGCGTATCCCAAAATGATAGCGGTAAATCGGTAAGAGACATCATAGATCGCACCATATCCAATAGAGTGCGATTACGACGTTCGGACACACCGTTACGCCGAGGTGTTCCAGGCGGCTTGAGTTGTGAAACGATTCCACATTTTCTTAAGTGTGTACCAAATTCGTGACTTAAATATTCTCCTCCAGGATCTTATTGTAAGAATTTTAACTTTCGGTCACATTGATCTCTACTTCATTCTGAAATTCCTTGAACTTTTCAAAGGTTTAAGACTTGTGTTTCATCAAGTAGACATACCCATATCTACTTAATTCATCAGTGAGAGTGAGAACATAACGATATCCTCCGCGAGCCTCAACGCTCATTGGACCACACACATCAGTATGTATGATTTCCAATAAGTTGGTTGCTCGCTCCATTGTTCCGGAGAACGGAGTCTTGGTCATTTTTCCCATGAGGCATGGTTCGCATGTGTCAAATGATTCATAATCGAGAGACTCTAAAAGTCCATCAGCATGGAGCTTCTTCATGCGCTTGACACCAATGTGACCAAGGCGGCAGTGCCACAAGTATGTGGGACTATCGTTATCAACTTTACATCTTTTGGTATTCACACTATGAATATGTGTAACATTACGTTCGAGATTAAGAATAAACCATTGACCATCGGGGCATGACCATAAAACATATCTCTCATATAAATAGAACAACCATTATTCTCGGATTTAAATGAGTAGCCATCTCGCATTAAACGAGATCCAGGTACAATGTTCATGCTCAAACTTGGCACTAAATAACAATTATTGAGGTTTAAAACTAATCCCGTAGGTAAATGTAGAGGTAGCGTGCCGACGACGATCGCATCGACCTTGGAACCATTCCCGACGCGCATCATCACCTCGTCCTTCACCAGTCTTTGCTTATTCCGCAACTCCTGCTGTGAGTTACAAATATGAGCAATGGCACCGGTATCAAATACCCAGGAGTTACTACGAGTACTGGTAAGGTACACATCAATTACATGTATATCACATATACCTTTAGTGTTGCCGGCCTTCTTGTCCGCTAAGTATTTGGGGCAGTTCCGCTTCCAGTGACCCTTCCCTTTACAATAAAAGCACTCAGTCTCAGGCTTGGGTCCATTCTTTGACTTCTTCCAGGCAACTGGCTTACCGGGCGCGGCAACATCTTTTCCGTCCTTATTGAAGTTATTCTTACCCTTGACCTTCTTGAACTTGGTGGTTTTATTGACCATCAACACTTGATGTTCTTTCTTGATTTCTACCTCTGCCGACTTCAGCATTGAAAATACTTCAGGAATGGTTTTCTCCATCCCCTGCATATTGTAGTTCATCACAAAGCTCTTGTAGCTCGGTGGGAGCGACTGAAGGATTCTGTCAATGACCGCCTCGTCCGGGAGGTTAATGTCCAGCTGGGACAGGCGGTTGTGCAACCCAGACATTTTGAGTATGTGCTCACTGACAGAACTATTTTCCTCCATATTACAACTATAGAACTTGTCGGAGACTTCATATCTATCGACCCTGGCATGAGCTTGGAAAACCATTTTTAGCTCCTCGAACATCTCATATGCTCCGTGTTGCTCAAAACGCTTTTGGAGCCCCGGTTCTAAGCTGTAAAGCATGCCGCACTGAACGAGGGAGTAATCATCAGCACGTGACTGCCAAGCGTTCATAATGTCTTGGTTCTCTGGGATGGGTGCTTCACCTAGCGGTCCTTCTAGGACATATGCTTTCTTGGCAGCTATGAGGATGATCCTCAGGTTTCGGACCCAGTCCGTATAGTTGCTGCCATCATCTTTCACCTTGGTTTTCTCTAGGAACGCGCTGAAGTTCATGTTGACATGAGCGTTGGCCATTTGATCTACAAGACATATTTTGCAAAGATTTTAGACTAAGTTCATGATAATTAAGTTCATCTAATCAAATTATTTAATGAACTCCCACTCAGATTTGACATCCCTCTAGTCATCTAAGTGTTACATGATCCGAGTCGACTAGGCCGTGTCCAATCATCACGTGAGACGGACTAGTCATCATCGGTGAACATCTCCATGTTGATCGTATCTTCCATACGACTCATGTTCGACCTTTCGGTCTCTGTGTTCCGAGGCCATGTCTGTACATGCTAGGCTCGTCAAGTTAACCTAAGTGTTTTGCATGTGTAAAACTGTCTTACACCCATTGTATGTGAACATAGGAATCTATGACACCCGATCATCACGTGGTGCTTCGAAACGACGAACTTTAGCAATGGCGCACAGTTAGGGGGAACACTTTCTTGAAATTATTATAAGGGATCATCTTATTTACTACCGCCGTTCTAAGTAAACAAGATGCATAAACATAATAAACATCACATGCAATTATATAGTAGTGACATGATATGGCCAATATCATATAGCTCCTTTGATCTCCATCTTCGGGGCTCCATGATCATCTTCGTCACCGGCATGACACCATGATCTCCATCATCATGATCTCCATCATCGTGCCTCCATGAAGTTACTCGCCAACTATTACTTCTACTACTATGGCTAACGATTTAGCAATAAAGTAAAGTAATTACATGGCGTTAAATCATTGACACGCAGGTCATACAATAATTAAGACAACTCCTATGGCTCCTGCCGGTTGTCATACTCATCGACATGCAAGTCGTGATTCCTATTACAAGAACATTATCTCATACATCACAATATATCATTCATCAATCATCACAACTTTTGGCCATATCACATCACAAAGCAATTGCTGCAAAAACAAGTTAGACGTCCTCTAATTGTTGTTTGCATCTTTTACGTGGCTGCAATAGGGTTCTAGCAAGAACGTTTTCTTACCTACGAATAACCACAACGTGATTTGTCAACTTCTATTTACCCTTCATAAGGACCCTTTTCATCGAATCCGCTCCAACTAAAGTGGGAGAGACAGACACCCGTTAGCCACCTTATGCAACTAGTGCATGTCAGTCGGTGGAACCTGTCTCACGTAGGCGTACGTGTAAGGTCGGTCTGGGCTGCTTCATCCCACAATACCGTTGAAGCAAAATAAGACTAGTAGTGGCAAGAAAGTTGACAACATCTACGCCCACAACAGATTTGTGTTCTACTCGTGCAATAGAGAACTACGCATAGACCTAGCTCATGATGCCACTGTTGGGGAACGTTGCATAAAATAAATTTTTTCCTACATTCACCAAGATCAATCTATGAGTTCATCTAGCAACAAGAGAGAGGAGTGCATGTACATACCCTTGTAGATCACGAGCGGAAGCGTTCAAGAGAACGGGGTTGAGGGAGTCCTACTCGTCGTGATCCAAATCACCAGAGATCCTAGCGCCGAACGGACGGCACCTCCGCGTTCAACACACGTACGGTCAGCGTGACGTGTCCTCCTTCTTGATCCAGCAAGGGGGGAAGGAGAGGTTGATGAAGATCCAGCAGCATGACGGCGTGGTGGTGGATGCAGCAGGGTTCCGGCAGGGCTTCGCCAAGCGACTACGGGAGGAAGAGGTGTAGCAAAGGGGGGAGGGAGGCACCAGGTGTTAGGGTGCGGCTGCCCTCCCACCCCCCCTCTTTATATAGGGACCCCGGGGGGTGCGCCGGCCCTAGAAGATGGGATCTCCTAGGGGGGCGGCGGCCAAGGGGGGAGACTTGCCCCCTAAGGCAAGTGGAGGCGCCCCCTCCCCTAGGGTTCCCAACCCTAGGCACAGAAGGGGGTCCGGGGGGCGCACCAGCCCAGTAGGGGCTGGTTCCCCTCCCACTTCAGCCCATGGGGCCCTCCGGGATGGGTGGCCCCACCCGGTGGACCCCCGGGACCCTTCCGGTGGTCCCGGTACAATACCGGTAACCCCCAAAACTTTCCCGATGGCCGAAACTCGACTTCCCATATATAATTCTTTACCTCCGGACCATTCCGGAACTCCTCGTGACGTCCGGGATCTCATCCGGGACTCCGAACAACTTTCGGTTTGCTGCATACTAATATCTTTACAACCCTAGCGTCACCGAACCTTAAGTGTGTAGACCCTACGGGTTCGGGAGACATGTAGACATAACCGAGACGGCTCTCCGGTCAATAACCAACAGCGGGATCTAGATACCCATGTTGGCTCCCACATGCTCCTTGATGATCTCATCGGATGAACCACAATGTTGAGGATTTAAGCAACCCCGTATACAATTCCCTTTGTCAATCGGTACGTTACTTGCCCGAGATTCGATCATCGGTATCCCAATACCTCGTTCAATCTCGTTACCGGCAAGTAACTCTACTCGTACCATAATGCATGATCCCGTGACTAGACACTTGGTCACTTTGAGCTCATTATGATGATGCATTACCGAATGGGCCCAGAGATACCTCTCCGTCATACGGAGTGACAAATCCCAGTCTCGATCCATGTCAACCCAACAGACACTTTCGGAGATACCTGTAGTGCACCTTTATAGTCACCCAGTTACATTGTGACGTTTGGTACACCCAAAGCACTCCTACGGTATCCGGAGTTACACAATCTCATGGTCTAAGGAAAAGATACTTGACATTGGAAAAGCTCTAGCAAACGAACTACACGATCTTGTGCTATGCTTAGGATTGGGTCTTGTCCATCACATCATTCTCCTAATGATGTGATCCCGTTATCAATGACATCCAATGTCCATAGTCAGGAAACCATGACTATCTGTTGATCAACGAGCTAGTCATCTAGAGGCTCACTAGGGACATGTTGTGGTCTATGTATTCACATGTGTATTACGATTTCCGGATAATACAATTATAGCATGAATAAAAGACAATTATCATGAACAAGGAAATATAATAATAATCCTTTTATTTTTTCCTCTAGGGCATATTTCCAACACCCGGTGTGACGCTCTGGTGAAATTGCTACCCCCCATGCCCCCGTCCCGCCTAACCCTGCAGCAGTTGACCACGAGATCTAACCCTTTGACTTTCCCCGGACGGGCTTTGACCAGTGAACCTCTCCACTCGGTTGTGGTAGGTCAGCCCATAGGAACACTTGGGACCAACGTTTGGGCCAACCCATAGCAATATCCCCTCCGTGTTGAACCGACGCGGCCGTTTCCCCCCTCCAGGCACTACTAGGGAAAAGCCTAGCAGTAGCGTTGGTTTTTGGGCTACTAGTAGCGCAGGGTGCCGTGCTACTGATAAGGCGCTATAGCTAAAGGTTAGCTGTAGCATGGGTCTATCAACACTACTACTATATCCACTTAGTAGTAGCGTTTCCCAGAAAGGGCGCTACTGGTAATTACTAGTAGTGCTTCCCGCAGCCCGCGCTACTACTATTATTCCGTATTCTATTTTTTTATTTCATGTTGTATTCATACACCTTTATACAAGTTTTATACATTAGCAATTTAGAGATTGTTTTTACATCATAATGAGTTATTACATCGCTGGGTGAAAGAACCGTGGACTAGTTTCAAGTGGATAGATCCATCCACTTGAAACTAATCCGCGGTTCTTTCACCCCATGATATAATAAATAATGATCATCATATCATTAACAACTTATCATCATAATACATCACTGTCATATAACATCTCGTGATCATCATTTTCGTCAATGAGACATCATATAGCAAGTTGGTCACTAGTCATAATCACAACTCCTCCTCCTCATCATCATCAACTCTAACACATCATACCACATAATAACACATTGTACCAGACCTGCTCCTCTCTAATAGGACCCACTACACTCTCTTAGGTAAAATAGCATAAAACAAGATAGGCGTGACTCTCCATTATGGAGAATGGAGATTATCCTGTCTCCAATTCTTGCGCATGGCACAATGTTGCTTCCAAGTACCTTCGTACGACTAACCATACATTGTTTCCAATCTTTGATTGTCATGTCTTCATCGGTTTTAGAAATTTGGTATGAACAGCTTGATGCGTAGGATGACCTGGCGTAAGCTCATAACATCAAGGCGACCTTTCAGACACATCAAATGAGGCACACAATCCTTCGGGATTTTCTGTTGAAAAACATAGTAATAACTTCATAGTTAGCAATGTAGTTTAGTTTTAGAAGAATTTATGCAAAAGATGCACGTATGTCGTAATAGTAAAAAATCTCACCATGCCATCTCCATGGATGTTACTATAGTTCAACACGTGCACTAGTGGCATGTGTTGACCATAATGTGCAGGAGTTTCACTATAGATATTGTAATTCTCAAGATCATTAATAAATGAGATCAGATGATTTTTCTCCTGATAAGTTAATTATGTGCCATCGGTGTAGTAGGTTCTGTCTATCATCTTCCACACATTTTTTTAAGAATGAAAAGAAGATATCAATGGAAATAAGCTGTCAACTATTTTGAAATAAACAATATAAATTACTTTATAACTATGTTTGAGAAACTCACATAGTGGTAGAATTGGAAGCGTATCAACAAGGACTCAAATGTCCATATTGTCTTCCTCGATGTCAGGATCACCAAGATCCATGGTGACAAGCATACCCTCATGGAAATCATATGCCTTGCAAAGTGCTTCCCAATTCGGGCAACCAAAATGGGATACGCTCGCAGAATTGCATAGATTTACAGGAAAATCAAAACCATGATGGGTCCTTAGGTGAACTACCTTTGTTTCCCAATTTTCATGATCTTCAACATCCATCCTCTCCAAGACATAGCATCTTGCATGGCATGGGATAATCTAGTCGTATTGTAAAAGACGAAAATTACATGTTGAAGAAGAAGAAGAAGTCGAGCTTAATTACGAAAAAACACTGTGTGGAGCCTAATGCTGAAGCGCTGACCTTCTGGCAGGTGAGTCATGTCGCAGAAACCCCGGTTGTCGTCGCACCAGGAGCACTCCGCGAGACTTTCGTCGTCCGACGACATTTCCTATGTTCAACTTCAAAGATTAAACTTATAAAATTCAATATATGTACTACAAAAACGAAATTAGATCATTATTATTCAGCACGGATTGCCTATCGGTCCGTCGATTCTTTTTTTGCTCTCAGCTCACGTGGTGTATATATTTGACCATTGGTGATGGTCGCTCCTCCCTTCGTCCCCGAGTGTATTAAACCAAAATGTCTAGCACACGGAAACGAAGGAGAAGCGACCCCCACGACAACAGTCGACATTCTTCTTCTCTCATATATGGTGGACACACTCCCTCACTGATTTTTCGACCGCCGGTGATGGTCGTTACTCCTCCTTCCCCTAGTGCATAACAAAGGTCTAGCGCAAGGAGAAGAAGGAGAAATGACCCCCACGACAATAGTCGGGATTCTTCCTCTCTCATATATGGTGCATACTTTCTCCCTCACTCATTTTTTGATTGTCATGTATGGAGCCTCGACAGACTTAAAGTCAACCTGAAATGTCGTTCAATTATATTTCTAGAAAATCTAGGCCAGTCGATATTTCCTACATATTCTAGAACAAGTCATGCCAAAATTCACGGAAAAATCCGGCATGACCTTTGCTAAAAAAGGACATATCGAGCGCTTGAAATTTGTCGGAATGGAAATTAGTCAACACTCCGGCAAAACATAGGCCACTCGGAGGTGTTACCTGCAAACATGGCCACTTGGGCAAGAACATATCCTATTTGCATTGTAACTTGATGGTCATTTCATTCTAACTTGATGGTCATTGCATTTCAATGGTTGAAAATATGAACAAAAACATTTCAAAATATCTTATAGGACTCATATTGACATGGAGATTTGGCTGGTCTCACCTCGAGGTCGGAGGGGGTTCGTGACGGCGACAACGTTGGTGATGACATGGAGATTTGGCTGCGAAAACAAAATATAAATAAAAACATTATTATCCTCATTTTAGGACTTAGTGAAACCCTATAAGCTATCAACCAATCAAATGCATACGCCTTGCATAGTGCTCTCCAATTTGATCATTCAAAATAAGAGTAGTTCTCCAATGTGAGCATTCAATAAGCAAAACTAAATCATAAAATAAATTAGTATTCAAATTAGCATGCATTCAATAAGCAAAACTAAATCATCTCTTGCGTCCATACATCATCGAATATTATCACTAATACATCTCGAATAGTATCATACATATAACCTCACTAATACAGCTAAAACCCTAGCAAACGACGGGTATCGGCCCGGGCGGTGGACACCCAAAGAGAAGGAACTATCATAAGATCATAGCTCCAGTGAGATCCCTTAAGAACCTACCAGGTATTGGAGAACTTTCCCTCCAACGCAACCATGTAGCGACGGACATGCTCATCCTCCTTGATGACATATCACCTCCACAGGGTCCTCAAGCCTCCGCACCATCACTGGCCCACGCGACCACCACCAAAGAAGGTTCGGGTCAACGACGGGATGGCTCCTGACCAAGCTGCGCCCCTAGAAGGTAGCACATCCAAGTACCAGCCCGATGGAGCCCAGTCCCAAACATGGCCCCTCTGATCAAGCAGGCCTCCTCCGCCGAGTCGACGAAGAGGATGCGAGATAGGCATCGTCAACGTCGATGCAGGAATAATTTCTTTAACTAAAAAAATAACAGCAAATGTGACATGTTCAAAATAACACTTAAAACAACTAAATTCTATTAACTACACCTAATTAAAACCTACATTTTGAACATGGTTCGATCATAACTAGGGTTCATACTACATTATTCTAAGATTAAACACCCAAAATACCTAAATTAAATTAACAACATGGGGTGGCTGGTCTCACCTCTAGGCCGGAGGGGGTCAGTGACGGGGGGATGATGCAGGGGCTCCTTGAATTCTGCAAAAACAAAATATAAATAAAAACATTATTATCCTCATTTTAGTACTTAGTGAAACCCTATAAGCTATCAACCAATCAAATGCATACGCCTTGCATAGTGCTCTCCAATTTGAGCATTCAAAATAAGAGTAGTTCTCCAATTTGAGCATTCAATAAGCAAAACTAAATCATAAAATAAATTAGTATTCAAATTAGCATGCATTCAATAAGCAAAACTAAATCATCTCTTGCGTCCATACATCATCGAATATTATCACTAATACATCTCGAATAGTATCATACATATAACCTCACTAATACAGCTAAAACCCTAGCAAACGACGGGTATCGGCCCAGGCGGTGGACACCCAAAGAGAAGGAACTATCATAGGATCATAGCTCCAGTGAGATCCCTTAAGAACCTACCAGGTATTCGAGAACTTGCCCTCCAACACAACCATGTAGCGACGGATGTGCTCGTCCTCCTTAATGACATATCACCTCCACAGGGTCCTCAAGCCTCCGCACCATCACTGGCCCACGCGACCACCACCAAAGAAGGTTCGGGTCAACGACGGGATGGCTCCTGACCAAGCTGCGCCCTCGGAAGGTAGCACATCCAAGTACCAGCACGATGGAGCCCAGTCCCAAACATGGCCCCTCTGATCAAGCAGGCCTGCTCCGCCGAGTCGACGAAGAGGATGCGAGATAGGCATCGTCAACGTCGATGCAGGAATAATTGCTTTAACTAAAAAAATAACAACAAATGTGACATGTTCAAAATAACACTTAAAACACCTAAATTCTATTAACTACACCTAATTAAAACCTACATTTTGAACATGGTTCGATCATAACTAGGGTTCATACTACATTCTTCTAAGATTAAACACCTAAAATACCTAAATTAAATTAACAACATGGGGTGGCTGGTCTCACCTCTAGGCCGGAGGGGGTCAGTGACGGGGGGATGATGCAGGGGCTCCTTGAATTCTGCAAAAACAAAATATAAACCAAAACATTATTATCATCATCTTAGGTTTTAGTGAAACCCTATGTCTAAAACATCGTAGTCCTAGCCCTACCATTTACTAAAAATACCGTGTTTTAACCCTACAAATTGAAAAGACCTATACATTTGCTAAAAGTACCCTAGTTCTAGCCCTAACATCTGTCCATCCACCCATCTATCTATATATCACCATAAACCCTAGAAAAATGCCCTGGTTTTTTTAACTACTGTCTATTTCTTGAATCATAGAAAAATCCCCTAATTTCACATAACTTAGAAAAATTCCTATTCTATTCAAAAGACCTATATTTACTTATTTTTTCAATTCTATTCAAAAAACCTACATTGACTAAAAAATCTCATATATCATAATACAATTCTGTACCTAAAATTTTCTATTACTAAATTATTTTACAAAAAAGTTATATACCTAAATTTTTACACAAATAGAGGTGGGAGGAGGAGGAGGATGGAGGAGTGATGGCTTTTGGCAGTTGGGGGAGGGAGGAGAGAGGAGGGTTGTGGGAGGAGGGAGGAGGGCTGCCAGTGGGAGGAGGGAGGAGAGAGGAGGGCTGCCGGAGGGAGGAGAGAGGAAGGCGTCGAGAGGAGGAAGGGAGGGAGGTATATACCTTGGGGGCGATGACGGGCGACGGTAGCGACGGTGGACGACGGCGGCGACAGCACGCGGCGGAGAGTGAGCGAGTGAGAGTGTGAGGGGGAGAGTGAGGACGCGCGCAGGAGGGTGTGGATAAGGTGCCCGTAGCAGTAGCGATGGTTTAGGATAAACGCTTCTACTATGATCAATAACAGTAGCGATGGTTTAGGATAAACCGCGCAACTGCTACAACTAGGTTGGGGGCGAGGTCGTGGAAACTATAGTAGTAGCACGGCTTACTATGGACACGCTATTGCTATTTTTATTTCAACAATGCGTTCTGTCGGCATGCGCTACTGCTAAATAGCAGTAGCACCTTATTTTGAAGCACGCTGCTGGTAAGATTACATGTATAAGGTTTTCCCTAGTAGTGAGGTGCCGGCAGCAGCGCCGTCCGTGAGGGGGGCCACACCCAGGAGACGCGTGCTGCCTCCTCGGACATGTCACCACACCTTACGACATGTATGAGGGCCCGGTGCGACGCTCCGGTGGCATTGCTACCTCAGGGGCCCCGTCCAGCCTAACGCTGGAGCGGTTGACCACGAATCTAACCCTTTGACTTTCTCCAGACGGGTTTGACTAGTGGACCTCTCCAATCGGTTGTGGTAGGTCAGCTGATAGAAACACTTGGGGAAAACGTCCCCTCCGTATAGACCCGACGCGGCTTCCCCCCCTCTAGGTACTAGCGGCGGCGCCGTCCGTGAGGGGGGCACACCCCGGACGTGAGGGGGTTCACACACCGGAGATGCGTGCCAGGCGTTTGCAACCGCCTCAACACTTCTTTCGGCATAACTGTTTTTTATTCTAATAAAGTATAAGGACCTATATATTCAAAAGAACATGAGGTCACATTATTAACGTACTCGATAAAAATACAAACTACATATATATTCATAATCTTTGTAAACAATTTCCCCAAATCAATAAATAATGCATGTATGTTTCTATTTATATATGCTACATTTAAGTTAATCAAATAATAATACATAAAAAACTTTAAGAAATAAACACAAAAACCCAGGGAAAAAATATGCTCCCTCCGTCCCATAATATAAGAACGTTTTTCAAGCAAACATAGTTTGGAAAACGTTCTTATATTATGGGCCAGAGGGAGTACATAACTATGTCGACGGCACAGCCGTCGGCATAGCTGCGGCCAGGGTAGCTGAGAGGCGCGCCTCGGATCGATGACGTGTAGTAGAGGTATGCCGACGGACGTCGTCTTTGCCGTCAGCATAGAGCTGATGTCATTAGCCGCCCGTCGCGGGCCGGGTCGTCTGGCTCACATCTATGCCGACGGCCCGGATATGCCGACGGAAGCCGTAGGCGTACTTAGAGATATGCCGACTGATTTTCTGTGCCAACGATAACTGAGAATAGCCCGACGGCCTGGGTACGCCGACGGCCTGACCTTGGTTGTCGGCATAGGTCGAAATAGGCCGATGGGGGCCATCGGCATAGGTTTGGCCGTCGGGATAGAGCCCTGTTCCGGTAGTGATGTCCTATTCTACTCGCCGACAACCGAACCAACACTCTAGGAGCGCAGCCGTCCACCGGACATGGAAATGATGAAGCCGGACGAGCTTCGCTTAAGATTAGGTTTACCATATAATAGTATGGATTTAAGGTTTTTAATTTAAGATATTTGATAGTAGAATGAATTATTTGAGACATGACCTATCATTGCCCGCGAAAAGCAGGCATTTGAGGCATTCACTAGCCCGACTCTTAGAGCAACTCCAACAGCCGCGCTAAAACAGTGTCGCACCGCAAATTGACCTTTTTAGCGCGCGCAATCAAAAAATGGGCTCCAGCGGACACGTGATAAACGCGCGTGCGGCATATAGAGTATAACGCGCTGTCCGAATCGCCATTGCGCGCTGCGTATTTGGTGCGCCCGCTTTCGCGCGCTGCACTCTCTCCACCGTGCCACCTTTGCCCCACCTCGCGCCGCCGCCGGTGAACTGACCCGATGGACGCCCGCGTCGGCACCCCCTCACCTCTTCCTACACCCTCGACCCCTCCGCGGCCGCCATCACCGCCAACACAACAAACCCTAGCGCGGGGAGCTTTGGCTTCGCCTCCGCCAGCGCTCCTCCAAGCACCGACATCGCGCGTGGCCTTTTCATGCCGCCACGGATGACCTCGGCGGCGGGTGGCCTCGTGCCGGCGCCCACCGTGAAGCCACGTGCCCCCCTCTCGAAGCTCCGAAATGCAGCGCGGCCGAAGAAGGGCATGGTTTCCCCAAAGAAGAACAAGGCGGCGGATTGCTCTGGTTCCTCCAAGCCATCGAGGAAGAAACTTTCAGGGCATGCGACGACCGCGGCGGCTACCGGAGCGCCGGCGAGCTCACTTGTTGAGCCGGCAGCCGATGCGCACAAGGTGTTTGAGGAAATGCCCCAATGGTAAAAAAATTGTCAACTTTTTGTTGTTATTATTTTTGAATGCATACATATAGATAGCTCATTTGCTTCGTTGTATATCCTTTGTAGTGTCAACGATGAGGCATATATGTCAACTATGGGTGTTGGCTCCAACAATTCTTATTGGTCTCAAACCAATGACATGCATTTCGATGACCATGAGTTCGAGGTGGATGTGGATGGTGAGGGCATTGTCGACGCACCAAAAGGAAGAGGAGGCAACTACACCAACGATGGAGACATATTGCTATGCAATACTTGGTTGGAAGTGTCGAGGGATCTATCCGTTGCAGGTGATAAAAGTAGAGATGCATATTGGAACCGGATGAAGGAGCACTTTGATCTACACAACAAGAGCGGAATTGACCGCTCGGCATGATCTCTTCGCTCCTGGTGGTCGACAATCAACCAAGATTGTCAAAAGTGGGCGGCCGCACAAAAGGCGGTTGACAAGTTGAACCCAAGTGGCACTAATGATATAGATAGGGTAAGTGTCATTTCATCCATGTTCATCATGCTTGTTCTTGGTTTGTAGTGCTAACTTGTTTTGTTTTTTTGTAGTTCAATATTGCACAAAACTTGTTCAAAGGAGAGGAGAAGAAGACCAAGAAAGGGAGACCATTTACCTTGCCTCATTGCTATGAGGAATTGAAGGATGATGAGAAATGGAAGAAACATGACGGCATCGATGATGTTGATGAGAGCAACAAACGCAAGCGAATAATTGAGTTGGATGATGATGAGGAAGAGGCATCAAGTGATGACGGCAAGAGAAGCCAAAATGACCGGATGGGTGCAAGAAAGACGCAAAAAAGAAGAAGAAGAGGAAAGGGGATGATGAGCTCAAAAATGCTATGGAAGCTATTGTGAAGGCAAGAAAAGAAGCGAACGAGGTGAGGAAGATGGCAAGGAACCAAGATGTTGCGGCCGAGGAGAGGAGGTTGGCGGCCGAGGAGAGGAGGGTGGCGGCCAAGGAGAGGAAGGTGACATTGAAGGAGAGGAAGGTGGGCATGGAGGAGCGATCTAGGTTGTTGGAATGTGAGAAGTGCTTGTTCTTCTTGGACACATCTACCCTCAATGAGGCGCAAAAGGAGTATGTCAATCTTACCCGTGAAGAAAGTCTTGATCGAAAAAAGAGCCATGATTCGCGGCATGGGTGGCGGTGGCATTGGTGGCATGGGTGGCGGTGGCATTGACAGCATGGGTGGCTGTGATTTAAATTATGCATGTCTTTGTTTTGACGTTTGAAATTCATTTTGTGTCCAAAATGTATTCAAAATGCAACATATGGCAAGCGCCGATTGCTCGTGCGCTGCATTTTAGCGTGCCTGCTGGAGCTATGCGTGCTGCATTTTACAGCCGCCGCTGAAGCCAGCGCTGACCGCCGCACTAAAACAGGCGAATGGCGTGCTGCAAACTGATTTTTAGCGCGCCGCGCATTGGGCGGCTGTTGGAGATGCTCTTAGAAGGAGCGGGGTCCAAGTAGATGGTTATGAACTGTCACTTCAAACTGTGCATGCAGTTGAGGCCGATGTCGTAGCAGGTGACGGCAGGCGATTTTTGACTTGTCTAGTAGATATCGCATTCCTTTTCTAAAAAAAGTAGATATCGCATTCGCCAAGTTTAATCCGGGCCTGGATGGTGCCACTGAATGCAAACAAACCGCTCCGGTGCAGCCAAGATGACCACACTCTACGCAAAGCCGCTATAAGTATCCAAACCTCCTCATGGAACAGCATCAGCGCACGACGTACTCTTACGCCGATCGAACTCAAAGTTAATGGCCATGGCTGCCGAGAGCCCAGCATACTACTCGCTCCTCCTGCCTCTCCTTCTGGTCGTAGTACCTGCGCTCTACCTGGTGGGGTTGTTCCGCAGCCGCAGGAGGTCGGCCGGCCGACAACGGTTTCCTCCGGGACCATGGGCGCTGCCGGTGATCGGCCACCTGCACCACCTCGCCGGC
This sequence comes from Triticum dicoccoides, assembly GCF_002162155.2. NCBI lineage: Eukaryota > Viridiplantae > Streptophyta > Magnoliopsida > Poales > Poaceae > Triticum > Triticum dicoccoides. The sequence goes on from NC_041385.1 coordinate 89,789,979, forward strand.
TCGTCGGTCCCGCCGCACCACGCCATGCGCGACCTAGCTCGGTGCCACGGCCCGCTCATGCTGCTCCGGTTCTGCCAGCTCCCCGTGCTGGTGGCCTCCTCCCCGGACGCGGCGCGGGAGATCATGAAGACCCATGACGTGGCCTTCGCGTCGCGGCCCCTCAGCCCGACCATGCAGCTCTTCCTGCGTGGCTCCGAGGGCCTCGTCTTCGCGCCCTACGGCGACGGCTGGCGGCAGCTCCGCAAGATCTGCACCCTCGAGCTCCTCAGCAACCGCCGCGTCCACTCCTTCCGCCGTGTCAGAGCGGAGGTGCTGGGACGCCTCCTCCGCTCCGTCGCGTCGTCGGCGTCGGCGGCGGCGGCGGTGAACTTGACCCGGGGGCTGGCGTCGTTCGTCGCGGACTCCTCGGTGCAAGCCATGATCGGCCGCTTGAGGAGCGACGACCGTGACACTCTGTTCACGCTGCTGCGGGAGGGGTTCAAGATCGTGCCGGGGATGACCCTGCCGGACCTTTTCCCGTCGTCACGGCTCGCCATGCTCCTCAGCCGCGTGCCCGCCAGAATCGAGCACCGCAACAAACGCATGGCCGCCTTCATGGACTCCGTCATCCAGCAGCATCGGGCCAAGAGATCAGCCGCTCGCGCCGACGGCGGAGAGGAACACACGGAGGACTTGCTTGACGTGCTCTTGAGGCTCCAGGATGACATGGATTCCCAGTATCCCCTCACCACGGACAACATCAAATTGGTCATCATAGTAAGCTCTCTTCTCATTCTTCCTGTTTACCATCACCAAACACTCCAGGCATCAATCGTTACCTACTCTACATGTTTGCTTGCAGGACATGATTAGTGCGAGCAGCGAGACCACGTCGACGACGCTGGTGTGGGCAATGGCGGAGCTGCTGCGGAAGCCGGCGGCCATGCGGAGGGCGCAGGACGAGGTTCGGCGGCAGCTCGACGGCCACCGCACGGTGACAGAGGATGGCCTGACGGACTTGCACTACCTGCGGCTAGTCATCAAGGAGACGCTCAGGCTGCACCCGCCGGTGATGCTGATCCGGGAGTGCGGCCCGCGGCAGCAGGTGCTCGGCTTCGACGTCCCACACGGCGCCATGGTGCTGGTGAACGCCTGGGCGATGGGCAGGGACCCGGCCCACTGGGACTCCGCCGAGGAGTTCGTCCCGGAGAGGTTCGAGAGCTGCGGCACGCCGGACTTCAAGGGGGTGGACTTCGAGTTCCTGCCGTTCGGCGCCGGCCGGAGGATATGCCCCGGCGTCTCGTTCGGCCTCGTGCACCTCGAGCTCGCGCTCGCGGCTCTGCTCTTCCATTTCGACTGGAAGCTGCCGGACGGGATGGTCCCCGAGGAGCTGGACATGACTGAGGAAGCCGGCCTCACCACGCGCCGGCGGGCCGAGCTACTGGTGTTCGCTGTCCCTCGTGTTCCTCTGCCCACAGAGTAGCTAGATGTATCCGCCCGTCTCAGCACCAATGATTCCTTGTGTTTGTGGTGAATATTGTGGCGCTGGCTGGTGGGTTATAAATTTATCATTTCAAATAAAATTCTTGAAGCCTTTTGGATTGAGTGTAGGCTTTGAAAACAATTTTCTTCATTTCTACTTGGCTACAACCCACTAAACACAATGACAGCTGAGATTAAACCATACCTTTTAAAACTTTCATACGAGGAAGCGCATTACCCAAAAATTCTAAATGCATGGTCTATTACGGGGGGTTTACAGGGTCTCCTTCTATAACTAATCATCTCTCCCCTTGATTTTCAGGAGGTAGGCCCTCAACCTGATTTCCATCCAATCAAAGTAACCCAATTAAGCATCCCGTAATAGTCCGTGATTATATGCCCGTGTGTGTAGCATTCCTCGCGTATTACCCTTGTTGGAGGGCCACGTGTATATATGATTCGACGGGGCTTATCCCGTGGATGCGCACACAATTCTGTTAGACTACCATTTGGGAAAAAGGGAGGTAGAGATAGGATCTATCAAACTACCTACAAGATTACAATGATAATAGAAAGATATATGACGCCTAGAGATAAGCTACGGGTGAATATATCTTCAGCATGCCCTCTTATTCTCAACGTGGCTTGAACTCTTCAAAACTTTTGGTAGGCAATGCCTTTGTGAAACCATCTGCAATCTGATTTGAATGAATGAACCAGATATCCAATTTCCTATTAGCAACATGTTCTCTCACAAAATGAAAATCTATCTCAATATCGTTGTTAAAAACCTTTTGTTACTCCTTGTATCGATCAATAGTGCCATCAGCCTTTTTTTTAAACTTTGTAAACCCACTTACAATCTATTAAATTTTACCTTGACCAAATGGAACCAAGTGCCAACTCTCATTTTCCCTCAAAGCCCTCTACTCTTTTTCCATGGCTTTTCTCCATTTAGCCTCTTCGACTGAGTGTGGTTCATCTGTAGAACACTTGGGCCTCTTACTGACAATTTGCAATCAAGACCTTAAAACTTTGCAGGCAAGACCCCATAGTTATGATTTTGTTACAAAAAAGGCCTTTGCGGGCAAGACCTCATAGTTATGATTTTGGGACAAACAAGGCCAAATTTACGACAAGTCAGGTGAATTTTCACTAGAAATTTCGGCAGCATAACACGTTGAAAGAATATAAACCAACAACAGCATTATAACTGACATACCACATATGAGAGTAGAAATACAACGTGTATGCTTTCTCTCCTCCTATACCATCAATACTAGGATGGATGGTTTCTACTCCAGTACTAATTGTTAATCAAATGATAATTTGCGTTAATAGTACTAGTGAAAAAGCACTTACTATGCAATTTGATAGTTGTACACCGAGAACTGAGACGACTACGGTCTACAAACTCCACGTCACACACGTCTCCCCTTCGTCCTTCCACTCGCACTATCTCCGTCTTCTCTTCAAATTGAATCCGAGTAATTTAGACTAGTAAAATGCATATTTTATTAGTCTATATTACTATCTCTATACTAGGGAGTAACATATATGTGGTGTCATACAAGACTTCATTTATTAGGTTATAAACTTATTCTGTCTTGATATGTGTGATGTTACCCATATTATGAGTAACTAGCTATGTTACTCAATCCATCTCTTTCCTCATATTAGAGCACAACCTTTGCTTCATTCACCTCCAAACCGCTATATATTTTTGGAAACGACCTTCTTGTGATCCACCTTCATATTTTTCTTCAGTCTCGATCAAGCGCCCCTCCCGAGTCGCCCCCTCCTCCCACTCTTCCCTTCTCCTGACGCCGCCGGAGGGCGAAGCCCGGGCAGCACCGGTGGCGGCAAGGCTCTTCCGCCCCCTAGCACGTGGATCCGATGTGGGCCGGATTTGACGGGCAAGGGCGTCGCGATGCGGAGGTTCCCGCAGCGGCGATCCAGCTTCCTAGCAGCTATGTTGGGAGGCGGCTGACGCGGATGTGGACTCCGATGGTGGGGTGTGCTGGGTCTTGGCAGCGGCGGTGATCTGGCCCAGATCCGTGGTCCCAAGCACCAGGCAGCGTGGGCTTTGGACGGCGACGGCGGCCTGCTAGTGTTGTCTTCGGGGTAGCAGTGACAGACAACGATGGTGGATTGGGGCTGCAGTGGTGGTCCTCGGTGTTCCAGCGGCTGCGTGCGTCTACTTGGCGAGGCAACGCGCGGTTCCAGTCAACTACTGGGTCGGGATGGCGCGACTACCGGGGAAAATCACGTTGACTTCGGTCTTGACGGACGATGGCGACGTCATTGACGTCATGTCCTGGTTGAGGCATCGTCGTTGCAGGCAACATCATCTCCCTCAGGCTGCTCCGGGGAAACCCTAGATCTGGGTCTCCCCGGATCGGACGCTGATGGCAAATTCGATGCCGTTCTCCCTCTTGGGGGCATCGTTTGGGCCAGGTACTGACTGGAAGGGCCCAGAGGCGGAGTGGGGTTTCATCTTCTGCATCGATGACGACGGATCTCAACGGCATGGCACAGTGGTGTCTTGGCGTCCGATGCGGGTTGACGGACTCGCGCGGGAGGACGGCGTTGTCTGGCGTCATGGTGATGTCGACCCTATTCTGAAGATGAATAGGTGGAAGACGGCGACAGTTGCCCACTAGTAGAAAAGAGGGCTTTGGTCCACCCCGGGTTAGCCCATTAGTCCCGGTTCAGTCCAGAACCGGGACTAATGGGCGCATTAGTCCCGGTTCGTGCGCTCAGGGGCCACGTGGGCCATTTGTCCCGGTTCGTCTGGACCTTTTAGTCCCGGTT
>NC_041385.1:89794640-89805955 GCF_002162155.2 Triticum dicoccoides
GAACCGGGACTAAAGGGTGCGATGCCCATTAGTCCCGGTTCGTGGCACCAACCGGGACTAAAGGGTTAGACCTTTTTAGTCCCGGTTCGTGCCACGAAAACCCTTTAGTCCCGGTTCGTGCCACGAACCGGTACTAATGGGGTTTGAGGCATTAGTACCGGTTCATGGCACGAACCGGTACTAAAGGTCCCATTTTCAAACTCCACCCCCCTCCCCCCGAGTGGATCGCCTTTTCAGTTTAAAAAATAAATAAAAGAAAATGATGAAAATGTCAAAAAAATAAAAAGAAAATAAGTTTCCCATGTGATATATGGTCTAGTTGTTGGGAAAATTTACAAATATGAATTTCGACTTTATTTGCAAAATCTCTCTAGAATTTAGTAAAATGGGCATAACTTTTGCATACGAACTCGGATGAAAAAGTTTTTTATATGAAAAATCATCTACTCGAAAAGTTACATCTAACTCGGAACCCCATTAAACATTTTCAAAATCCTCAAAAACCTAACAGAAAAAAAGTTACCGGCCTTTTTATTTCTAGAGTGGAAAAAATCGAAAAAATTTCAAGCTGTGGTCAAACAATGGTCAAACTAATTATTCTACAATATTAGTGTTACTAAATAATTATTTCAGTTATTTTGAATTTTAGTCAAATCTGGTCAAACTGTGGTCAAACATGGTCAAACTGTGGTCAAACAATGGTCAAACAATGGTCAAACTAATTATCCAAGAAATATTAGTAATTATTGTTTTTTTAAACAATAGTTTCAAACTCAAACAGTGAAATGTGTCACTTCATGCTCAAGCAAAATTCCTGAAGGTTAATAGGATTGACATCTTACTATTGTCAGGAAAACAACAAGTGCAGACTTGAAAACGAGGGAGAATAGAACCCAAAAGTTAAGCGTGCTTAGGCTGGGGGAGTGAGAGGATGGGTGACCGTTCGGGAAGTTAGATGATTTGGAATGATGAGGGGTGATTAGAGATTAAAGGATAAATTAAGCGGTGATGAGGGGTGGTGATTAGAGATTAGAGGTTAAAATAATTCAGAAATTTGAAAATAAAAAAAATCAAAAAAAATCGTAAAATTTTCTTTAGTCCCGGTTGGTGTTACCAACCCCAACCGGGACTAAAGGTGGAGCTCCACGTGGCCGCGGCCTTTAGTCCCGATTCGTTTAAGAACCGGGACTAAAGAGGAGAGGCATTAGTAACGACCCTTTAGTCCCGGTTCAAAAACCGGGACTAAAGGGCCTTACCAACCGGGACAAAAGCCCCTTTATCTACTAGTGGCCTCTGAGAGTGCGCCGGACCGGTGTATGCCTCAAACCCGGCATTGTGGCTTGGTTGTGGCCGCCGACTTTAGATGTTAGGCTTTGATGTGTGTTTGGTATTCGGATTGGATTTTCGGCACCCTTTCATCAAGTGGATAGGAGTAACGACGGATATTGCCGAGAAGGTTGCCTCATACTTAGTGATGTATTACATTGTAATGTCTTTATGAATAATTAATAAAGTGGCTGTCGCCCAGTTGCGGAGGCCGGGAGTCATCCTCCTTTTCTAAAAAATAAATTCCTCTTTTCATTAAAACACACTGACTAGAGGTAGGCGGGTCGCCAAGTCGTGAATAAAACACACTGATTATGCTAAGAAAAAAGGCGCATGTTCATGTGCTGTCCTCTTGTCTGCTCAATCCCAGCTCCAAAAAGTCAAATACTAGCACACATGGATGTTTGGTTATTTATTGAAGGCAACAAAGGGATCAGAGTCAGAACCTATCTACTAGGCGTTGACCAAGTTGCTTCTCATCTCCACGCCCAAATTGGATCCTCCCCATTCTCATCACTCAGCATCCCCTCTCGAGATCGACAGGATTGATCCACCTTACTGCATCTGGGTGCCAAGAATCGTCTTTGAGTTGGCACAAGCACCATGGGCCCAGGTTAGTGTCAGTATGTTCTTCCGCGGTATTGCTTCCCTACGCTTTCGGGTGTACTTGAAGATATCCTTTTCTACAGATTATAGTGGGAGCAAATACAAGGTACTCCTGGAAATGGCCAACTCAAATGATCTATGGGAGAAGAAGTTGCAGGATCCAAGTGCAACACCAGTGCCTCTGCCATTTGAATTTCTGAAAGCCATTACATGTGATTTTTCCAGTGAGCAGGAACTCGGCAGAGGTGAGCATGGAGTGGTTTACAAGGTATATATGGCCAATTCCTTTCATTCTATTTGTCAAATCTTAACAATTAATAGCTGTTAAACTGTTTAAGAAGTGAAGAGAGGTTTAACTTTATTGCATCACAGGGAGTTCTTCCGAGTGGAAAAATTATTGCCGTGAAGAAGCTTTTTCAAACACATCTGATGGATGATAAGAAATTCCAGAATGAGCTCAGTTCTCTCATGGGGATCAAGCACCAAAATGTAGTGCAGCTTATTGGTTACTGTGCCGAAACAAGTTTTGAAATGGTGAACCTCCAAGGTAGTGGGAAACATATTATGGATGAAATACCAAAGAGATTGCTTTGCTTTGAATATGTAGACAACAGAAGCCTTCATGACTACATCTCAGGTAAAATCAGAGAAACGCTGGAGTAGCTTATTTCTTATTTACTTTACTCCTTTCCTTTGTGAAGTTTAGCTTTTAGCAAAGTTTTAAATAACCCACTATAGCTATGCTATAGATTTTGGAGAGCTCTTCCGTTAAAGCAATGCACTTTTAGTGTTAAATTGAAAATGATGCTAATAACCTGGTATTTTCCACAATAGCGCTAAATTTGGAGTCATTTAGGCCACTAAGCCGCTATACAAAACCATCATTCTACCTTATTCTTTCTTCTTGTTTTTATAAATACAATGCATTGATGCAAAGCTTGGTTATTAAATTAGCACACCTGGTTAGTGCTCGGGTTTTGATGTTCAAACATGTGTATATGTTACGTATACGTGATATATCATATATGATGCCTGATTGTATACTTATTTTTTTTTAATTTTTTTCATGATTAAGAAAAACGCTAAAGGGGGCTTAGCTTCGCTGTAGCTCCGCTTAGCTTTTCATAGCTTATAGCTAAGCCGCCGGTAAACACTAGGGACCGCCGCAAACCGCGTCTAGCCAGCCGCTGAGTCCCGTCGCCAACCACTGGGACCTCGCGTCCCAGCGCGCGTCGACGCGCCGCCCATCTCCGTGCCCACCAGATTCGGGTTGCCGCTGTGAGAGGTAACCCCGCCGCCACCGTTGGCTGCACAAGCTTCGCTCGGCGACGTCCTACGACGGCGGCGCGGCAGGAGGGGGAGGGATGTAGAGTGGCGGCGCTAGGGTTCTTGAAGCACGCCCGAGACGCCCTGGGTAAGGCCACGCGGGGTCGAGAGCTTCAGATATGTTGCCCACAACCTCTGCATCATAGATGGACACCCTTGCATGAGGTGGTGATGTGTTGCCATCGTAACATAATTTTCATCATTGATTGAGTTCATATTTCCTTTTTTTCATCAATTTAACAGTTGGTACTTTTGACCTCGAGTGGGATATGAGATATGAAATAATAAGGGGTATTTGCGATGGTTTGCATTACCTTCATGAGAAATGCCATACTGTTCATCTCGACCTGAAACCTGGAAACATATTGATGGATGCTACTATGGTTCTGAAAATAGCGCATTTCGGTTTATCAAAGATCTTTGGTGATAAGCAATCCCGAATCATCACTGAAAATCGTCCAGGAACACTGTAAGTTTTGTCTCCCTGTTTCTCCTTTTCTTTCTTGCAATGCCTCAAACTTCCATATTGTGCTGCAGCGGTTATGAGTGCAGTTTTTTGTAGCTCGAGCTTTACGGAACCCTCTATCCACCCCGTTCAATACCTCCGAGATTCGTGCTCGTGATAGACTATTTTGGAACCATACAAAGTGATTAGCAGTAGTAGGCACGCAGGGTAGCTCAGTAGGCTTTTTATGTGCGCATGCGAGCCGCTACCGCTGTCCCTTTCTCTCTCAGTAAAGCCTCCTCCTGACATGCATGCATGCACAGCCTTTTCGCTCTCTCTTTCTTCTCATTTTCTCTTTTTTAAATGCAATCTGACATGCAAACACAAGCTTCTTTAATTCACATGCAGATTTCGTCTTCATCGCTTTCTTAACTCAGTAAAAAAACTTCTCACATGCAGAATTTGTCTCCATATTCTCTTCTCTCTGTCCCCTCTCTCTTCTCTCTGCCATCTGAGACTTTGCAAAAATCTGTGACACGCAAATAATAGATTTCACCTCCGATTCTCTCTCTCTACTCATCCTCGCCTCTATCTCATCTAGGATGCATCATGAGCGGCGCTGGCTTTCTCTGCATGTGAGCAGTGAGCTGCATGTGACCAGGTGAACAGTGAGCTGCATGTGAGAGGACGGGAGCTGCATGTGACAAGATGGGACAACACTTGCTAATGACACTGCAACCAGCAGCTGCGCCGCGCGTGAGGCTTCTTTTTGCAACAATCTCGATACAAACCAACATCCCAGATAAGAGGGGCCGTGGAGCTCGGCCTACAAAGGAACTTTGCGCAGCGGATATATGGCCCCAGAATACTCCTTTCAAGGCGTAGTCTCCATGAAGGCAGATATATATATTCAGTTTGGGTATTATAATGATTGAGATAGTCACAGGTTGTAGAGACTATCCCCTGACTGCTATTCCATACATGGAGCACTTTAATCAAGACGGCAGTTTCCAGAGTACCGAGACGCCCTTCGAACACTACTACAAAGAGAAAAAAAGATTAAGTACTCAGGCTCTTGCAAATGTTAGTGAAATATTTACCATTTATTTTCAAATGTTTTGATAAAAGGTGTGAAATACAAATTAAATGGTGTTATATAATCGGCTCAAAACTAAATACTTTTTTAGTTCTTTTGATCTTCCTGTTGATATTTCTAAGCTTTACCGTAAATGTATGGGGCTTGTGTATACATTTACATTTACATTACATATTGTCGTCTGTTTTCGTAACTCAAACTCATAATTTTAATTTTGTAGATATATCATACTTGGAGGAATAGGCTGGAGAGGTCGCGGGGAGTCACAGAAAAGTTGGAACAAATTCGTGCGTGCATTGAATTAGGACTAGAATGCACCGAAATCAGCCATATAAAAGACCAGCTACACAACATATAATCGATAGGCTTGAAAAAGTCAATATTACAGACGAATACCGTAAAGACGGTGGGAGTATTTCGGCAGTAGCACAGGTACGTAAACTCATGTCGAAAAACATGGTCCCACTGTTGGCGACCTAAGTTTTGTGAATTTGTGTATCTCTATTTTTCACTTTTGTTGCTACGTAATTAGTGGTTCTACTTCTGGTGAAGTGTGGTTATTGTTCAATAGGCAGGAGAATCTTCCACTTCCAATGCCCTGCATCGAGGAGATACTGGTACCATTGTTGAGATTGAGAAGGCGTCAAGAGTACCGGCAAAGGTTAAGGAATTTGTGCAGGTTAAAGTATCTGCGGTCGGCATTCCAGCAAGTGAAAATGACATTCCCACAAAGAAAGACAAATCGACATCTCCTGTGGTTCCGAATGCTTTTCGTTGCGCACTATCACTTGGGATAATGCAAGACCCGGTTATCGTGGCCACTGGGCAGGTCTCTGCTTGCTTGGCTTACTCTATATATGTTTCTTATCAGTCCACGGAGCCTCATGATTTCACAATAACTATTTCTTGAAAATGCATGTACTATAGACTTACGATCGAGGCAGCATAGCAAGATGGTTGAGCGCCGGGCACGACACTTGTCCGAGGACGCAGCAGAAGCTTGTTAACAAATTTCTAACTCCAAATTATGCTCTTTACGGCCTGATTGTCCAATGGTGTCAAGCAAACGGTTTGGAGCAGCCCAAACGCTCTGCTCAAGTTAGCAGTGATGACAGTGATGCAACGCCGGCATCACTCGCCTATTCTGAGCTTGATGTAGTTGCCGGCCTTCTTCGGAGACTATTAGATTCCCAAAATGTTGTAGACCAGCGTGGAGCTGCTGGTACGCTTTGTCTGCTTGCCAAGGGCAATTCTAAATATCAAGCGTGTATAGGAGATTCTGACGGCATTCCTATCCTGGTGAGCCTGTTATGGATAGATGATATCAGCACCCAGGAACATGTTGTTACTACTCTCCTGAATTTCTCTGTTTCTAGTTACGAGAACAAGGAAAGATTGGTCTTGGCCGGAGCTATTCCTGGAGTTGTGTACGTGCTAGAGACGGGCAGCATGGTTGCCCGGGAGAATGCTGCTGCAACGCTGTCCAGCCTATCCACTGTGAAAGAAAGCAAGGTGATCATTGGGGCTGCTGGATCAATTCCACCTCTCATTCTTCTGTTGAGTACCGGGAGTCAACAGGGTAAAAGGAATGCTGCGGGAACACTAATGGATCTGTTCGTGGAGGCGGACAACAAGAGTAAGCTATTAGAGCCGGGTTCGTCCCTGTACTGCTAGAGCTTCTAACAGGAACTGAGGATGGAATCGGTTCCATCTTTATGTTGGCAATTCTTTCCAAGCATCCTGAGTGAAAGGCGGCTATTGCTGCTGCTGCTAATGCTAATGCTGCTGTCATACCAATGCTGCTTGGAGTTATCAGAAATGGATCCCCTAGCGAAAAGGAATGGGCAGTTAATATTCTAGCGCGCATCTGTGGTGGCGAAGGCAATCAGCAGAAACAGTGTCTTGCTGAAGCACGGGAGAATGGCCTCGCACCCTTGCTGGTCGAGCTAGCAGAGAGTGGCTCAAGCTCCAGCAGAGGCAGATTGGAAGCCACAGATCTGCTAACACTACTCAGAAGCGATTGCTGAGGGAGGCGCACGCACGCAACAGGCTCAAAGGCCCATGCATACAACTCACCAAACCTTCTCACGGTCGGCAGCGGCTACCGTGACCGTGAGGGGCTGTCTCCCTGCTCTACCGCGCCTCCAGCCTTCTCGTGCCGGCGTCGCCTCCCACGGACCCCACCATTCGCTTCGGCCACAATGCCATCAGCTACCCCCTCCATTTTTATATACTACTAGATGACCCGTTGCGCCCATGGCGCAAAGGCCGAGTGTAAGCCAATTGGTGTAAGAGTGTGCATTAACATATTGTTGTTCAAAAAGAATAGCTCATATACTATATGCAGTAAGTACATAAGGTTGGAAATGATACACCAAGTCATGCAGGAAAGGACCCTTGTGATCTTTTTAGATTGGATAAATAATCATGCAGAGGCCTTTGGATATGCACGTGAAGGAGCATATATTTCCTTTATCATGGTTGTTGCAAAAGCATGTGATAGAGCAGTCTAAGTAGCGGATAATCGATAGCTAAATGCATAGCACTGTCTTACGGGATTACATAAGATCGAAAAGGAGGATAAACATAGATGTCTTTGTAGGCATTTATACTAATACTATGTTATATAGCAAGGGGCTCCTGCAGCTTGCTTATATTGAGTAGGCAATCAGGCACAATCCCTTGGAAGTGCATTTGAAGCCGAAAGCATATGCTTGCCCTTCGTTCATGTGGGTCCGACGAAAGAAGTCGCTCCAGCCTTTAGTGATGGTGGCCCTTTTGTCAACTCCCTTATAAAGCGGGCCGTGACAGTGGTTGTTCCGTCTCCAGTTGTGATTGGAAGTTCACCGTGGTCCGTGGTCAGCATCCATGTGTGGGAAAAGGGAACCCGTAGAAATAAAACATATGGAAATAAGTACTGATTGATTATAGATAGATGACTACTGATGATACATGTTTTATATGAGATCCAAAATGATGCCAAATATAAAAGTATCGGCACGTACTGATAGTAATACTAAGTCAGGTAGCAAAGGATTCTTGTGATCTGCAGAGGCCTTTGGACGTGCACTTCAAGGAGAAAACATATGTTTCTTTCATCATGGCTGTTTGAAAAGCATACCACACGGCAGTCTAAGCATAAGATCCAAAAGGATGATAAACATAGAAGTCTTGGTAGGCATCTATACTAATGCTAAGTTATATAGCAAGGGGCTCTTGCAACTTGCTTATATTGGGTAGACGATCACGAACGGTCCCTTGGCAGTGCATTTGAAGGCGAGCATATATATGCTTGCCCTTTGTTCATGTGAGCCTGACCGAAGAAGTCACTCATCCTCTAGTGATGGTGGCCCTTTTGTCAACTCCCTTATAAAGCGGGCCGTGACAATGGTTGTTCCGTCTCCAGTTGTGATTGGAAGTTCACCGTGGTCAGCATCCATGTGTGGGAAAAGGGAACCCATAGAAATAAAACATATGGAAATAAGTATTGATTGATTATAGATAGATGACTACTGATGATACATGTTTTACATGAGATCCAAAATGATGCCAAAGGAAATAAAAGTCATTATGAAAAGTAGTTTTCTATTTTCATCTCTTAACAAATACTCCTAGTATACACAAACTTCCAATAAGCACATGCTATTGAAGATTAATATTCACAACATGCACAACAACATATCCACCTGATGGTATAGTAATATATCAATATCATGGCAATGTTGGATATTTTCTTCTCAAAACTATGCATATAACCTGGCACCTTGATGCATATGTCCCAAACCTGCATATGAGGCTTTTCTGATCAGGAATTATATGGAAAAGAAACATTCTTTATCTGATTGAAGCTCAAAAGTGATCACACTGGATCATATTCAAAATCGATCAAAAGTGACCAAATTGGAGCATATTCAAAATCTATAGCTTATAACTCTAGTAAAAAATATGCTTTTTCACACAGTAGCCAAGCAAGCACAAAAATTCTTGTTCATTACCTTCGGGCTTGGACAAACACGAGATCTGGAATAAAACACTGCAATTTAGTCAGATAAGAAACATGCAACTATAGAATATTTTAGAGCCCTAGCAAAAACATTTTCATACACGTTTTAGTGTGGATCACTACATTGATCAAAGAAAACCAATGGGAATAGAGGAAGAGGCAACCTTTATACCTAAAATATGCATGCAGAATAAATAAACATTAGAACTACTTTGACAATCAACTAAAAAAGTAGGATGGTGCCTACATGAAATCCATTTGATCTGAGGTACACTGTTAACCATGTTTCTTGTTCTCAGAAAGATTCCGCACTTCATAAAGTTTCTGGGCTATCTGCAGTACATGGCGAGCCATGTGAGAATCGAGATCTGGGTAATGTATTGGAAGAGCTGGAAAAAAATATGTTGGTACGTACTGGAAGGGCACAATATTAGTTAGATGGTCGATGCAATAAAGTGTACTTGTAAATCAAGGTTCAGGGAGATCAATGGATCCACTTACTGTACTAGAACCAACAAAAGACTGCACCAACAAGAGAGGTCGTGCACCCACGAGCTCCCACGAACCGCGCCCACTAGAGAAAGAGGAGCCACTGCACAGGCAGCACCCCACGTCACATAAAGGACAACTTAATTCAGATGTGATATCAAACATGTGGCTTGAACTATTCAATCCAATTGTTCAGAATATAAAACAAACGTATTATGGAATGTGCGGCAAATGCTGTCAAGAATGTAAAAATCAAGAGACTGACATTCACACCGAAATATGGTATATATGAACCTAAAATTTACAATAGGACTAACCATGCATGGCTATATAAATGAAGGAGTTGCACCTTTAAGCATCCTTCTTGCGAAACCAGACAAACGATGTAGAAGAAACAATGCATAGACATGGAAACCAAGGTATCAAATCAAAAGAGAAATACGACAAAAGCAATCATGTAGCAATTTCATAGTTCGACCAAAGCTTTTGCAGGAAGATATAAAAAACAGAAATACATGACAGAGGTTCAAACATAGGTTTGTTTTTCAAGAGAGTGGCTCTAACCAATTCAAGAGTTCCATGGTAACTGTGAGGTGAGAAACAACGAGAAGTTGCCATATTTTACTTGTCCAAATGAAGAACTCCATCTGCCTAGCTGCCTAAAAGTGAAAATAAATCAACTTGCATCAATAGCAAAAAACAAAGGAAGGCATGGACCATTTTCTTAAGCACATATGAACTTAATTGAATGACACCAAGAAGAAAAAGCAAATGCATTCCATGATATGTTCCCACATGACCTGAGAAGATCGAAAGCATTTCAAATGAATTACATGATCTATAACTAAAACAATAGTGATGGTGATACCTCCCGATGTATGATTTCGGTAGTGATGTGACTATAAGTTGTCATCCGGAACCTGGGCTAGGAAAAGGAGACTCCTAGCGATGGCTCGACCAATGCAGGGCAATGGTTGGACATGCGTCTAGAGTGGCATACCGAGTCAAGTTTAGAAAGCAACACCACACCCTGCAATATTTGCGATATTTGCGGTAAAATTACTTACTAAGGTATCGTGGACCCTGCAGTATACCCTGCATTATCATAGTTGTAACTGCACCAACATGGACACACCGGTTACTAAAAAAGAACCTCTATATCATTGAAAATGAACATATGGTGTGTGAACCATATCAATATGGCAAAGTACCCCATTTCATGATAGTGCCAATGGCTGAATATGCCACGCGAACACAAACACTCTATCTCTTGCTTCAGGTATTAATTTTGGATAACTTGCTATCAAAACATTGTGTTAAAAATCACTTTCTAACAAATATACCAAGAGACGCTTAGTTCAGCAAAATCAACACGACTACATGACAAACTATCAAACATTGCACTATATCCCAAGAATATATAAACAAGGAGACATCAATCTAACAAATTCAGCAATGGTTCCCTGATGATGTCTAAGTCCTTTTGGTTCACTAATCTTTCTGAACTCATTCGTTTTTGAGAAATTATTTCTGAACCTGACATGCATATAATTTTTTTGGGAATAAATATAGCTTGTACATAGCAATAAAAATTGGTTCTCAACCACAAGATCAATACTGCATGCATTTAACAAGCCTAGTAATGCTTTTGGGAGTTGATGTATCTATTTAAAATTCAAATATCAATCTGCAGCAATAAATCCCTTCTTGATAGGTATTGCATATAACAAACTATAGACATGGAATATTCATTCCATGAACCAGAAGTAGAAGAGCTACCAGTAGATGCAAAAAAAAAAAACGAATTGCAACCAGGACTTCGAACAATATCTAACTATGTGCCAACAAGCTCAATATACCTCACTTTTGGGCGAAGTCAGATCCATTCTAGATCAGTGAAAGAAGATTCAATATTGCACCTTTCACAAAATGCAGGACCTTGTCTGTATTTTGATGCGTCTCCAAATAGCAGCATTGTCACAATCTTCTGCCGCTTGCTCCCCTGTTCTAGTTCAAGCAAGAAA
>NC_041385.1:89806391-89825563 GCF_002162155.2 Triticum dicoccoides
AGAAAAATATATTCAGTAAACTGAAATGAAAATCTTTTAGGAAGTATGAACCAGAAGTAGAAGAGCTACCAGTAGATGCAAAAAAAAACGAATTGCAGCGAGGACTTCTAACAATATCTAACTAGGTGCCAACAAGCTCAATATACCTCACTTTTGGGCGAAGTCACGATCCATTCTAGATCAGTGCAAGAAGATTCAATATTGCACCTTTCACAAAATGCAGGACCTTGTCTATATTTTGATGCGTCTCCAAATAGCAACAATGTCACAATCGTCTGCCGCTTGCTCTCCTGTTCTAGTTCAAGCAAGAAAAATATATTCAGTAAACTGAAAAGAAAATCTTTTAGGAAGTAGGGGACTCAGTGTAAAGAAATGGTTTTAGGACGGTCTGGTCACATTTACTATGCCAATGCGTGTGTGCTATCTCCCGTATTTCTACCTTCCAGTAACCACAAAAGATGATTATTCCAAAACTACCAAAGTGAATAGTGGTGTATGCATATATCGAGAAAAAAAAGATAAATAGGCTTCAGGTCTGATCTGTTTTCTTTATTAAATTACCGTGAATAATGTTTGGACCCATATTTATCATGACCAGCTCTCAACTGATATGTAGTTGACAAGCAGTGAGCCGTGCTTTCTTTCCTAAAAAAGCATTGTATTTAAAATATGTAACCCACAATTTTTCTGAATTAAGAAAACTCATAGCAGTGACAGAGAGGCGCGGCGATCACCGGAAGGCGCGGCGACCGCCTGATATGGAGTTGTCAGGCAGCTGTAAGAGTGGAGCTTTCTTTCCTAAAAGAGCATTGTATTCAAAATATGTATCCCATAGATGGAAGTGACCAAAAGGAACGAAATTGACCTTTCATCACTTGAATTTGGTTGGTGTTCAAATCCATTAAAGATAAAGTAAGTTTGAATCAGCCAAATAATTGCAATCTCGGACCAAATAATATGACACACTTGTGCGAATATAGCCGCAATGCTAGAGAAGAACGAAGCTGTCAAATATATAAATAGGAAGAGTGAACTACTGGACTTATCTTCAAGGTAGGGACACAAAAAAATGGGATGGAGCAAGCTAAGAAATTAGAATTTGGCCAAAAGAAACACGTCGATTAAGAGAACAAGATTGAGAACAGATTAACGTACATCAATGAAAAAACAAAAAACAAATTTCTCTAGAGATCAACATAACAGAGTATCGAATTACATCGTTCCTCCAGCCAATTGTTCTCAAATTAAACTATCCTAATATTATGAACATGCTTACTAAAATAGACTATAAAAAATCAAGTGATTCTCTTCTTATTACCGGTTTCACATGTGCACTAATGAACCAGGGAAAAGCCAAATTAAACAAGTATTATGTGGGTATTATAGAGCATATTTTTCATATCTAATCAACTTGACAGGCACATAGCAAAATTTCTAACCAACATATCTGCACAGTACACTGAAAGTAGAGTAAGCAAACTCACCTCATGAGTGGAAGTTGGCTATCTAATCTCGAAGCAATAGTGATGGTGGTTGGTTCGGCCTATGCCCATTGGGTCGTGATATCTTGTTATTGCAGAAATGCTCTTCCCTGTTGCAACAACTATTCTAAAAGTACGAACGTGGATGTGACTGTCTTAAGATAGGAACCTAGAATAAATAAACTTCATATTACCAATCATAGTGACAAAACCATGCTAAAATAAATTACTTTGTAGGTTAGAAATCTTGCTCATCTACATCATAGAGAACAAAATTAAAATCCAAGTTACTGTTTTGCTTATCTTCATCACAAAGAAATAAAGCCAAAGTTGTTGCTTAATTTGCTCTTCTAGATCACAGAGGTTGAACAGAAATAAATCCCAAGTTACTATTTCTATTGGTTTCTATAAAATCTACTTGCAAGCAATTAACTAAGCACTCCATAAGCATAAATAAAAAAATAGTATATAGTTCAATAACTGTAGAAAGTAAAAAGTATCATCACATATACAGAGCACATCTTAATTTCGAAAGACAATAAAAAGTATCACAACTAACAACTGAAAAGCATATAGAAACACGTCTAGAAAATAGACAAGCAGGATAGTGTTTGCTGTCATCAACACCTCAATACTAAATATTGGCTAAAACCTGCTATTACAGTAAAACATTAGAAAGATTACCTTGATAAACTAAAGATAGTTCGATCGTACACATTAAATCTGCACATGGAATTTCTTTTTAAACGGAACACTACATTTAGAACAGTAGAAGGTCACTCTTGCATACAGAAATTGTAGTATATATTAAAACTGACCATACTGAAGGGTGGCAAGGTTATTCACTGGCTCCATTAGACACATCGATTGTGTCAATTGCTGCAAGAGCATCCTGATGAGCACTACCCGGTTCCATAAAGTCCTCCCATAAAATAAGTATTTTGTTGTATGTCCCAGCTTAAGGCATTAGCCCGTCATTAGTTACCTAAAGTACAATTACTTTGTAAGGATGCAACAAATATGCATGAAGATTCCTCAAAAATAAGTGCACTATTTTTTTACTCATGACAATATAACCAGAATAATAAGATCAGTGTAAAAACTCAACCTGATGAGTGACGTACACCACTGATTTTTAGCCAAAGCCTCAAGAAAGCATCTGTACAAAAGTTAAGAAATCTTAAGCAGTGACTTGTCAAATTCCCGTGAACAGAACACTAAAGATAGTATCATTATACCTGGAATATGTGGGATCATGTATGAGCGTAGAGTGCGCTTCAAGGATCATCAAGCAAATAAATATTAGCAGTCCGACACATAGTTAGTGCTATCTGATTCCAATCATAGAAATCATGTATATATGTAGACAAAGCAGATGACGGCCTTGTTGGGGTTGCAAAGAAGTCTAACAAGTTGCAGATTCCTGTTGTCGTTGGAATCGCCATCGTGCACCAGCTGCAACCGCCGTCACCGACCCGCTGAGGACGCGGTCTGCTGCACGGCTAGACGAACTGCCTCCTATTGAGCGATGAAAAGGAGGAAGAGGCGGAGCGCAAGTAGTAGTTGAGAGTTTTCTTCAATTGCAGGATATAGCTTCACCAGATATTCGACAAGAAAATCATGCAACTCCACGGCAAATTCAACCCTAGTAGGTCCACCACCGATAATCACAAAGTGAAGGATCTTCCTTTTCTCCTCTTCACTGAGGTTAGGAAGTGACGCCTTTTCAAAGCAGTCTATCACGCTCTTCTAAATCTTTTGGGCATCCCCCACTACTTGACATTTACAATGTGAGGCTGTAAGCACAAGATATGACTAATACTGCACGGTACAAATACCATATATCTCAAGAGTTTGCTGGAAATTAAACTGTAACTTACATCTCAGGATTGAAACATGAGAAATAGCAGAACAGTAAAGAGACACACGATGCCAATCAGGATTTTACCTTCAGGAAGTGGCAATGCTCCATCACACCAGGAGTGTTGAATGTATTCACAGTAACTCCAAGATCAAGAACCAAGTAACCATAATCAACCATGAAATCACCATTCCCATCCAAATTAGTCCCAACAGCAGAGCGGCAGTGGATCATTGGATCGATCTTGAAGCACTCTGGTAAATATTCACATGTTTGATTGGAGTATAACCTAGAAACAAAATCAATCTCGAAAGATTACAGAGAGGGAGGAAGCCGCATGAAGAGATAGGTAGAGATAGATAGATAGATAGATAGATAGATAGATAGATAGATAGATAGATAGATAGATAGATAGATAGAGAGAGAGAGTATTTGGTGAAGCTCACCTCGGTGTGTTGGCACCGGATGTCGTCACCGTCGGGTTGGTGCTCAGCTGGCCAGGGCGATGATGCAGCGAAGAGGAGGACGCGTAGTCCGAGTTGGGAACGCCTCCACCCCAGCCTGTGGACCCGATACTACCCTGCTCCCCCAGCACGGCGATCTGTTAGGCAGCGAGGAAGAGGTAGCAGCGGCCCGAGCTAGCTCGGGAACCTCCTGTTGAGCCTGCGAGGAGAGGGTTGCGCGGCACAACAGCTGCATGGTGTCGTCGCACACCCACTGAGGCCACCGTCTGCCGCACCACCGCGCGAGCCGTCGGTCAACGCTGCACCTCCCTCTCCTCTTTCCTCTCTCTTTCTCCTTCCTCTCCTTCCTTCTCTCTCCCTCATTTTCTCTTTCCCTGCAGGGACAGATCCATGGCGCTGGATCAATTCGAGCGTTGCCCTTCCCTTGCAGGTCTCCGCCGTGCCCGCACGCCTCGGGTCCGGTGGGATCCGGGATGACGAGGGGGATAGGATGCGTGAGGGGAAGGTCGCCGCCGCGCCACCATCTCCCCCCTCCTCCTCCGCCACTAGAGGGGGCCGCCGCCACCGTTGGCGTGGGAGTGGAGGGGATGAGGAGGCTGTAGGGCGAAAAGATTTTAGGGTTGGAGACGAGGGGGATGGAGGAGAAAGCGGACGGGCGCGGGGCTCACCATAGAGCGGTGGTTTTTTCCTTCGCGTGGTGCGCAGCGCCCCCATGTGCGGCGCGGTGCGGTGGTTTTTTTCCCTCGCGTGGTACCGTGCGCTCGAGGCATCGGTTGTGCCTAGCACTTCTTGAGGCTTTATATGTTAGATGCCACTTCATTTTCACTGTCAAGCTTTGACTTGTAATTTTGGTCACAAAATATGGGTTGTATGTATATATAAAAAAATATGATCAAAAACTTCTTTTATACGTGCACTCAGTTGTATACTTTTTATGGCGTTTGACTCGTATTTTATTGATAAAATTAATGGTCAAAGTTAGACATGAAAAATTCTTATGTTGAGTATCGTGATTTTATTGGAAACATAAGATAGACTAGGAAGTATTCTAGTTTGTCTTGTACTTCAAATAGATCATGTACTTCTATATATATACCCCTGAGGCTCAAGCAACAATCAACGATTCCACCAGTCCTCTCTATTCCTTCTAACATGGTATCAACTTAATCATTCCAAACTTAGCCGCCGCCTGTTGTTTCTGCCCCGCGCATCACCCCCGGGGCGGTCTGCCTCCATGAAAAATTTAGATAAATTTGATCATAAGTCATGGAAAATGACAAATCAAGGAAATTTTGCTGCGTGCTTGTGCTCACTTTTTTTAATATATATTTCAATGATGGGCTTCCTCAAATTGCGCTAGGTCTTCATGAGAAAGAAAGTTGGATGCACACCCACTTAGTTTATTTTTGAGGTTTCGTACACTTATAGCTCTAGTGCATCCGTTGCATGACAATTCCTACTCACTCACATTGATATCTATTGATGGACATCTCCATAGCCCGTTAATACGCCTAGTTGACGTGAGACTTCCTCCTTCTTTTTGTCTTTTTCACAACCACCATATTCTATTCCATCTATAGTATTATATCCATGGCTTATGCTCATGTATTGCGTGAAAGTTAAAAAAGTTTGACAAACCAAAAGTATGAAAAAATTGCTTGGCTTGTCATCAGAGTTATGCATGATAAAATACTCTGTGTGATGAAGATGAAGCATAGCCAGACTATATGATTTTGTAGGGATAACTTACTTTTGCCATGTTATTTTGAGAAGACACAGTTGCTCTATTAGTATGCTTGAAGTATTATTGTTTTTATGTCAATATTAAACTTCGGTTTTGAATCTTATGGATCTGAATATTCATGCCACAATAAAAAAGATTACATGGATAAATATGTTAGGTAGCATTCCACATCAAAAAAATTGTTTTTATTATTTACCTACCCGAGGACGAGCAGGAATTAAGCTTGGGGATGCTTGATACGTCTCCAACGTATCTATAATTTTTCATTATTCTATGCTATTATATTATCTCTTTTTGATGTTTCATATGCACCTATTAACCTAGAGCCCAGTGTCAGTTTCTGTTTTTTCCTTATTTTTGAGTTTTACAGAAGAAGAATACCAAACTGAGTCCAAACAGAGTAAAACTTTACGATGATTTTCTTGGACCAGAAGACATCCATGGAGCTTGGAGAGGGGGCCAGAAGCTTCCCGAGGAGGCCACAAGCCTGCCAGGCACGCTCCACTGGGGGGCGCCCTGAGGGCTTGTGGGCCCCTCAGAAGTCCTCCAACCCTAATCTTTGCACGATAAACTCGCAAATATTCCCAAACCACCAGAAGTGTCCTCCAAAATACATTTCTGCCGCCGCAAGCCTCTATTCCCTTGAGATCCCATCTTGGGGCCTTTTCCAGCACCCTATCGGAGGGGAATTAGATCATGAAGGGCATCTACATCAACCTTGCTGCCCTTTCAATTAAGCATGAATAGTTTATCACAGACCTACGGGTCCATAGCTAGTAGCTAGATGGATTCTTCTCTCTCTTTGATCTTCAATACAATGTTCTCCTCAATGTTCTTGGAGTTCTATCCGATGTAATATTCTTTTGCAGTGTGTTTGACGAGATCCGATGAATTGTGGATTTATGATCAGATTATCTATGAATATTATTTGAGTCTTTTCTGAACTCTTTTATGCACGACTAAATATCTTTGTATTTCTCTTCGAATTATTGGTTTGGTTTGGCAAACTAGATTGGTATTTCTTGCAATGGGAGAGGTGCTTAGTTTTCGGTTCAATCTTGCGGTGTCCTCACCCAGTGACAAAGTAGCGGTAGCGAGGCACGTAATGTATTGTTGCCATCAAGGGTAAAAGGATAGGATTTTCATCATATTGCTTGAGTTTATCCCTCTACATCATGTCATCATACTTAAGGCGTTACTCTGTTCTTATGAACTTAATACTCTAGATGCATGTTGGCTAGCGGTCGACGTGTAGAGTAATAGTAGTAGATGCAGGCAGGAGCCGGTCTATTTGACATGGATGTGATTCCTATATTCATGATCATTGCCTTAGATATTGTCATAACTTTGCGCTTTTCTATCAATTGCTCGACATTAATTTGTTTACCCACTGTATGCTATCTTCAACAGAGAAGCCTCTTTCCATCATATATTTTCAAATCTATAAACAAAAAAACCCCAAAAATACCTTGCTGCAATTTATTTATATTTACTTTGGTTTGCTCTTTTATTTACCTTTTATATCTATCTCTATTAGATCTCACTCTTGTTCGAGACCGTGAAGGTATCGACAACCCCCTTTTTGCGTTGAGTGCAAATGTTTGTTAGTTTGTGCGGGTGCATAATTGGAGACTTGCTTGTGCCTCCTACTGGATTGATACCTTGGTTCTTAACTGAGGGAAATACTTATCTCTACTTTGCTGCATCACCCTTTCCTCTTTAAGGAAAATCAATGCAAGCTCAAGAAGTAGCAGTGGCTTCTCTTAAGAAAATAGCATACGGTGGGTAAATAAATTACTATTGGGCAATTGATAGAAGAGCAAATAATTATGACGATATCCAAGGCAATGATCTTATATATAGGCATCACGTCCAAGATTAGTAGACCGAAATGGTTCTGCATCTACTACTATTACTCCACACATCGACCGCTAACCAGCATGCATCTAGTGTATTAAGTTCATGGAGAAATAGAGTAATGCAATAAGAACAATGACATGATGTAGACAAGATCTATTCATGTAGGAATAGACCCCTTCTTGTTATCCTTAATAGCAACAATACATGCGTCCCTCGCTACCCCTTCTATCACAAGGTGAGGACACCGCAAGATCGAACCCATCACAAAGCACCTCTTCCCATGGCAAGAAAAATCAATCTAGTCGGCCTAACTAAACCAAAGATTCGGAGAAGAAATATGAGGCTATAACAATCATGCATATAAGAGATCAAAAGAAGACTCAAATAATATTCATGGATAGATCTGATCATAAACTCGCAATTCATCGGATCCCAACAAACACAGCGCAAAAAGTCATTACATCAAATAGATCTCCAAGAACATCGAGGATAACAATGTATTGAGAGTAAAAAAGAGAGAACAAGCTATCTAGCTACTGCCTACGGACCCGTAGGTCTATGGTGAACTACTCACGCATCATCGTAGGAGCACCAATGAGGATGATGAACCCCTCCTTGATCGTGCACCTCTCTGGCAAGGTGCCGGAATATGGCTCTAGATTGGATCTCGTGGTTCTGGAACTTGCGGTGGCTGGAATTGTGTTTCGTCGACTCCCCTAGGATTTTTGGAACATTTGGGTATTTATAGAGCTGAGAGGCGGTGCAACTAAGCTCTATGCGCCCCACCATCCAGCAGGGCGCACCTGGGGCCTCTGGTGCGCCCTAGTGGATGGTGGGCCCTGATGATGATATAGACCTAGGGTAGGGTCATAGGCCTGACCTATACGCCCTACCCAAGGTCACTACCCTAGAAGCAAAGAAGCCCAAGAGACAACAGGGAGTACCAAGTGAAGACGTCGAATGCAATCCACTCGAGGAATCATATCACTTGGGTATCCCTCCTTCCTGATGTCACTCGACCATACAAGAAACCACTCGACCTACTGAAGACCAGGAGTCACTCAGAACTGCAACGGTCAGGCGTTCACTCCGTAGTCTTTAAGATCATTAATAGCACTTATGCTTGGAATTATCAGTAACGCCCCGTCTTTATGTACATTGAACTCCTTGTAACGGGGGATGGCTGGGGTCCAGGCGCACTCTATATAAGCCACCCCCCTCCTCTGGCACAAGGGTTCGCACCCCATGTAACACACATTCTCATATTCCAGTCGACCGCCTCAGGGAACCAAGACGTAGGGCTTTTTCCTCCTCCGAGAGGGGCCTGAACTCGTAGACACTTGCGTACAACCTCACCGTAGCTAGGACCATGCCTCCTCATACGCACCCCCTATACATACTGTCAGACTTAGTACCACGACAGTTGGCGCCCACCATGGGGCAAAGCGTCTTAGCGACTTCCGGCGAGGTTGCGTTTTCTTCAATCTTCATCAAGATGGTTCCCAGCGGCGGTTTGGTCATGGGCCGCGAGTTCCGACTCAGCGCGCTCACTTTCGTTCGCCGATGACTCCGCTGGCTTCAGGAGGACCCCCTCGACATCGAGGCTCTCCCGACTCGTCTCTCGTCGCACTTCCGCGCGAGCTCCTGCAGCGTCCTCCTTTGGCAGCCGTCGACCCCGTACTAGTCGGTCCTCGCGTCGTCGTCTCACTCTGCTGGACGCCACCGCAAGCGTTCTGGTCGTTTGCGACTCTAGCGGTGGGTGAGACACGCGGTAGATCATCAGGTGTTCACCCTCCAGGTCGCGGCGATCGAGCCCGACGTGTTCCCCTGCGGATCAGTCGACCCATCGACTGATTTGGCAGACACTTTTTCAGAAAGCGGGAGTTGTGACCCCATGGAGGAAGTCCTCATAGTCGACTCCCATCGCGTGCCACCTGGTTTTCGTCACAGCAGCGACAACGATGGTAGCAAGGGCCCGTCTTTCGGCCACGAGGAGTATCAGCCCCAGCCTCTCAGTTCGCAGCAGAGGGAGGAGCTGCATCACTGCAACGTTGAGGCTCTCCAGACACCCATCATAGGGGAAACCTCCAAGGCCCTGGCCTTGGAGGCAGTGCGCCTGGCCACGCTGGCTGAGCGCACTCATCTGGAGAATCGCCAACATTCTCTCGATGCGTGTGCTCGTCGACTGATCCCTGAGTCCAGTCGACTGATACGTCCATTTTGCATCATGCTTTTATATCAATATTTATTGCATTATGGGCTGTTATTACACATTATATCTCAATACTTATGGCTATTCTCTCTTATTTTATAAGGTTTACCATGAAGAGGGGGAATGCCGGCAGCTGGAATTCTGGCTGGAAAAGGAGCAAACGTTGGAAACCTATTCTGCACAACCCCAAAAATCCTGAAACTCCACGAAACATCTTTTTGGATTTAACAAGAATTTCTGAGCGAAAGAAATACACCAGGGGGCCCACACCCTGTCCAGGAGAGAGGAGGGCGCGCCCCCTATCTCCTAGACCCCCTGGTGGGCCTCCGGTGTCCATCTTCTGCTATATTAGAGCTTTTACCCTGGAAAAAATCGTGGGCAAGCTTACGGGATGAAACTCCGCCGCCACGAGGCGGAACCTTGGCGGAATCAATCTAGTGCTCTAGCGGAGCTGTTCTGTCGGGGACACTTCCCTCCGGGAGGGGGAAATCATCACCAACGTCATCACCAACGATCCTCTCATCGGGAGGGGGTCAATCTCCATCAACCTCTTCACCAGCACCATCTCCTCTCAAAACCCTAGTTCATCTCTTGTATCCAATCTTGTATCAAAACCACAACTTGGTACCTGTGGGTTGCTAGTAGTGTTGATTACTCCTTGTAGTTGATGCTAATTGGTTTACTTGGTGGAAGATCATATGTGCAAATCCTTTATGCATATTATTACTCCTCTGACTATGAACATGAATATTCTTTGTGAGTAGTTACGTTTGTTCCTGAGGACATGGGTGAAGTCTTGCTATTAGTAGTCATGTGAATTTGGTATTCGTTCGATATTTTGATGAGATGTATGTTGTCTTTTCCTCTAGTGGTATTATGTGAACGTCGACTACATGACACTTCACCGTTATTTGGGCCAAGAGGAACGCATGGGGAAATAATAAGTACATGATGGGTTGCTAGGTGACAGAAGCTTAAACCCTAGTTTATGCGTTGCTTCGTTAGGGGCTGATATGGATCCATATGTTTAATGTTGTGGTTAGGTTTACCTTAATACTTCTTTTGTAGTTGCAGATGCTTGCAATAGGAGTTAATCATAAGTGGGATGCTTGTCCAAGTAAGGGCAGTACCCAAGTACCGGTCCACCCACATATCAAATTATCAAAGTACCGAACGCGAATCATATGAACGTGATGAAAACTAGCTTGACGATAATACCCATGTGTCCTCGGGAGCTCCTTTCTCATTATTAGAAATTGTCCAGGCTTATCCTTTGCTACATAAAGGATTGGGCCACCTTGCTGCACTTTATTTACTTTATTTACTTGTTACTCGTTACTATTTATCTTATCACAAAACTATCTATCACCTACAATTTCAGTGCTTGCAGAGAAAACCTTACTGAAAACCGCTTATCATTTCCTTCTGCTCCTCGTTAGCTTCGACACTCTTACTTATCGAAAGGACTATGATTGATCCCCTACACTTGTGGGTCATCAAGACTCTTTTCTGGCGCCGTTTTCGGGGAGTGTAGCGCTTTTGGGGAGTGGAACTTGGTAAGTAAACATTTATATAGTGTGCTGAAATTTTCTGTTACTTGTCACTATGGAAACTAATCCTTTGAGGGGCTTGTTTGGGGTATCATCACCCCAACCAAAAGAGCAAAGAGTTTCTCCTCAACCTACTGAACTTTATGAAAATATTTATTTTGAGATCCCTTCGTGTATGATAGAGAAACTGTTGGAAATATGCCCTAGAGGCAATAATAAAATGGTTATTATTATATTTCTTTGTTCATGATAATTGTCTGTTATTCATGCTATAATTGTGTTATCCAGAAATCGTAATACACGTGTGAATTCATAGACCACAACATGTCCCTACTGAGCCTCTAGTTGACTAGCTCGTTGATCAACAGATAGTCACGGTTTCCTGACTATGGATATTGGATGTCATTGATAACGGGATCACATCAATGGGAGAATGATGTGATGGACAAGACCCAATCCTAAGCATAGCTCAAAGATCGTGTAGTTCATTTAGCTAGAGCTTTTCCAAATGTCAAGTATCATTTCCTTAGACTATGAGATTGTGCAACTCCCGGATACCGTAGGAGTGCTTTGGGTGTGCCAAACGTCACAACATAACTGGGTGAATATAAAGGTACACTACAGGTATCTCCGAAAGTGTCTGTTGGGTTGGCACGAATCAAGACTGGGATTTGTCACTCCGTATAACGGAGAGGTATCTCTGGGCCCACTCGGTAATGCATCATCATAATGAGCTCAATGTGACCAAGTGTCTGGTCACGTGATCATGCATTACGGCACGAGTAAAGTTACTTGCCGGTAACGAGATTAAACGAGGTATTGGGATACCGACGATCGAATCTCGGGCAAGTAACGTACCGATTGACAAAGGGAATTGTATACGGGATTGATTGAATCCTCGACATCGTGGTTCATCCGATGAGATCATCGAGGAGCATGTGTGAGCGAACATGGGTATCCAGATCCCGCTATTGGTTATTGATCGGAGAGGCGTCTCGGTTATGTCTGCATGTCTCCCGAACCCGTAGGGTCTACACACTTAAGGTTCGGTGACGCTAGGGTTGTAGAGATATGAGTATGCAGTAACCCGAAAGTTGTTCCGAGTCCCGGATGAGATCCCAGACGTCACGAGGAGTTCCGGAATGGTCCGGAGGTAAAGAATTATATATAGGAAGTCAAGTTTCGGCCATCGAGAAAGTTTCAGGGGTCACCGGTATTGTACCGGGACCACCGAAAGGGTCCCGGGGGTCCACCAGGTGGGGCCACATATCCCGGAGGGCCCCATGGGCTGAAGTGGGAGGGGAACCAGCCCCTGGTGGGCTGGTGCGCCCCCCCTTGGCCCCCCTGCGCCTAGGGTTGGAAACCCTAGGGGTGGGGGGCGCCTCCACTTGCCTTGGGGGGCAAGCCACCCCCTTGGCCGGCGCCCCCCCTAGGAGATTGCATCTCCTAGGGCCGGTGCCCCCCTAGGGGCCCTATATAAAGAGGGGGGAGGGAGGGCAGCCGCACCCATGCTCTTGGCGCCTCCCTCTCCCCCTGCTACACCTCTCCCTCTTGTAGAAGCTTGGCGAAGCCCTGCCGAGATCGCTGCTGCATCCACCACCACGCTGTCGTGCTGCTGGATCTTCATCAACCTCTCCTTCCCCCTTGTTGGATCAAGAAGGAGGAGACGTCTTCCCAACCGTACGTGTTTTGAACGCGGAGGTGCCGTCCGTTCAGCGCTAGGATCTCCGGTGATTTGGATCACGACGAGTACGACTCCCTCAACCCCGTTCTCTTGAACGCTTCCGCTCGCGATCTACAAGGGTATGTAGATGCACTCCCCTCTCTCGTTGCTAGATGAACTCATAGATTGATCTTGGTGAAAGCGTAGAATTTTTTTATTTTCTGCAACGTTCCCCAACAGTGGCATCATGAGCTAGGTCTATGCGTAGTTCTCTTTGCACGAGTAGAACACAAATTTGTTGTGGGTGTAGATGTTGTCAACTTTCTTGCCACTACTAGTCTTATTTTTCTTCAGCGGTATCGTGGGATGAAGCGCCTGGACCGACCTTACACGTACGCTTACGTGAGACAGGTTCCACCGACTGACATGCACTAGTTGCATAAGGTGGCTAGCGGGTGTCTGTCTCTCCCACTTTAGTTGGAGCGGATTCGATGAAAAGGGTCCTTACGAAGGGTAAATAGAAGTTGGCAAATCACGTTGTGGCTTTTACGCAGGTAAGAAAACGTACTTGCTAGAACCCTATTGCAGCCACGTAAAACATGCAACAACAATTAGAGGATGTCTAACTTGTTTTTGCAGCATATGATTGTGATGTGATATGGCCAAAAGTTGTGATGAATGATGAATGATATATATGTGATGTATGAGATCATGTTCTTGTAATAGGAATCACGACTTGCATGTCGATGAGTATGACAACCAGAAGGAGCCATAGGAGTTGTCTTAATTATTGTATGACCTGCGTGTCATTGATTCAACGCCATGTAATTACTTTACTTCATTGCTAAACCGTTAGCCATAGTAGTCGAAGTAATAGTTGGCGAGCAACTTCATGGAGACACGATGATGGAGATCATGATGATGGAGATCATGGTGTCATGCTAGTGATGAAGATGATCATGGAGCCCCGAAGATGGAGATCAAAGGAGCTATATGATATTGGCCATATCATGTCACTATTTGATTGCATGTGATGTTTATCATGTTTTTGCATCTTGTTTACTTAGAACGACGGTAGTAAATAAGATGACCCCTCATAATAATTTCAAGAAAGTGTTCCCCGTAACTGTGCGCCGTTGCGAAAGTTCGTTGTTTCGAAGCACCACATGATGATCGGGTGTGATAGATTCTAACGTTCACATACAATGGGTGTAAGATAGATTTACACATGCATAAACTCTTAGGTTAACTTGACGAGCCTAGCATGTACAGACATGGCCTCGGAACACAAGAGACCGAAAGGTCGAACATGAGTCATATGGAAGATACGATCAACATGGAGATGTTCACCGATGATGACTAGTCCGTCTCTCGTGATGATCGGACACGGCCTAGTCGACTCGGATCATGTATCACTTAGATGACTAGAGGGATGTCTAATCTGAGTGGGAGTTCATTAAATAATTTGATTAGATGAACTTAATTATCATGAACTTAGTCTAAAAACCTTTGCAAATATGTCTTGTAGATCAAATGGCCAACGCTCATGTCCACCTCAACTTCAACGCGTTCCTAGAGAAAACCAAGCTGAAAGATGATGGCAGCAACTATACGGACTGGGTCCGGAACCTGAGGATCATCCTCATAGCTGCAAAGAAAGATTATGTCCTAGAAGCACTGCTAGGTGAAGCACCCATCCCAGAGAACCAAGACGTTATGAACGCTTGGTAGTCTCGTGCTGATGATTACTCCCTCATTCAGTAAGGCATGCTTTACAGCTTAGAACCGGGGCTCCAAAAGCGTTTTGAGTGACACAGAGCATATGAGATGTTTGAATAGCTGAAAATGGTTTTCCAAGCTCATGCCCGGGTCGAGATATATGAAGTCTCCGATAAGTTATTTAGTTGTAAGATGGAGGAAAATAGTTTTGTCAGTGAGGACATACTCAAAATGTCTGGGTTGCACAACCGCTTGACTCAGCTGGGAGTTAACCTCCCGGATGACGCGGTTATTGACAGAATCCTCCAGTCGCTTCCACCGAGCTATAAGAGCTTTGTGATGAACTTCGATATGCAAGGGATGGAAAAGACCATTCCTGAGGTATATTCAATGCTGAAATCAGCGGAGGTTGAGATCAAAAAGGAACATCAAGTGTTGATGGTGAATAAAACCACTAAGTTCAAGAAAGACAAGGGTAAGAAGAACTTCAAGAAGGACGGCAAGGAGGTTGCCGCGCCCGGTAAGCCAGTTGCCGGGAAGAAGTCAAAGAATGGACCCAAGCCTGAAATTGAGTGCTTTTATTGCAAAGGAAAGGGTCACCGGAAGCGGAACTGCCCCAAATACTTAGCAGACAAGAAAGCCGGCAACACTAAAGGTATATTTGATATACATGTAATTGATGTGTACCTTACTAGTACTCGTAGTAGCTCCTGGGTATTTGATACCGGTGCCGTTGCTCATATTTGTAACTCAAAACAGGAGCTGCGGAATAAGCGGAGACTGGCGAAGGACGAGGTGACGGTGCGCGTCGGGAATGGTTCCAAGGTCGATGTGATCGCCGTCGGCACGTTACCTCTACATTTACCTACGGGATTAGTTTTAAACCTCAATAATTGTTATTTAGTGCCAGCTTTGAGCATGAACATTGTATCTGGATCTCGTTTAATACGAGATGGCTACTCATTTAAATCCGAGAATAATGGTTGTTCTATTTATATGAGAGATATGTTTTATGGTCATGCCCCGATGGTCAATGGTTTATTCTTAATGAATCTCGAACGTGATGTTACACATATCCATAGTGTGAATACCAAAAGATGTAAAGTTGATAACGATAGTCCCACATACTTGTGGCACTGCCGCCTTGGTCACATTGGTGTCAAGCGCATGAAGGAGCTCCATGCTGATGGACTATTAGAGTCTCTCGATTATGAATCATTTGACACATGCGAACCATGCCTCATGGGCAAAATGACCAAGACTCCGTTCTCCAGAACAATGGAGCGGGCAACCAACTTATTGGAAATTATACATACTGATGTGTGCGGTCCAATGAGCGTTGAGGCTCACGGAGGATATCATTATGTTCTCACTCTCACTGACGACTTGAGTAGATATGGGTATGTTTACTTAATGAAACACAAGTCTGAGACCTTTGAAAAGTTCAAGGAATTTCAGAATGAGGTAGAGAATCAATGTGACCGAAAGATAAAGTTCTTACGATCAGATCGTGGAGGAGAATATTTAAGTCATGAATTTGGTACGCACTTAAGGAAATGTGGAATTGTTTCACAACTCACGCCGCCTGGAACACCTCAGCGTAACGGTGTGTCCGAACGTCGTAATCGCACTTTATTGGATATGGTGCGATCTATGATGTCTCTTGCAGATTTACCGCTATCTTTTTGGGGATACGCTCTAGAGATAGCTACATTCACTTTAAATAGGGCACCGTCTAAATCTGTTGAGACAACACCGTATGAATTATGGTTTGGAAAGAAACCTAAGTTGTCGTTTCTAAAAGTTTGGGGATGTGATGCTTATGTCAAGAAACTTCAACCTGAAAAGCTCGAACCCAAGTCAGAAAAATGCGTCTTCATAGGATACCCTAAGGAAACCATTGGGTATACCTTCTACCTCAGATCCGAAGGCAAGATCTTTGTTGCCAAGAACGGGTCCTTTCTGGAGAAAGAGTTTCTCTCGAGAGAAGTAAGTGGGAGGAAAGTGGAACTTGATGAAGTACTACCTCTTGAACTGGTGAGTAGCGCAGCTCAGGAAGATGTT
Organism: Triticum dicoccoides; assembly: GCF_002162155.2. NCBI lineage: Eukaryota > Viridiplantae > Streptophyta > Magnoliopsida > Poales > Poaceae > Triticum > Triticum dicoccoides. Next base: position 89,823,010 of record NC_041385.1, read on the forward strand.
CCTGTGGTGCCAGCACCAACTGAAGAGGAAGTTAATGATGATGATCAAGGTACTTCGGATCAAGTTACTACTGAACTTCGTAGGTCCACGAGGACACGTTCCACACCAGAGTGGTATGGCAACCCTGTCCTGGAAATCATGTTGTTAGACAACGGTGAACCTTCGAACTATGAAGAAGTGATGACGGGCCCAGATTCCAACAAATGGCTTGAGGCCATGCAATCCGAGATAGGATCAATGTATGAAACCGAAGTATGGACTTTGACAAACTTGCCCGATGATCGGCAAGCGACAGAAAACAAATGGATCTTTAAGAAGAAGACGGACGCGGATGGTAATGTTACCATCTATAAGGCTCCACTTGTCGCTAAGGGTTATCGACAAGTTCAAGGGGTTGACTACAATGAGACATTTTCTCCAGTAGCGAAGCTAAAGTCCGTCTGAATCATGTTAGCAATTGCCGCATACTATGATTATGTGATATGGCAAATTGACGTCAAAATGGCATTCCTTAACGACCATCTTAAGGAAGAACTGTATATGATGCAGCCAGAAGGTTTTGTTGACCCTGAGAATGCTAACAAGGTATGCAAACTCCAGCGATCCATTTATGGGCTGGTGCAAGCATCTCGGAGTTGGAACATTCACTTTGATGAGATGATCAAAGCGTTTGGGTTTATGCAGACTTATGGAGAAGCCTGCGTTTACAAGAAAGTGAGTGGGAGCTCGGTAGCATTTCTCATATTATATGTAGATGATATACTTTTGATGGGAAATGATATAGAACTTTTGGATAGCATTAAGGCCTACTTGAATAAGTGTTTTTCAATGAAGGACCTTGGAGAAGCTGCTTACATACTAGGCATCAAGATCTATAGGGATAGATCAAGACGCCTCATAGGTCTTTCACAAAGCACATACCTTGATAAGATATTGAAGAAGTTCAATATGGATCAGTCTAAGAAGGGGTTCTTGCCTGTGTTGCAAGGTGTGAAATTGAGCTCAGCTCAATGCCCGACCACGGCAAAAGATATAGAAGAGATGAGTGTCATCCCCTATGCCTCAGCCATAGGGTCTATTATGTATGCCATGCTGTGTACCAGACCTGATGTAAGCCTTGCCGTAAGTTTGGTAGGAAAGTACCAAAGTAATCCTGGCAAGGAACACTGGACAACGGTCAAGAATATCCTGAAGTACCTGAAGAGGACTAAGGATATGTTTCTCATTTTTGGAGGTGACGAAGAGCTCGTCGTAAAGGGTTACGTCGACGCTAGCTTCGACACAGATCTGGATGACTCGAAGTCACAAACCGGATACGTGTATATTTTGAATGGTGGGGCAGTAAGCTAGTGCAGTTTCAAGCAAAGCGTCGTTGCGGGATCTACATGTGAAGCAGAGTACATGGCAGCCTCGGAGGCAGCGCATGAAGCAATCTGGGTGAAGGAGTTCATCACCGACCTAGGAGTCATACCCAATGCGTCGGGGCCGATCGCACTCTTCTGTGACTACACTGGAGCTATTGCACTTGCCAAGGAGCCCAGGTTTCACAAGAAGACCAGGCACATCAAGCGTCGCTTCAACTCCATTCGTGAAAATGTTCAAGATGGAGACATAGATATTTGTAAAGTACATACGGACCTGAATGTGGCAGATCCATTGACTAAACCTCTCCCTAGGGCAAAACATGATCAACACCAGAACTCTATGGGTGTTCGATTCATCACAATGTAACTAGAATATTGACTCTAGTGCAAGTGGGAGACTGCTGGAAATATGCCCTAGAGGCAATAATAAAATGGTTATTATTATATTTCTTTGTTCATGATAATTGTCTGTTATTCATGCTATAATTGTGTTATCCGAAAATTGTAATACACGTGTGAATACATAGACCACAGAATGTCCCTAGTGAGCCTCTAGTTGACTAGCTCGTTGATCAACAGATAGTCATGGTTTCCTAACTATGGACATTGGATGTCATTGATAACGGGATCACATCATTGGGAGAATGATGTGATGGACAAGACCCAATCCTAAGCATAGCTCAAAGATCATGTAGTTCGTTTAGCTAGAGCTTTTCTAAATGTCAAGTATCATTTCCTTAGACCATGAGATTGTGCAACTCCCGGATACCATAGGAGTGCTTTGGGTGTGCCAAACGTCACAACATAACTGGGTGACTATAAAGGTACACTACGGAGGGCCCCATGGGCTGAAGTGGGAGGGGAACCAGCCCCTGGTGGGCTGGTGCGCCCCCCTTGGCCCCCCTGCACCTAGGGTTGGAAACCCTTGGGGTGGGGGGGCGCCTCCACTTGCCTTGGGGGGCAAGCCACCCCCTTGGCCGCCCCCCCCCTAGGAGATTGCATCTCCTAGGGCCGACGTCCCCCCTAGGGGCCCTATATAAAGAGGGGGGAGGGAGGGCAGCCGCACCCATGCTCCTGGCGCCTCCGTCTCCCGCTGCTACACCTCTCCCTCTCGCAGAAGCTTGGCGAAGCCCTGCCGAGATCGCTCCTGCATCCACCACCACGCCGTCGTGCTGCTAGATCTTCATCAA
>NC_041385.1:89825871-89860054 GCF_002162155.2 Triticum dicoccoides
CGTCTTCCCAACCGTACGTGTGTTGAACGTGGAGGTGCCGTCCGTTCGGTGCTAGGATCTCCGGTGATTTGGATCACGACGAGTGCGACTCCCTCAACCCCGTTCTCTTGAACGCTTCTGCTTGCGATCTACAAGGGTATGTAGATGCACTCCTCTCTCTCGTTGCTAGATGAACTCATAGATTGATATTGGTGAAAGCATAGAATTTTTTTTATTTTCTGAAACGTTCCCCAACAGAAACTGCTAGCTAATCCATTTGCAGGAGATGGAACATTGCTTCCCGATTTACACCTTATCTTTGTGGATAATTTAAGCTTGCAGGTATTCCCGATGATGTTGTCAAAAGGAAGGTCTTCCCTTTATCTTTGAAGGGAGATGCATTGACATGGTATAGGCTACATGATGATACAAGATCTTGGAATTATAAGCGATTGAAGTTGGAATTTCACCAGAAGTTCTATCCTATGCATCTTGTTCATCGTGATCATAATTACATATATAATTTCTGGCCTCGCGAAGGAGAAAGAATCGCTCAAGCTTGGGGGAGGCTTAAGTCAATGTTATATTCATGCCCCAATCATGAGCTCTCTCGGGAAATGATTATTCAGAACTTTTATGCTCGGCTTTCTCTTGATAATCGCAACCTACTCAATACTTCCTGTGCTAGTTCTTATATGCTGAAGACTATTGATTTCAAATGGGATTTATTGGAAATAATTAAATGCAACTCTGAAGATTGGGGTTCCGACAATGGTAAGGAGTCAGGTATGACACCTAAGTTCGATTGTGTTAAATCTTTTATGGATACCGATGCTTTTCGTGGATTTAGCGCTAAGTATGGACTTGACTCTGAGATAGTAGCTTCTTTCCGTGAATCTTTTGCTACTCACATTGATCTACCTAAAGAGAAGTGGTTTAAATATAATCCTCCTGTTGAAGTTAAAGTAGTTGCACCTATTACAATCAAAGAAAAGACTATTACCTATAGTGATCCTATTGTTCCTACTACTTATGTTGAAAAACCTCCTTTTCCCGTTAGGATAAAAGATCATGCTAAAGCTTCGACTGTTGTTCGTAAGAGTAATACTAGGACTTATACACCTCCTGAGAAAATTAATGTTGAACCTAGTATTGCTATGGTTAAAGATCTCTTGGATGATGATTTAGATGGGCATGTTATTTATTTCTGTGGTGAGACTGCTAATATTGCTAGGCCAGATACTAAGACACGTAGACCTGTCGTAGGCATGCCTGTTATTTCTGTTAAAATAGGAGATCATTGTTATCATGGCTTATGTGATATGGGTGCTAGTGCTAGCGCTATACCTTATGATTTATATAAAGAAATTATGCACGACATTGCACCTGTTGAATTAGAAGACATTGATGTTACTATTAAGCTAGCTAGTAGGGATACCATTAAACCTGTTGGGATTGTTAGAGATGTTGAAGTTTTGTGTGGGAAGGTTAAATACCTTGCTGATTTTCTTGTTCTTGGTTCCCCACAAGATGATTTTTGTCCCATTATTTTCGGTAGACCCTTCTTGAATACAGCTAGTTTTAAGATTAATTGTGAAAACAATATTGTCACTGTTGGCATAGATGGTATGTCTCATGAGTTTAATTTTGCTAAGTTTAGTAGACAACCTCGTGATAGGGAACCACCTAGTAAGGATGAGATTATTGGTCTTGCTTCCATTGTTGTTCCTCCAACTAATCCGTTAGAACAATACTTGCTAGACCATGAAAAGGTATGTTTATGAAGGACAGAAGGGAAATAGATGAAATGTTCCTCAAACAGGAACCTATGCTTAAACATAACCTTCCCATTGAAACTCTTGGGGATCCCCCTACACCCAAGGGTTATCCCATGTTTGAACTCAAATCATTACCTGATAATCTTAAGTATTCTTACCTTGATGAAAAATAAATATATCCTGTTATTATTAGTGCTAACCTTTCAGAGAAAGAAGAAAAAAGATTGTTGAAAACTCTGAAGAAGCACCGAGCTGCTATTGGATATACTCTGGGTGATCTTAAGGGCGTTAGTCCCACATTATGCCAACACAAAATTAATATGGAGGACGATGCCAAAACAGTTAGAGATCCTCAATGACGACTAAATCCCAAGATGAAAGAAGTGGTAAGAAAGGAGATACTAAAGCTCCTTGAGGCAGGTAGTATTTATCCCGTTGCTGATAGTGAATGGGTAAGCCCTGTCCATTGTGTTCCTAAAAAGGGAGGTATTACCGTTGTTCCTATTGATAAATATGAATTAATCCCGCAAAGAATTATTACAGGTTATAGGATGGCAATTGATTTTCGTAAGTTAAATAGAGCTACTAAGAAAAATCATTACCCTTTACCTTTTATTGATCAAATGCTAGAAAAACTATCCAAACACACACATTTCTGCTTTCTAGATGGTTATTCTGGTTTCTCTCAGATACATGTGTCAGCGAAGGATCAATCTAAAACTACTTTTACTTGCCCTTTTGGTACTTTTTCTTATAGACGTATGCCTTTTGGTTTATGTAATGCACCTGCTACCTTTCAAAGATGCATGATGGCTATATTCTCTGATTTTTGTGAAAAGATTTGTGAGGTATTCATGGATGATTTCTCAGTTTATGGATCCTCTTTTGATGATTGTTTGAGTAACCTTGATCGAGTTTTGCAGAGATGCGAAGACACTAGTCTCATCCTGAATTGGGAAAAGTGTCACTTTATGGTTAATGAAGGCATTGTCTTGGGGCATAAGATCTCCGAGAGAGGTATTGAAGTTGATAAAGCCAAAGTTGATGCTATTGAAAAGATGCCATGTCCCAAGGACATAAAAGGTATAAGAAGTTTTCTTGGTCATGCCGGTTTTTATAGGAAGTTCATTAAGGACTTTTCTAAAATCTCTAGGCCTTTGAATAATTTGTTGCAAAAAGATATTCCTTTTGTCTTTGATGATGATTGAATAGAAGGATTTGAAATACTTAAGAAAGCTTTGATCACCACACCTATTGTCCAACCACCTGATTGGAATTTACCTTTTGAAATTATGTGCGATGCTAGTGATTATGCTGTAGGTGCTGTTCTAGGGCAAAGAGTCGATAAGAAATTGAATGTTATCCAGTATGCTAGTAAGACTCTTGATACTGCCCAGAGAAATTATGCTACTAGTGAAAAAGAATTCTTAGCAGTTGTGTTTGCATGTGATAAGTTTAGACCTTATATTGTTGATTCCAAAGTTACTATTCACACTGATCATGCTGCTATTAAATATCTTATGGAAAAGAAAGATGCTAAGCCTAGAATCATTAGATGGGTTCTCTTGCTCCAAGAATTTGACTTGCATATTATTGATACAAAGGGAGTTGAGAACCCCGTTCCAGATAACTTGTCTAGGTTAGAGAATATTCTTGATGACCCACTGCCTATTAATGATAGCTTTTGTGATGAACAATTAGCGGTCGTCAATGCTTCTCGTAGTGCTCCTTGGTATGCTAATTATGCTAATTACATTGTTGCTAAATATATACCGCCTAGTTGCTAAATATATACCAGGCTAATTACATTGTTATGATAAATTGCAATTGCTCCGATGACTGAGATTATAGTTTATTAGTTCCCAATGAAGTTTCTGAACCACACTTGACATTGTTAATTGATTGTTACTTGAGCATGAGATATCATATGATAAAATCTATATATGTTGCTATTATAAGAATGATCATGATGCCCTCATGTCCGTATTTTATTTTTATAGACACCTCTATCTCTAAACATGTGGACATAATTTTCGATTTCGGCTTCCGCTTGAGGACAAGTGAGGTCTAAGCTTTGGGGAGTTGATACGTCCATTTTGCATCATGCTTTTATATCAATATTTATTGCATTATGGGCTGTTATTACACATTATATCTCAATACTTATGGCTATTCTCTCTTATTTTACAAGGTTTACCATGAAGAGGGGGAATGCCTGCAACTGGAATTCTGGCTGGAAAAGGAGCAAACGTTGGAAACCTATTCTGCACAACCCCAAAAGTCCTGAAACTCCACGAAACATCCTTTTGGATTTAACAAGAATTTCTGAGCGAAAGAAATACACCAGGGTGCCCACACCCAGTCCAGGAGAGAGGAGGGCGCCCCCCCTAAGGGCGCGCCCCTATCTCCTGGACCCCCTGGTGGGCCTCCGGTGTCCATCTTCTGCTATATTAGAGCTTTTACCCTGGAAAAAATCATGGGCAAGCTTACGGGATGAAACTCCGCCGCCACGAGGTGGAACCTTGGCGGAATCAATCTAGGGCTCTCGCGGAGCTATTCTGCCAGGGACACTTCCCTCTGGGAGGGGGAAATCATCTCCAACGTCATCACCAACGATCCTCTCATTGGGAGGGGGTCAATATCCATCAACATCTTCACCAGCACCATCTCCTCTCAAAACCCTAGTTCATCTCTTGTATCCAATCTTGTATCAAAACCACAAATTGGTACCTGTGGGTTGCTAGTAGTGTTGATTACTCCTTATAGTTGATGCTAATTGGTTTACTTGGTGGAAGATCATATGTTCAGATCCTTTATGCATATTATTACTCCTCTGATTATGAACATGAATATTCTTTGTGAGTAGTTACGTTTGTTCCTGAGGACATGGGTGAAGTCTTGCTATTAGTAGTCCTGTGAATTTGGTATTCGTTCAATATTTTGATGAGATGTATGTTGTCTTTTCCTCTAGTGGTGTTATGTGAACGTCGACTACATGACACTTCACCATTATTTGGGCCTAGAGGAAGGCATGGGGAAGTAATAAGTAGATGATGGGTTGCTAGAGTGACAGAAGCTTAAACCCTAGTTTATGCATTGCTTCGTTAGGGGCTGATATGGATCCATATGTTTAATGCTGTGGTTAGGTTTACCTTAATACTTCTTTTGTAGTTGCGGATGATTGCAATAGGGGTTAATCATAAGTGGAATGCTTGTCCAAGTAAGGGCAGTACCCAAGTACCGGTCCACCCACATATCAAATTATCAAAGTACCGAACGCGAATCATATGAACGTGATGAAAACTAGCTTGACGATAATTCCTATGTGTCCTCGGGAGCTCCTTTCTCATTATTAGAAATTGTCCAGGCTTATCCTTTGCTACATAAAGGATTGGGCCACCTTGCTGCACTTTATTTACTTTATTTACTTGTTACTCGTTACTATTTATCTTATCACAAAACTATCTATCACCTACAATTTCAGTGCTTGCAGAGAAAACCTTACTGAAAACCGCTTATCATTTCCTTCTGGTCCTCATTGGGTTCGACACTCTTACTTATCGAAAGGACTGCGATTGATCCCCTACACTTGTGGGTCATCATCGATGTCCACGGCAATTGTTTCCACTGAAAACTTAGGTATTCTGCACACCGATTCAGAATCTTGCAGCTGCTGCTTGTATTGCAGAGTCCATTCAGTCGTCCCGTTCAGAGGCTAGAAGAGGCTTGGAACAGATTAGGGTGCTGCTCCGAGCGGCAGGAGACCAGAACTCTGCTGTGTCCCAGTCATGGAACAGAATCCATATCAGATCAGTAAGAACAGACACCGTTCAGTCGGCACATAGTCCTAGGTCACTGTTACGATGTGAAGGTCATGATCACCGCCAGGATCGGCACCTGGGAAGAGCTCATGGAGAGTATGATCGTGAGTACGCCCGCGACAACCACCGTCGAGCGCCTTTGCCTCTTTCGAGGGACGGGTCATACGCGCCCCCGCGATATGATGACAGGCGTCCGTATGGAAATGACCGTAGGGTTCCAGTCGACCCCAGAGAGCCCGGCTTCGATGCAAGGTCCGTCCTTGTGTAGGGTTTGGTCGACCGAAACAGAGCATATAGAGAAGGGCTGGATAGAGACAGACCTAGTGGAAGTAGGGTCCATGTTTCCGGCCCAGAGTGTTTCGGAAGAGCCATCAGAGCCGCTGAGATCCCTCATAACTTAAGATTGGCGACTGGTGTCAGTAAGTTCACAGGAGAGTCAAAGCCCGACACTTGGTTTGAAGACTACCGAGTGGCTGTGCACATTGGTGGCCGCAGCGATGAGGTGGCCATGAAGCACCTCCCTCTGATGCTTGAAGGTTCTGCCAGAGCTTGGCTGAATCAGTTGGCCCCTGGGAGCATTTTGAGTTGAGATGAGTTAGCCCGAGTGTTTACGACAACATTCGAGGGCACTTGCAAGAGACCTGCTGGTCTATCGGAGTTGCAGCACTGCATGCAGAAACCGAATGAAACCTTGATAGACTATATCCAGAGATGGATCACTCTGCACCACACAGTGGAGAATGTGTCAGATCACCAAGCAGTATGTACCTTTAAGGAAGGCGTTTGCTACAGAGAGCTTAATCTGAAGTTCGGTCGGACAGGGGATATGTCCTTGACTCGGATGATGGAGATTGCCACCAAGTACGCTAACGGCGAAGAGGAGGACCGACTCTGGAGTGGTAAGCACAAAATAGTCGCCCAGGACACCAGAGGAGGAAATTCTAGCCGGAAGCAAAAGCGGAAGGCCGAGGCAGCAGGTCCTACCGAAGCAGCAGTGTTGAATCAAGGAAAGTTCAAAGGGAAGACCAAAGGGCCTTGGACTTCCCTAAGAAGGTGAAGGACCAGGAAGGGAATGATGTGATGGATTTGCCATGTCATATTCACACCAAGAAGGATGAGGAGGGGAACCTGATTCTCCCCAAGCATACCACTCGACAATGTCGACTCCTAATCTAGAATTTCCGAGAAAGTAAACCCAGTGGTAAGGACAAAGAGTTCGAGAAGGAAGAAGAGGATAAAGATGATGACGGTGGTTACCCCAATGTCAATGCCACCTTGGTGATTTTGCCAATATCGAGAGCAAAACTTGACTGAAGGTCATTAACAGAGGTGAACATGGTTGCTCCGGCAACACCAAAGTATTTGAAGTGGTCAAAAAACCCCATTACATTCGAGTCCGACTACCCAGCACACGTAGCTACCCCTGGGCGACAAGCGCTGGTGGTCGACCCAGTCGTGGGAGGCACCCAACTGACCAAGGTTCTGATGGATGGTGGCAGTGGTCTGAATATTCTGTATACTGAGGCCCTCAAAGGAATGGGCATTCCGATGTCCAAACTCAGCGAGAGCAACATGCGGTTCCATGGAGTCATCCCAGGAACGAAAGCCAAATCACTCAGCCAGATCACTCTTGACGTGGTTTTCGGTGATGAGAAGAATCGCAAGGAAAAGTTGACATTTGAGGTTGTGGATTTCCATAGCACCTATCATGCCATTTTGGGCAGACCTGCTTATGCTAGCTTTATGGCTCGACCATGCTATGTATATCTGAAGATGAAGATGCCTGGCCCCAGAGGCATAATAACAGTTTCCGGTAACCATCAGAGAGTAGAAGATTGTCTTCAAGACGGGGCAAATATAGCAGATGAGCATGTGGCAGCAGTAGAGTTTCAAGAGTACCAGAAAACTGCAGATCCGAGTGATTTGTTGCATGCTAAGATGCCTGCCTCGAAGTCCGCATTTCAGTCGGCCGCGAGACCAAGCCAGTCTATGTTCACCTGACCGGCCCCAATGCTGCTCCGACCCATATCTCAACGACACTCGATAGCAAATAGGAAGAAGTGCTCATCCAGTTCCTCCGTGTTAATTGGGACATCTTTGCATGGAAGCCATCTGACATGCCAGGTGTACCCAATGGACTGGCTGAGCACCGTTTTTGAGTCGACCCAAAAGTAAAACCCATTAAAGTGTACCCAGTGGACCTGCTGACTGACCTTGTTGAATCCTTTGCCAACCTAAGAAGGTATGATATCAAGATCAATCCATCAAAATGCACATTCCGAGTCCCAGGCGGAAACTTACTCGGTTTTCTCATTTCTGAATGAGGGATCGACGCAAATCCAAAGAAGATTGGCACAATCCTCCGAATGAAACGCCCAGTGCGTGTGCATGATGTTCAGAAGCTTGCTGGTTGTTTGGCTGCATTGAGCCGATTCATCTCACGCCTCGGTGAAAAGGCATTGCCTCTTTACCGACTGATGAAGAAGTCCGACAAGTTCGAGTGGAATGACGAAGCTGAAGCAGCATTTGAAGAGCTCAAAGCCTTGCTTTCCACCTAGTCGGTGCTTGCTGCTCCGGTTAGCAAGGAATCTTTACTTCTTTACATTGTAGCCACACGACAAGTTGTTAGCACAGTGCTCACAGTCGAGCGGGTAGAAGAAGGCAAAGCCTTCAAAGTTCAGTGCCCCGTATATTACATTTAAGAAGTCTTAACCCCGTCCAATCAGAGATATCCTCACTATCAGAAGCTTGTTTATGGGATTTACCTGGCCACGAAGAAGGTTGCACATTATTTCTCTCATCACTTAGTTTCAATCATCAGCGACGCTCCATTGTCAGAAATTCTGAATAACAGAGATGCAACTGGTCGAGTGGCAAAGTGGGCGATTGAACTTCTTCCTTTAGATATCAAGTTTGAGGCAAAGAAGGCCATTAAGTCTCAAGCAATTGCAGATTTCCTCGCAGAGTGGACAGAATAACAACAGCCGACTCAAATGCAGTCGGAACATTGGACCATGTTCTTTGATGGATCCAAGAGGTGAATGGCTCTGGTGTAGGAGTGGTGAGGGAGTCCTGGACTAGGGGGTGTCCGGATAGCCGGATTATCATCATCGGCCGGACTCCAAGACTATGAAGATACAAGATTGAAGACTTCATCCCATGTCCGGATGGGACTTTCCTTGGCGTGGAAGGCAAGCTTGGCGATACGGATATGTAGATCTACTACCATTGTAACCGACTCTGTGTAACCCTAGCCCTCTCCGGTGTCTATATAAACCGGATGGCTTTAGTCCGTAGGACGAAAAACAATCATACCATAGGCTAGCTTCTAGGGTTTAGTTTCCTTGATCTCGTGGTAGATCTACTCTTGTAATACCCACATCATCAATATCAATCAAGCAGGACGTAGGGTTTTACCTCCATCAAGAGGGCCCGAACCTGGGTAAAACATCGTGTCCCTTGTCTCCTGTTACCATCCGCCTAGACGCACAGTTCGGGACCGCCTACCCGAGATCCGCTGGTTTTGACATCGACATTGGTGCTTTCATTGAGAGTTCCTCTGTGTCGTCACCAATAGGCTCAATGGCTTCTTCGATCATCAACAACGACGCAGTCCAGGCTGAGACCTTCCTCCCCGGATAGATCTTCATATTCGGTGGCTTTACACTACGGGCCAATTCGCTTGGTCATCTGGAGCAGATCGAAAGCTACGCCCCTGGCCGTCAGGTCAGATTTGGAAGTTTGAACTTCATGGCTGACATCCGCGGGGACTTGATCTTCGATGGATTCGAGCCACAGCCGAGCGCGCCGCACTGTCACGACGGGCATGACTTAGCTCTGCAGCCGGACAGTAACCTGGAGGCCGCTCACGAGTCTGCTCCGATCTTCAATTCGGAGCCGGCTGCGCAGATCGAGGACGGGTGGCTAGACACCGCCTTGGGGGATGCGACCTCTACGGCGATAGAGCTGAATACTGACCTTGTCCCTCATGAAGCTCGTGACTCCGAGGGGCCGAACTCCTTGCCGGACTCCGAACCTCCCGCGCCGCCTCCAATCGAATTCGATTGGGCGCCGGTCATGGAGTTCACCGCTGCGGACATCTTTCAACACTCACCTTTCGGCGACATCTTGAGTTCGCTAAGGTATCTCTCGCTATCAGGAGAGCCCTGGCCGGACTGCGGTCAGGACGGTTGGGATGCGGACGACGAAGAAATTTGAAGCCCACCCACCACCCACTTAGTATCCACTGTCGACGATCTAACCGACATGCTAGACTTCGACTCCGAAGACATCAACGGTATGGACGACGATGCCGGAGACGACCAAGAACCAGCGCCTACTGGGCACTGGAAAGCCACCTCATCATATGACATATACATGGTGGATATCCCAAAGGATGGGAATGGTGAAGGAACAGTGGAGGATGACCCCTCCAAGAAACAGCCCAAGCGCCGGCGTCAGCGGCGCCGCTCTAAATCCCGCCAAAGCAAGAATGGAGATTCCAGCACCGGAGATAATAACACCCCAGACAGTGCCGAAGACAACCCCCTCCAGCAAGATTCAGCGCAGGAGGACGGAGACGCCAGCCCTCATGAGAAGGCAGCAGACGAAGAAGTAGAGGATTACATGCCTCCCTCCGGAGATGAGGCAAGCCTCGACGACGACGAATTCGTCGTGCCTGAGGATCCCGTCGAACAAGAGCGTTTTAAACGCAGGCTTATGGCCACGGCAAACAGCCTCAAGAAAAAGCAGCAGCAGCTTAGAGCTGATCAAGATCTGCTAGCCGACAGATGGACTGAAGTCCTTGCGGCCGAAGAACATGAGCTCGACCGCCCCTCGAAAAGCTACCCTAAACGCAAGCTGCTCCCCCGATTAGAGGAGGAGGCATATGAACCTGCATCACCAGCAGACAACACGGCTGTCCGACCACCCCGTGGCCGCGACAGAGAGGCCTCTAGGCCCTCCACCAGAACCGTACCCCGGCATCGCTCGAAAAGCACAAGGCCACAGGGGAATGCTCTGGACTTGCGAGATATATTGGAGGATAAGGCAAGACAATCAAGATCGATCTATGGATCGCGTGGGCGCCCCATGATACGCGACGACAACCGTCGCACCGGACACAGTAAGTCCGGCCGGGCCGAACAAAATATACAAAGCTCTTTTGAACTCCGTCGTGATATCGCCCAATACAGAGGCGCCGCACACCCACTATGCTTCACAGATGAAGTAATGGATCATCAAACCCGTGAACATTGAATCTTATGATGGCACAACAGACCCCGCGGTCTGGATCGAGGACTATCTCCTTCATATCCACATGGCCCGCGGTGATGATCTACATGCCATCAAATATCTCCCGCTCAAGCTTAAAGGACCAGCCCGGTATTGGCTTAACAGCTTGCCAGCAGATGCAATTGGGAGCTGGGAAGACCTGGAAGCCGCATTCCTTGATAACTTCCAAGGCACGTACGTGCGACCACCAGATGCCGACGACCTAAGCCACATAATTCAGCAGCCAGACAAATCGGCCAGACAATTCTGGACACGGTTCTTAACCAAGAAAAATCAAATTGTCGATTGCCCGGATGCGGAGGCCCTCGCGGCTTTCAAACATAACATCCGCGACGAGTGGCTTACCCGGCACCTGGGACAGGAAAAGCCGAAATCCATGGCAGCCCTCACATCGCTCATGACCTGCTTCTGCGTGGGCGAGGACAACTGGCTAGCACGCAGCAACAACCTCAGTAAAAATTCTGGCAGTCCGGATATCAAGGACCGCAATGGCAGGCCGCGTTAACGGAGACAATAGTGAGGATACAACAGTCAATGCCGGATTCAGAGGCTCTAAACCCGGTCAACGGAAAAAGCCATTCAAAAGAACTATTCCGGGTCCGTCCAATTTGGACCGAATACTCGACCGCTCGTGTCAGATACACGGCACCCCCGAAAAGCCAGCTAACCACACCAACAGGGATTGTTGGGTATTCAAGCAGGCAGGCAAGTTAATTGCCGAAAACAATGACAAGGGGCTGCATAGCGATGACGAGGAAGAGACCCGACCGCCGAACAATAGAGGACAGAAGGGTTTTCCCCCACAAGTGCGGACGGTGAACATGTTATACGCAACCCACATACCCAAAAGGGAGCGGAAGCGTGCACACAGGGACGTATACGCGATGGAGCCAGTTGCCCCGAAGTTCAATCCATGGTCCTCCTGCCCAATCACTTTTGACCGAAGGGACCACCCCACCAGCATCTGCCACGGCGGATTTGCCGCATTGGTTTTAGACCCAATCGTGGATGGATTTCACCTCACCAGAGTCCTGATGGACGGCGGCAGCAGCCTGAACCTGCTTTATCAGGATACAGTGCGCAAAATGGGCATAGACCCCTCAAGGATTAAACCTACAAAGACGACCTTTAAAGGCGTCATACCAGGTGGATAGGCCAATTGTACAGGCTCAGTTACACTGGAAGTGGTCTTCGGATCCCCGGATAACTTCCGAAGCGAAGAGTTAATCTTCGACATAGTTCCGTTCCGCAGCGGCTATCATGCTCTGCTCGGACGCACCGCGTTTGCAAAATTCAACGCGGTACCGCACTACGCATACCTTAACCTCAAGATGCCAGGCCCTCGAGGAGTCACCACGGTCAACGTAAACACTGAATGCTCTCTCCGAATGGAGGAACATACAGCGGCTCTCGCGGCAGAAGTACAGTGCAGCCTCTTAAGGCAATTCTCGAGTCCGGCCGTCAAGCGACCGGACACGGCTAAACGCGTCCGGAGTAACCTACAACAAGACCAGTTGGCACATTCCGAGCACGCGTAGCAATGCGGCCCCAACCCCAGCCCCTACAAAATTTCAAGACGGGTCCTTCGCGTACATCATTACGCTCTGAAGATACCATGGGCATAGGGGGAGGGGCACGACCACGATAGGCCCAGAATGCGGCTTAACCACACCAGGGGCTCTCAAGTGTGTCATTCTTTTTTCTTTTCTTTTTTCTTTACTCACAGGACCCCGTTCATCAGAGGCCCTGTCCGGCAGTAGACTTGCCGAACTCACGATACAACAGCCGGGGAAGGAGAAAGGCTACGACGAATATCCAGGTGGTCTCCATTATGAGCATTAAATCTGTTTTATACACCATTCCGCAGCCTACCCCTGGAGGGGGACATGTTTAATTGTCTCATCCCTTGCTTATTGCACCATTTGTATCGTTCTGCATTCACAGCAGTATTTCCTGAATAAACAATGCACCTTTTTGCTTACAATTGCATTCCTTTCTTAATACATATGTTCATTTATGACATGTTGCATCCGTACACTTTGGTACGGCTAAATACACCAGGGGCTTATGTTTCCCACATCATGGTGCGATAAGTCCGAACACTTTCACAAGTGCGGCACCCCGAACTTATAGCATTATATGCATCGGCTCCGAATCATGTCTTGGGTCAATAGTTGGGTTTCCCCGGCTCCCATGTTTTGGTACCTTACGTTCCGTTTGTTGGAAATATGCCCTAGAGGCAATAATAAAAGTATTATTATATTTCATTGTTCATGATAATTGTCTTTTATTCATGCTATAACTGTATTATCCGGAAATCATAATACACGTGTGAATACATAGACCACAATATGTCCCTAGTGAGCCTCTAGTTGACTAGCTCTTTGTGATCAACAGATAGTTATGGTTTCCTGGCTATGGACATTGGATGTCGTTGATAACGGGATCACATCATTAGGAGAATGATGTGATGGACAAGACCCAATCCTAAGCATAGCACAAAGATCGTGTAGTTCGTTTGCTAGAGCTTTGCCAATGTCAAGTATCTCTTCCTTTGACCATGAGAGCGTGTAACTCCTGGATACCGTAGGGGTGCTTTGGGTGTATCAAACGTCACAACGTAACTGGGTGACTATAAAGGTGCACTACAGGTATCTCCGAAAGTATCTATTGTTTTATGCGGATCGAGACTGGGATTTGTCACTCCGTATGACGGAGAGGTATCTCTGGGCCCACTCGGTAATGCATCATCATAATGAGCTCAAGGTGACCAATGTGTTGGCCACGGGATCATGCATTACGGTACGAGTAAAGTGACTTGCCGGTAACGAGACTGAACAAGGTATTAGGATACCGACGATCGAGTCTCGGGCAAGTAACGTACCGATTGACAAAGGGAATTGTATACAGGGTTTGATCGAATCCTCGACATCGTGGTTCAACCGATGAAATCATCGAGGAGCGTGTGGGAGCCAACATGGGTATCCAGACCCCGCTGTTGGTTATTGCCCGAGAGTGGTCTCGGTCATGTCTGCATGTCTCCCGAGCCCGTAGGGTCTACACACTTAAGGTTCGGTGACGCTAGGGTTGTTAGGAAGACTAGTATGTGACTACCGAATGTTGTTCGGAGTCCCGGATGAGATCCTGGACGTCACGAGGAGTTCCGGAATGGTCCGGAGGTAAAGTTTTATATATGGGAAGTTGTTAAACGGGCACCGGAAAGTTTCGGGGTTATACCGGTATTGTACCGGGACCACCGGAAGGGTTCCGGGGGTCCACCGGGAGGGGCCACCCCTCCCGGGGTGCCACTTGGGCTGCGTGGGGATAGCAGCCAGCCCCTAGTGGGCTTGGCGCGCCCCCCTCCTTGGGCCCATGCGCCTAGGGGTGGGGGGGAAACCCTAAAGGGGGCGCACCCCCTTTGCTTGGGGGGCAAGCCCCCCACCCCTTGGCCGCCGCCCCCCCTAGGGTTTTCCCTAGAGGGCCGGCCCCCCTTGCCCTTTCCCCTATATATAGAGGGGTGAGGGGAGGGCTGCAATACACCAATACTCAAGGCGCAGCCCCTCCCCTCCCCAACACATCTCCTCCTCCGTACGTGCTTGGCGAAGCCCTGTCGGAATACTGCCGCGTCAACTGCACCATGCCGTCGTGCTGCCGTTGGAGCTGCCTTCCTCAACCTCTCCTTCATCCTTGCTGGATCAAGATGGAGGAGACGTCTCCCGTCCCGTACGTGTGTTGAACGCGGAGGTGCTGTCCATTCAGCACTAGGACATCGGTGATCCGAATCACGTTCGAGTACGACTCCATCATCGCCATCTCCTTGGCAAGCTTCCGCTCGTGATCTACAAGTGGTATGTAGATGCAAACTCTCTCCCTTGACTCATTGCTTAGATGAACTAATAGATGGATCTTGGTGAAACTGTAGGAAAAATTTTAATTTTCTGCAACGTTCCCCAACAGTGGCATCATGAGCTAGGTCTATGCGTAGTTCTCTTTGCACGAGTAGAACACAATTTTGTTGTGGGCGTGGATCTTGTCCTCTTACTTGCCTCTACTAGTCTTTTCTTGCTTCGGCGGTATTGTGGGATGAAGCGGCCCGGACCAACCTTACACGTACGCTTACGTGAGACCGGTTCCACCGACTAACATGCACTAGTTGCATAAGGTGGCTGGCGGGTGTCTGTCTCTCCCACTTTAGTTGGTGCGGATTCGATGAAAAGGGCCCTTATGAAGGGTAAATAGAAGTTGACAAAATCACGTTGTGGTTATTCGTAGGTAAGAAAATGTTCTTGCTAGAACCCAATTGCAGCCACGTAAAAGATGCAACAACAATTAGAGGACGTCTAACTTGTTTTTGCAGCGATTGATCAAGTGATGTGATATGGCCAGAAGTTATGATGAATGATGAATTGTGATGTATGAGATCATGTTCTTTGTAATAGGATTCACGACTTGCATGTCGATGAGTATGACAACCGGCAGGAGCCATAGGAGTTGTCTTAATTTTTTTTATGACCTGCGTGTCATTGAAGAACGCCATGTAACTTTACTTCATTGCTAAACGCGTTAGTCATAGAAGTAGAAGTAGTCGCTGGCGTGACAACTTCATGAAGACACGATGATGGAGATCATGATGATGGAGATCATGGTGTCAAGCCGGTGACAAGATGATCATGGAGCCCCGAAGATGGAGATCAATGGAGCTATATGATATTGGCCATATCATGTCACAACTATATAATTGCATGTGATGTTTATTATGTTTATGCATCTTGTTTACTTAGGACGACGGTAGTAAATAAGATGATCCCTTACAAAATTTCAAGAAGTGTTCTCCCCTAACTGTGCACCGTTGCTACAGTTCGTCGCTTCTAAGCACCACGTGATGATCGGGTGTGATGGATTCTTACGTTCACATACAACGGGTGTAAGACAGTTTTCCACAGCGAAAACACTTAGGGTTAACTTGACGAGCCTAGCATGTGCAGACATGGCCTCGGAACACGGAGACCGAAAGGTCGAACACGAGTCGTATGAAAGATACGATCAACATGAGAATGTTCACCGATGATGACTAGTCCGTCTCACGTGATGATCGGACACGGGCTAGTCGACTCGGATCGTGTAACACTTAGATGACTAGAGGGATGTCTAATCTAAGTGGGAGTTCATAATTTGATTAGAACTTAATTATCATGAACTTAGTCTAAAACCTTTGCAAATATGTCTTGTAGATCAAATGGCCAACGCTCATGTCAACATGAACTTCAACGCGTTCCTAGAGAAAACCAAGCTGAAAGATGATGGCAGCAACTATACGGACTGGGTCCGGAACCTGAGGATCATCCTCATAGCTGCCAGGAAACAATATGTCCTAGAAGGACCGCTAGGTGACGCTCCCGTCCCAGAGAACCAAGACATTATGAATGCTTGGCAGTCTCGTGCTGATGATTACTCCCCCGTTCAGTGCGGCATGCTTTACAGCTTAGAACCGGGGCTCCAAAAGCGTTTTGAGCATCACGGAGCATATGAGATGTTCAAAGAGCTGAAACTAGTTTTCCAAGCTCACGCCTGGGTCGAGAGATATGATGTCTCCGACAAGTTCTACAGTTGTAAGATGGAGGAAAACAGTTCTGTCAGTGAACATATCCTGAAGATGTCTGGGTTACACAACCGTATGACCCAGCTAAATATTAACCTCCAAGATGAGGCGGTCATTGACAGAATCCTCCAGTCGCTCCCACCAAGCTACAAGAGCTTTGTGATGAACTACAATATGCATGGGATGGTAAAGACCATTCCTGAAGTATTTTCTATGCTGAAGTCAGCAGAGGTTGAAATCAAGAAAGAACATCAAGTGTTGATGGTCAATAAGACCACTAAGTTCAAGGAGTGCAAGGGTAAGAAGAACTTCAAGAAGGACGGCAAGGAGGTTACCGCGCCCGGTAAGCCACTTGCCGGGAAGAAGTCAAAGAATGGACCCAAGCCTGAGACTGAGTGCTTTTATTGCAAGGGGAAGGGTCACTGGAAGCGGAACTGCCCCAAATACTTAGCGGATAAGAAGGCCGGCAACACCAAAGGTATATTTGATATACATGTAATTGATGTGTACCTTACCAGTACTCGTAGTAACTCCTGGGTATTTGATACCGGTGCCGTTGCTCATATTTGTAACTCACAGCAGGAGCTGCGGAATAAACGGAGACTGGCGAAGGACGAGGTGACGATGCGCGTTGGGAATGGTTCCAGAGTCGATGTGATCGCCGTCGGCACGCTGCCTCTACATTTACCTACGGGATTAGTTTTGAACCTTAATAATTGTTATTTAGTGCCAAGTTTGAGCATGAACATTGTATCTGGATCTCGTTTAATTCGAGATGGCTACTCATTTAAGTCTGAGAATAATGGTTGTTCGATTTATATGAGAGATATGTTTTATGGTCATGCTCCGATGGTCAATGGTTTATTCTTAATGAATCTCGAGCGTAATATTACACATGTTCATAGTGTAGATGCCAAAAGATGTAAAGTTGATAACGATAGTCCCACATACTTGTGGCACTGCCACCTTGGTCACATTGGTGTCAAACGCATGAAGAAGCTCCATGCTGATGGACTTTTGGAGTCTCTTGATTATGAATCATTTGACACATGCGAACCATGCCTCATGGGCAAAATGACCAAGACTCCGTTCTCCGGTACAATGGAGCGAGCAACCAACTTGTTGGAAATCATACATACCGATGTGTGCGGTCCAATGAGCGTTGAGGCTCGCGGAGGATATCGTTATGTTCTCACTCTCACTGACGACTTAAGTAGATATGGGTATATCTACTTAATGAAACACAAGTCTGAGACCTTTGAAAAGTTCAAGGAATTTCAGAATGAGGTGGAGAATCAACGTGACCGAAAGATAAAGTTCTTACGATCAGATCGTGGAGGAGAATATTTAAGTCACGAATTTGGCACGCACTTAAGGAAATGTGGAATCGTTTCACAACTCACGCCGCCTGGAACACATCAGCGAAACGGTGTGTCCGAACGTCGTAATCGCACTCTATTGGATATGGTGCAGTCTATGATGTCTCTTACCGATTTACCGCTATCATTTTGGGGATACGCTCTAGAGACAGCTACATTCACTTTAAATAGGGCACCGTCTAAATCCGTTGAGACGACACCGTATGAATTATGGTTTGGGAAGAAACCTAAGCTGTCGTTTCTAAAAGTTTGGGGATGCGATGCTTATGTCAAGAAACTTCAACCTGAAAAGCTCGAACCCAAGTCGGAAAAATGCGTCTTCATAGGATACCCTAAGGAAACTGTAGGGTATACCTTCTACTTAAGATCCGAAGGCAAGATCTTTGTTGCCAAAAACGGATGCTTTCTGGAAAAAGAGTTTCTCTCGAAAGAAGTAAGTGGGAGGAAAGTAGAACTTGATGAAGTACTACCTCTCGAACGGGAAAGTGGTGCAGCTCAGAAAAATGTTCCTGTGATGCCCACACCAACTGAAGAGGAAACCAATGATGATGATCAAGGTACTTCGGATCAAGTTGCTACTGAACTTCGTAGGTCCACAAGGACACGTTCCGCACCAGAGTGGTACGGCAACCCTGTCCTAGAAATCATGTTGTTAGACAATGGTGAACCTTCGAACTATGAAGAAGCGATGGCGGGCCCAGATTCCAACAAATGGCTAGAAGCCATGAAATCCGAGATAGAATCCATGTATGAAAACAAAGTATGGACTTTGACTGACTTGCCCGATGATCGGCGAGCGATAGAAAACAAATGGATCTTTAAGAAGAAGACGGACGCGGATGGAAATGTTACCATCTATAAAGCTCGACTTGTCGCTAAGGGTTATCGACAAGTTCAAGGGATTGACTACGATGAGACATTCTCTCCCGTAGCGAAGCTTAAGTCCGTCCGAATCATGTTAGCAATTGCCGCATACTATGATTATGAGATATGGCAGATGGACGTCAAAACGGCATTCCTTAACGGGCATCTTAAGGAAGAGCTGTATATGATGCAGCCAGAAGGTTTTGTCGATCCTAAGAACGCTAACAAAGTATGCAAGCTCCAGCGATCCATTTATGGGCTAGTGCAAGCATCTCGGAGTTGGAATATTCGCTTTGATGAGATGATCAAAGCGTTTGGGTTTATGCAGACTTATGGAGAAGCCTGCGTTTACAAGAAAGTGAGTGGGAGCTCTGTAGCATTTCTCATATTATATGTGGATGACATACTCTTGATGGGGAATAATAAAGAGTTTCTGGACATCATTAAGGCCTACTTGAACAAATGTTTTTCAATGAAGGACCTTGGAGAAGTTGCTTATATATTAGGCATCAAAATCTATAGAGATAGATCGAGACGCCTCATAGGTCTTTCACAAAGCACATACCTTGATAAGATTTTGAAAAAGTTCAAAATGGATGAGTCCAAGAAAGGGTTCTTGCCTATGTTACAAGGTGTGAGATTGAGCTCAGCTCAGTCACCGACCACGGCAAAAGATAAAGAAGAGATGAGTGTCATCCCCTATGCTTCAGCCATAGGATCTATTATGTATGCCATGCTGTGTACCAGACCTGATGTAAACCTTGCCGTAAGTTTGGTAGCAAGATACCAGAGTAATCCCGGCAAGGAACACTGGACAGCGGTCAAGAATATCCTGAAGTACCTGAAAAGGACAAAGGACATGTTTCTTGTTTATGGAGGTGACGAAGAGCTCGTCGTAAAGGGTTACATCGATGCTAGCTTCGACACAGATCTGGATGACTCTAAGTCACAAACCGGATACGTGTATATGTTGAATGGTGGAGCAGTAAGCTGGTGCAGCTGCAAGCAGAGCATCGTGGCGGGATCTACATATGAAGCGGAGTACATGGCAGCCTCGGAGGCAGCGCATGAAGCTATTTGGGTGAAGGAGTTCATCACCGACCTAGGAGTCATACCCAATGCGTCGGGGCCAATCAAACTCTTCTGTGACAACACTGGAGCTATTGCCCTTGCTAAGGAGCCCAGGTTTCACAAGAAGACCAGGCACATCAAGCGTCGTTTCAACTCCATCCGTGAAAATGTTCAAGATGGAGACATAGAAATTTGCAAAGTACATACGGATCTGAATGTCGCTGATCCGTTGACTAAACCTCTCTCGCGAGCTAAACATGATCAACACCAAAACTCTATGGGTGTTCGATTCATCACAATGTAACTAGATTAGTGACTCTAGTGCAAGTGGGAGACTGTTGGAAATATGCCCTAGAGGCAATAATAAAAGTATTATTATACTTCATTGTTCATGATAATTGTCTTTTATTCATGCTATAACTGTATTATCCGGAAATCATAATACACGTGTGAATACATAGACCACAATATGTCCCTAGTGAGCCTCTAGTTGACTAGCTCATTGTGATCAACAGATAGTTATGGTTTCCTGGCTATGGACATTGGATGTCGTTGATAACGGGATCACATCATTAGGAGAATGATGTGATGGACAAGACCCAATCCTAAGCATAGCACAAAGATCGTGTAGTTCGTTTGCTAGAGCTTTGCCAATGTCAAGTATCTCTTCCTTTGACCATGAGAGCGTGTAACTCCTGGATACCGTAGGGGTGCTTTGGGTGTATCAAACGTCACAACGTAACTGGGTGACTATAAAGGTGCACTACAGGTATCTCCGAAAGTATCTATTGTTTTATGCGGATCGAGACTGGGATTTGTCACTCCGTATGACGGAGAGGTATCTCTGGGCCCACTCGGTAATGCATCATCATAATGAGCTCAAGGTGACCAATGTGTTGGCCACGGGATCATGCATTACGGTACGAGTAAAGTGACTTGCCGGTAACGAGACTGAACAAGGTATTAGGATACCGACGATCGAGTCTCGGGCAAGTAACGTACCGATTGACAAAGGGAATTGTATACATGGTTTGTTCGAATCCTCGACATCGTGGTTCAACCGATGAAATCATCGAGGAGCGTGTGGGAGCCAACATGGGTATCCAGACCCCGCTGTTGGTTATTGCCCGAGAGTGGTCTCGGTCATGTCTGCAAGTCTCCCGAGCCCGTAGGGTCTACACACTTAAGGTTCGGTGATGCTAGGGTTGTTAGGAAGACTAGTATGTGACTACCGAATGTTGTTCGGAGTCCCGGATGAGATCCCGGACGTCACGAGGAGTTCCGGAATGGTCCGGAGGTAAAGTTTTATATATGGGAAGTTGTTAAATGGGCACCGGAAAGTTTCGGGGTTATACCGGTATTGTACCGGGACCACCGGAAGGGTTCCGGGGGTCCACCGGGAGGGGCCACCCCTCCCGGGGGTCCACTTGGGCTGCGTGGGGATAGCAGCCAGCCCCTAGTGGGCTTGGCGCGCCCCCCTCCTTGGGCCCATGCGCCTAGGGGTGGGGGGGAAACCCTAAAGGGGGCGCACCCCCTTTGCTTGGGGGGCAAGCCCCCCACCCCTTGGCCGCCGCCCCCCCCCTAGGGTTTTCCCTAGAGGGCCGCCCCCCTTGCCCTTTCCCCTATATATAGAGGGGTGAGGGGAGGGCTGCAATACACCAATACTCAAGGCGCAGCCCCTCCCCTCCCCAACACATCTCCTCCTCCGTACGTGCTTGGCGAAGCCCTGTCGGAATACTGCCGCGTCAACTGCACCATGCCGTCGTGCTGCCGTTGGAGCTGCCTTCCTCAACCTCTCCTTCCTCCTTGCTGGATCAAGACGGAGGAGACGTCTCCCGTCCCGTACGTGTGTTGAACGCGGAGGTGCTGTTCGTTCAGCACTAGGACATCAGTGATTCGAATCACGTTCGAGTACGACTCCATCATCGCCATCTCCTTGGCAAGCTTCCGCTCGTGATCTACAAGTGGTATGTAGATGCAAACTCTCTCCCTTGACTCGTTGCTTAGATGAACTCATAGATGGATCTTGGTGAAACCGTAGGAAAAATTTTAATTTTCTGCAACGTTCCCCAACACCGTTGTATCGGCTAAGGTAGCACTGAGAGAACCACTGTGATTGCGCCCCAGTTGAGCTGGGCGAGCGCCTTAGTGGAGAAAGCTAAAACTAACCATCATCGTGAGGCGAGAGCCAGTCACTGTGCGAGAGGTTTTTTCGAGTCCCTAAAGACTTATGCCGCTTAGAGCGAGGAACTGGCTTTGTCCAGCCCAGGCGTGGATAGCGCCCCAAATTAGGCCTTCCGAACACTAGGGGCTTCGCCGAAATTTAAAATTATATAATTCTATGGCTAAGTGAGAGTGTTCAAGCATTATAAGTCCGGTTGCCTTGTTCGTTGTGTTGAGCGCCTCCCTAGATGGACCCAAAAATGGGAACAAGAGCACTCAAATTTATCCCGAACACCCCAGCACTCGTGGCATGGGGGCCGAAGCCGACGACTTGCCATCTCTCAGATTTGATAAACGGCCGCACAGAAGGTAATATTTTAAATTAACAAGCGTTGCTTAGCGCATATGAACAAAGTTTTCAGCGCACATGATAACAAAATGCGACTCTACTCAAATATTACATCTTTGGAGCACTCACCCGCAATAGTGCGGGCACCCTTCAGAATAGTCTTATAATACATCTCGGGAGTACGATACTCCTTTCCCAGCGGTGGTGTGTCCGTCACAAGCTTCTCAGCATCCATCTTGCCCCAGTGCACCTTTGCGCGGGAAAGGGCCGGACAGGCACCTTCAATACAGGAGGAGTGCTTGATGACTTCAACCCATGGACACGCATCCACCAGCTGCCGCACCAGGCCGAAGTAGCTCCCAGGCATGGCCTCCTTAGGCCACAGCCGAACTATGAGGCCCCTCATGGCCTGTTCGGCCACCTTGTGGAGCTCCACCAGCTGCTTCAGCTGGTCGCTAAGGGGCACCGGATGTCCGGCCTCAGCATACTGAGACCAGAAGACCTTCTCCGTTGAGCTCCCCTCCTCAGCCCGGTAAAAAGCGGCAGCATCGGACACGCTGCGAGGAAGATCTGCGAACGCTCCTGGAGAGCTCCGAATTCGGGTAAGTGATAGGTAATTCACACTCACATGCTTACTTTGCATGAAAAATGCCTTACCCGCTGCTATTTTCTTCAACGCCTCGATTTCTTGGAGGGCCTTGTAGGCTTCGGCCTTAGCAGCTTTGGCACTCTCAAGAGCCGATGCAAGCTCAGACTCTCGAGTCTTCGAGTCATGCTCCAGGCTCTCATGTTTTTCCATGAGATCCTGGAGCTCTTGCTGTACCTCCGCCACCCGCGCCTCCTGCTTCTCTCGCTCGGTGCGCTCCGCAGCCGCATTACGTTCGGCCGCGGACACCGCCTCCTTTAGGGTCGCCACCTCGGTCGGGGCACCTGCAATACCCATGTTATCCTTGTTAATTTCTTGCAACCAAATCCTTTTCTATAAGGTACAATCTTAATACGGTGTTATTCACCTTCCTTGTCCTCGAGCTGCTTCTTGGCACGGCCGAGCTCGTTCTCGGACTGCTCGAGGCTTTGCTTCAAAGCATTGACCTCCACAGTCAGTGCGGCAGAGGTGAGCAGCACAGCCTGCAATCCTATATTGACATATTTTTTATATATGACTCCTGCGTATATCTTTTTAGATCCTTAGTCCGGCTTTTCTTTCCGAATACCGAACCGAGCATCAGGGGCTACTGTCTATGCGGTACTATTCTACATATATCAAAATTCTTACCTCAAAGCCTGTTAGAAGGCTGCTGCAGGCTTCGGTCAGCCCGCTCTTGGCGAGCTGAACCTTCTGTCACCGCACTCATGAAGGTGCAGTGTCCCTCTTCAATGGAGGCGCCGTTGAGCGCCTCCAGCAAGCTATCCGGCGCCTCCGGTTGGACAGAGGCCGCCGGCGTCCCGGTCTTGCCCTTCTTACGAAGGGGCCGCCCGCCGGACTCCGGAGCCACTTCAGGTTCCGGTGCGGAGTCCGCCGCAAAGTCCGGGAGGTTGCCCTGCGGCACCTCCAGGGCCTCCCCCTCCTGGCGGGTCCCTTCCCGGGATATCACCTCGGCATCGTCCGCATCACGAGGAGTGGAGGCGGTCGGCAGGGAATCCATATCCGACGCACCCAAGGACCTGCTCGACGAAGCAGGAAAATCATCCTTGGGCGGACTGCAGGGTTGTATGCGGCATTAGAAATACACTATGTGGCGAAAAGAAAAACCATGAAGTTATTCGGGAGTCCGGATACTTACGATCTTGCCAGGGGCTTGGCCCTTGGAGGCCGATCCTCGTCGTCATCACTAGGGAAACAATCTTTCCCTTCTTGGATCCTTCGGCCTCCCTCGTTGGGGAAGCCTTCCTTTTCTTCCCTCCCCCTGCTGGGGGAGAGGCCTTCTTCTTCTCCTCCTCGCCTTTGTGGGAGGAGTCTGCCTCGGAGTCATCGTCCGATGACACCTGAAAACGGGAACTCTTCCGAGTGCCCATGGCCTTCTTCTTGGCCTTCTTCTCCGGCACCACGTGGGGTGCCGGAGCCAGCAGCCCCATTAAGCGGGCGTCCGCTGGGTCCTCTGGCAATGGGGCCAGACAGATAGTCTGTTCAGCCTTCTTTAGCCAGTCTTGTCAAAGGAGAGGGAGTTTAGATCCCGCATAGAGTCAAACTATGGAAAACAAGTGTCCCGTAAAGGGCAAAATCTCTTACCTCGCTAGCCGGGCGCTACGAGCTGAATCCGCAATCTTCGGTAGCGGATGCGGGGGCCTCGGCACCTTTAAACAACACCTTCCAGACATCTTCATACGTGGTGTCGAAGAGCCCGCTCAAAGTCTGGTGCTGCGCCGGATCAAACTCCCACATACTGAAGCCCCGTCGTTGGCACGGGAGAATCCGGCGGACAAGCATGACCTGGACTACGTTGACAAGCTTGAGCTTCTTGTTCACCAGCTTTTTGATGCAGGCTTGGAGCCCGGTCAGCTCCTCCGAATCACCCCATGTCCGGCCGCTCTCTTTCCAGGAGGTGAGCCGTATGGGGATGCGATATCTGAATTCAGGGGCCGCTGCCCATTCAGGGTCACGCGGCTCGGTGATGTAGAACCACCCCGATTGCCACCCCTTAATGGTTTCCATGAAAGTGCCCTCAAGCCAAGTAACGTTGAGCATCTTGCCCACCATGGCGCCTCCGCACTCCGCTTGGCTGCCCTTTACCACCTTCAGCTTGATACTGAAGGTCTTGAGCCACAAGCCGAAGTGGGGCTGGATGCAGAGGAAGGCCTCGCACACGACGATAAACGCCGAGATATTGAGGATAAAATTCGGGGCCAGATCATGGAAATCCAGGCCGTAGTAGAACATGAGCCCCCGGACAAAGGGATGGAGTGGGAAGCCCAGTCCGCGGAGGAAATGGGGAAGAAATATTACCCTCTCATGGGGCTTGGGGGTGGGAATGAGCTCTCCCTCGTCGGGGAGCCGGTGCGCGTTGTCGCTGGACAGATATCCGGCGCTGCGCAGCTTCTGGATGTGCCCCTCCGTAACCGAGGAGGCCATCCACTTGCCTCCCGCTCCGGACATAGTTGGAGAAGGTTGAGGTGAGATGTGCGGACTTGGGCGCAGGAGCTCGAGTTCGCGGAGATGGATAAGCCGAGGAGGAAGAAGGAGCAGGTAAAAGGGTTGGATCTTTATCCCCTTATATGGGCGGACGGAAACACGCATCCCCACCGGCCTGATAAAACTCGCTTATCCCCCAAGCGCCGCAATCAATGGCGCGGTTGGGTTACCCATGTCCGTATTGATGGGAATCCCGGAATAAGGGGAACACGATCTCTGCTTCGACAAGACGTGCCAAGGAAACCGCTTCGCTAAACACGCTGAGGTGGTACAATAAAAACGATTCGAGTAAAGGCTTGGTAGTGGTGTGACATCACGCCACCAAATACGTCAGCAGATTGAACTTGTGTAAATATCATTCTCTCTACGATGTTATGTGGAACTTATTTTGCAGAGCCGGACACTATCCTGGTGTTCACAATCTTCTATAAATTATTCGGAGAAGGAACCCGCCTTGCAATGCCGAAGACAACATGCGCGCCGGACTCATCATCATTGAAGCTTGGTTCAGGGGCTACTGAGGGAGTCCTGGACTAGGGGGTGTCCGGATAGCCGGACTATCATCATTGGCCGGACTCCAAGACTATGAAGATACAAGATTGAAGACTTCATCCCGTGTCCGGATGGGACTTTCCTTGGCGTGGAAGGCAAGCTTGGCGATACGGATATGTAGATCTCCTACCATTGTA
The DNA here is from genome assembly GCF_002162155.2 of Triticum dicoccoides. Taxonomy (NCBI): domain Eukaryota; kingdom Viridiplantae; phylum Streptophyta; class Magnoliopsida; order Poales; family Poaceae; genus Triticum; species Triticum dicoccoides. The sequence goes on from NC_041385.1 coordinate 89,851,989, forward strand.
ACCGACTCTGTGTAACCCTAGCCCTCTCCGGTGTCTATATAAACCGGATGGCTTTAGTCCGTAGGACGAAAAACAATCATACCATAGGCTAGCTTCTAGGGTTTAGCCTCCTTGATCTCGTGGTAGATCTACTCTTGTAATACCCACATCATCAATATCAATCAAGCAGGACGTAGGGTTTTACCTCCATCAAGAGGGCCTGAACCTGGGTAAAACATCGTGTCCCTTGTCTCCTGTTACCATCCGCCTAGACGCGCAGTTCGGGACCCCCTACCCGAGATCCGCCGGTTTTGACACCGACAAGTGGTCTTAGTGTCCCCACGTGGAGACAAGCTCAGTTATGTCCTCTAGATTCACTTTGATTCTTCAAACAATGAAGCTGAGTATGAGGCACTATTGTATGGGTTGCGTATGGCCATTTCACTCGGCGTCCGGCGCTTGATGGTATATGGCGACTTAGACTTAGTGGTTAACCAAGTAAGGAAGGAATGGGACATCAGGAGTCCCGCAATGACCAGTTATTGCAACATAGTGAGAAAGCCAGAGAAGAAGTTTGAGGGGTTAGAGCTCCACCACATACCACGAATCAAGAATCAAGGTGTTGATGATCTGGCAAAGATAGCTTCCACTCGGAAGCCTATCCCCAGCAATGTGTTCTTGGAGCATCTCTATACCCCGTCAATACAAGAAGAACCCTTCAAGGAAGAGCCCCCGCTACCAATAAGTTCAACTGACCCGACTGAGATCGAGGTTCCAGCCGTTGTCGACTTGGTCATGGAAGTCTTGGTGGTCACGCCCGATTGGAAAGTACCGTACATTGCGTACATTCTCAGAAAGGAGCTCCCAGAGGATGAAGTTGAGGCTCTCCAGATAGTCCGTCGATCGAAAGCTTTCACCGTGATGAAAGGGCAGCTTTACAGAGAAAGTGTCATAGGAGTGGCTCAATGCTGCATCACCCCGGAAGAAGGTCGAATGATCCTAAATGATATCCACTCGGGGACCTGTGGTCACTGACGGTGTCCTGGACTAAGGGGTACTCAACGCATCGTCTCCTGATCAGTTGGATTGGGCCGAGGACCCCCACGGCCGTATACTCATGGGCCAGTCCGGACAGCTGCCGCATACAAGGAAGAATCCACAAGACTTGGCGATCAAGACAAGGACTCCTCCCCCACCGGCATATTCGGCTAGGACTCTTGTTATCCTAGGCCTCTGGTGCATTATATAAACCGGGGCCAGGCTAGTCGATAGACATATACAACAATCATACCATAGGCTAGCTTCTAGGGTTTAGCCTCTCTGATCTCGTGGTAGATCAACTCTTGTACTACCCATATCATCAATATTAATCAAGCAGGAGTAGGGTTTTACCTCCATCGAGAGGGCCCGAACCTGGGTAAACATTGTGTCCCTTGCCTCCTGTTACCATCTGCCTAGACGCACAATTCGGGACCCCCTACCCGAGATCCGCCGGTTTTGACACCGACATTGGTGCTTTCATTGAGAGTTCCGCTGTGTGATCGGCTAAAGGATCAATGTCTCGACTGCAGGTCAACTGCGACGTCGGCTTCTTCGTCACCAGCTCGACTGGTCACCTTGGTTTGACCGACAACTGCGCCCTACCTCCGATCGCCATGTTCGGATGAAGGCCTTCATCAACACCAACTCCAATCTCTATCAAGATCATGGAGGAGTCATCCATGGAGCTCGGGGGCTCAACGTCAACATTGCCCTCAGGCGACCGTGCTGTTTTTCTGGACAGCAAACTTGTATCCGCTGCCACCGCCTCCTCGAGTGTCGCTTAACCAATTACTTCGGTGGAATTATACGGAATTAATTCTATAACAACCCTGCAAAAATTTTGTCGAGTTCCGATGGAGGAATCTCCGGCAATCTCCGATATACCGGAGCCCTGTTGAATCTGGACGAGAATCCGGACGAGTTTAGGGAGTGGTATCCAGCATCTAGCTCGGATGTCCTTTGGAGGATCCAACCGTTGATTTGCTGCGGAATTCCCGTATCTACCACCTGCCGAAAATTCAGCCCGATCCGACCGTCCAAACTCCGGGAAACTTTCGATTAGTGCATCACTTTTTGGATCTGTTTTCTGCGCGAGAACGAATCCGACCCGAATTCATCTTCTTTATGAACGGGATCTCGGACATCCTTTTTGAAGAAAGTTTTCGTATGGGGTGTTGTGTTTTATTCTCAAACACATCCCAGTAGTATTAAAAGTATTCTTGCAATACGAACTTCACCGTCGCGTCGGTGTCAAACCAGCCCGACAACATCACTCCACGGCGGCCGACCTGCGTTAGACACGTCGTCGCTTTGTTGAGCCGAGCTCAATTTCTTCGGATGATCATCTCGGCCAATAGTTCGGCATCACGAAGGATAAATCATCACCAACATCGCCGCCCCACGGATTACACGGAGCGGGCACACGTGCATCGCCACACGGTCACTTCATCAAGCCGGCATCGACCACGTCACGACCTGCATCACTGGACCGGGGGCTTCATCATCTCTTCATCAACCTACTCCGAAGACTTCGGCGTCGCCGGCCGACCAGCTCCGTCACGTTAGCTGGACCGAGGGCTTTGCCTCGGCGAGCCAACCTTTGCCAGCATCGCCATGCCATTGCTTTATCGCCCATCAGGCGATAGGTGTGCGGATCGAGTCCCAATTTTGGGAATCACCTTTCTTCGGATTGCTACAACAAATAAGCCAGGTCTATCAAATGGTGGCCGCATTAACGACAGTCGCATGGTGGTTCGGTCAGTTTCCATACATAGTCCGGTGAACGCCGCATCTGGAACTCGAACCGACCTGTGAATTCAGGCCTTGCCATGCCTTTACCGCATCACCCCGCCGCCCTACATCGACATTGACTTCGGCGCCAGGCCCTATTTCTTTTATTACTCACTTTGCATAAATTATTTGTTATGCAATGAATTTTTTTATTTTTATTATTATTACTATTATCTCCGGTTTGCACTATTTTTTGTGCACAGGAAAATGATCCAGCCGAACTATATCCTTTGGCGTCACCTCGGCTGGACGGGGGGCTTCGTCAACACTTCATTACCCCATGCCGGGGACTTCGGCATCACCCTTCCATCCTGCATTGACCGTGCTATGTCACCACTTCGGAGTGCCGAGCTCTTTGCTCCGTCACCTCGGGATCGGCTCGGGGATGGAACCTTGTCCCGCATCAAGCTCGGACCGCGTCATCAATACTGAACACATTAACCAACTAAGTTGTCTTCATGCTCAAAGTTTTAAATTTTTAACTTGTGTTCGGCTCGGCCAAGCATTATACTTTGTTGGAAAAAAGTTGCTTGTAAAAATTTCCTTGTCCAAACTTTGTTTGTGACGCGCAAATTCAAATACCCCGTTTACTTGGGGGCTTCGTTCATGAAGCTTTTTCCTCTTGCATATGGTTATACTTGTACGGCTTCGTTCCTTGTTCGTGTATTACGCCGCAATATGCACCATATTGACTTAAGCGATTTGCAAGCTGGGTTGCCTGGCTCCTGTGCTTACCCCTGCGTTCCCGATTGTTCGGCTAGGGAGTAAAGGGAGCACCTCTGCGATTGCCACGATCGGGTCACCCGAGCCGGACCTCAGACTGGGTGAAGCCGAAAGCTAGTGCTCTTATTGTTTTCAATCATGGTCAGCACACAACGGAACTCATGAGTACAAAAAATCTATTGCACAAGTCTCATAATAACAATGAGCACCAAAGAAAGGTATCGGTGGGGGTACTATTTTCTTCGAAGATGCTTCTTACACTTCGCAGTAATATAGCATAAGTTCCCTGAGCGCGCTTTGTCTGTTACAGCCTTATGGCCTGATTGCCTGATTATTGGAAACACCGTCAATATTCTTGACAGATGGAGTACATAACACTTTTCGTTCCTTGGCCGAAGAGGGAGAAGCCGACGGTCGGTTAAGACGCGTTTAAAGTTCGATTGAACATAGATAGGAGTTAAGGAACTTCGGTACATGCAATCATTCTTTTACCCAAGTCACTTGGGGGCTCTTAAATTTATATGAGCCGTTTTATGATAAGTGTTTTTCTTCTTAGTCGTTGCAAAGTTTTTATTATTATTTATCACTCCTTTTTTCGACACAAGTGTGCGGTCACTAGCCGGGGAGCCTAATTTCTCTCTCAAAGACGAGAGTTTAGTTTGCTAAACTGGCCTAGTAAGAAGTACTCCGCCTTCGGGATAGGAGGTTGAAGCCATAGGCTGACCCGCTTGAAGTTTTGAGATATGATGTGTCATGTTAAAGCACGGCAGAAGCACCTTTTTTTTCTAAAGTCCAATTTTTGGATTGGCACCGAACACTTGATCTAGTTCGGACATTAACCTTTTGAATAAGTTTTTTGGCTTTTCGAGCCCATGGCACTTTTAAACTATTTGTGTGTTTTCAGCACAAGTCTCGCAGTGCAACGCCGGACACCTTTAGAGATTCGGCAAAAACATTCTCGGATATTACTATATATGCATCGATTTTGAATTGTGTCTTCGGTCAATAGTTGGGTTGCCCGGCTCCTGCGCTTGCCCCCTACGTTCCGCTTTGTTCGGCTAGGTGTGCAAAGGGAGAACCACTGCGATGGTGCTTCCAGCTCACATGGTTAAGCACCTCAGTGGAGAAAGCCAAAAACTGACAGTCACAATAAGCGTAAACTGGTCAGCGATCCGATGACGGTGTTAAACGACGGGCCATTCATAAAAATGGCCGAAGTGTTTACGGCTTGACCTCAACTATCGCCGAACACTACCGGGGGCTATTAACTGGCCTCCCAAACTAAATCCTCGATATTTTGCTATTACATTGGAGCTGAGGTTTCATAATCATGCTTAGCATGACAACCCAAATAAAGGAACTGATAGCGGGACTATTTTCTTTGGAAGACATTTCTTCTGTTAAACAGCAATATAACATATCTCTCTACGTACCTTTGTTTATAAAACCGTATGGCTAGATTGCCTTGTTTGTCGTAAATCTTTGCCCTCATAAAGGCTTTATAAAATAGGACAAACACTCCTCGGCTACTGGCCCAGGAGGTTGAAGCCGATGGTCGGTCAACAAAGTTTTGTACAATGCGGATCCGAGCATTAATGACGTAAAGTACTTGGATACATAGAGTCATTACACATAATTTGTGATTTTACTATGGATATCGATCCTTAATTCGGCCTCCCGTGCCCGCATTAAGGCTCGGGGGCTACTGGGCTTTGGGCTTATTATTTACAAATATTAAAGGGGCACATCGATCCCCTGATCTGGTGTCGCCACCCGACCAGTGTCTCGGGGGCTACTGCATTGCCTATTCTATGCAGAAAATTTTAAGTGCAATACGGTTTCCGAGGAGATTTTGATCCTCAGGTTGGTCGGCCGCACCCAACCTGAGTCTCGAGGACTGAGCACGCCGTTTTTTGTGTCCCGAAGTATTCTGCCGAGCTAGGACTGGATCCTCAGACCGATTTTGCAAATCAACCTGAGTCTCAGCAGCTACGGCGATCAGTGGTCTTATGTCATCCTTCGTGTGCATCTGGGGTTTTAGACCGATACCCACCTTGAGGGCTACTGGCTATGTATCTCGGCAGAGAATAAATTGCACCAATCAAAAATATTGACAAAAATCGGCCCACATTTGGGGAGGTGCACCACCTCGGAAGCGGTCTGGTATAAAGCTCGGGCGCTAGTGGCTGGCTCCATAGAGGGCATTTCCGGCATTAAACTCAGCTAAACTCCTTCAAACTTCTTTGAACCAAGGTGATTTATGACACCTCGGATATAGTCCGGCATTGGAGCTCGGATACATAGTCCGGTGTTGGAGCTCGGATACATTCCGACGTTAGAGCCGGGAAGCAGTCCGCCATTGGTGCTCGGCTGCAAGAGATACCTTGAATGCAGTCCGGCATTAGAGCTCGGACGCAAGAGGACACTGCCTCCCGGGAGCAACTCCAAACCCGAGGTGTGGCATAAAAATAACAAAGCATTGATAAAGGCCGGAAACTTAAAGGGGCTCCTTGGATACCCGACGTGTAAACTCGTCGAATGCATTTCGGCGATCCTCAAGATAGAAGATGAGAAGATTTGTTGAACCAGTTTTCAAGACTGGCAACCGAAGATGAAGAACAATTCGGAAGAATCGAGGAGTGTCCCTAACTTGAAGACCGGTTCAGGGGGCTACTGACGGTGTCCTGGACTAAGGGGTACTCCCATGGCCGTATACTCATGGGCCAGTCCGGACAGCTGCCGCATACAAGGAAGAATCCACAAGACTTGGCAATCAAGACAAGGACTCCTCCCCCACTGGCTTATTCGGCTAGGACTCTTGTTATCCTAAGCCTCTGGTGCATTATATAAACCGGGGCCACGCTAGTCGATAGACATATACAACAATCATACCATAGGCTAGCTTCTAGGGTTTAGCCTCTCTGATCTCGTGGTAGATCAACTCTTGTACTACCCATATCATCAATATTAATCAAGCAGGAGTAGGGTTTTACCTCCATCGAGAGGGCCCGAACCTGGGTAAACATTGTGTCCCTTGCCTCCTGTTACCATCCGCCTAGACACACAGTTCGGGACCCCCTACCCGAGATCCACCGGTTTTGACACCGACAGTCACCATGCATCCTCTCGGACCATCATGGCCAAAGCATACCGAGCAGGATTCTGGCCTCGAGCAAATGAGATGGCAAAAGATATAGTTGACAAGTGCGCAGGTTGCCAGTTCTACTCCAACATGTCCCACAAGCCTGCGTCAGCCCTAAAGACTATTCCACTCGTCTGGTCATTTGTAGTCTAGGGATTGGATATGGTTGGACCCTTCAAAACCAGGATGAGCGGTTTCACCCATTTACTTGTAGCAGTCGACAAGTTCACCAAGTGGATCGAAGCCAAACCCATCAAAAACCTTGGAGCAAGCACTGCTGTCAGTTTCATCAAGGAGTTGATATTCAGATATGGAGTTCCTCACGGCATTATCATAGATAACGGCCCCAACTTTGATTCTGATGAGTTCAGGGCGTTCTATGCATCACAAGGCACTCGGGTCAATTATGCGTCCGTTGCACACCCGCGGTCGAATGGACAGGCAGAAAGGGCGAATGGTTTGATCCTTCAAGGGCTAAAGCCTCGGTTGATGCAGGACCTTAAGCATGCTGCTGGAGCCTGGGTGACTGAATTTCCGTCCGTCCTATGGGGGCTAAGAATAACGCCAAACCGATCGAATGATCGAACCCCTTTCTTCCTAGTGTACGGTGCTGAGGCTGTCCTTCTGAGTGACTTGCTGCACAACGCTCCCCGAGTGGAACTGTTCTCAGAAGCTGAAGCAGAACAAGCACGTGAAGACGCACTTGAGCTCCTAGAGGAAGAGCGCAAGATGGCTTTGGTTCGGTCGACCATCTATCAGCAAGATCTACGTCGATTCCACACTCGCAATGTCAGAGGTCGAGCTTTCAGGAAGGAGACCTTGTGCTCCGAGTAGATCAGAAACGACCTCACAAGCTTGCTCCGGCCTGGGAAGGTCCCTTCATCATCACGAAGGTGCTTCACAATGGAGCGCACCACATCTACAATGTAGCCAAGAACATGGACGAGCCACGCGCATGGAACGCAGAGCTGCTTCGTCATTTATATACCTAGAATCACTCGTCCCAACGAGTTGTAATAAGAGTACTTCAGTTTGCTTTCCAAAGACAAGATTTTTACAGCATCTTAATGACTGGTTCCCTGTAATCACTTGTGTCCAAATCCCCCAGTCGGTGCCTTAGCCGCGAACCTGATTCACCTAAGTTAAAACCATTCCGAGTGGAGAGCAATCCTCCCACTCGGGGCCTTAGCTGCGACCCGAAAATCGCCTAAGTTAAAAACATTCCGAGTGGAAAGCAATCCTCCCACTCGGGGCCTTAGCTGTGACCCCGAAATCGCCTAAGTTAAAAATATTCCAAGTGGAGAGAAATCCTCCCACTCGGGGGCTTAGCTGCGACCCCGAAATCGCCTAAGTTAAAAAACATTCCGAGTGGAGAGAAATCCTCCCACTC
>NC_041385.1:89860414-89862880 GCF_002162155.2 Triticum dicoccoides
CGCCTAAGTTAGAAACATTCCGAGTGGAGAGAAATCCTCCCACTCGGGGGCTTAGCTGCGACCCCGAAATCGCCTAAGTTAAAAACATTCCGAGTGGAGAGCAATCCTCCCACTCGGAGGCTTAGCCGCGACCATGAAATCGCCTAAGTTAAAAAACATTCTGAGTGGAGAGAAATCCTCCCACTCAGGGGCTTTGCTGCGACCCCGAAATCGCCTAAGTTAAAAACATTCTGAGTGGGGAGCAATCCTCCCACTCGGGGGCTTAGCTGCGACCCTATACTCACCTAAGTTAAAAACATTCTGAGTGGAGAGCAATCCTCCCACTCGAGGGCTTAGCTGCGACCCTGTACTCGCCTAAGTCACAAATATCCTTTGAGCTACGCCACAAATACAACGTACGCTCCATCCCGATCCGCAAAGAGGATGAGGTGTCGACTGAACACCACGCCTGAGCTACCCCACAAGTACAATGTACCGTCCCGATACGCGAGGACAATGAGGTGTCGATTGAACACCACGTCTCAGCTGCATCACAAGTACAATGTACCATCCCGATCCATAAGGACTACGAGGTGTCGGCTGGACTCCATGTCCGAGATGCGTCACAAGTACAATGTACCACCCCGATCGACGAGGTGTCAATTGAACACATCTTTAGATCCATTCGACGAAAGGTGAAAAGATCAAGTTCATTCAGAATCAAAAGACATTCAGAAGCAATATAAGCAAAAGCCATATTATTCAAGGAAAACCAAGTGCAGATAAATCCCGCAAAAGTTCAGAACCGCAACGGGCAGAAGTGCTCAGGCATCAAGCCTGAAAGATTTTAACGGTTACATAATTACTCGGCATTCCGAGGCGAATAAAAGTGGGGCATAATGTTTTGTTCACTTGTTGGGAGAAGGACTTGCTGGATCGCAGAAACTGCCGAGGTCAATGTTGTCTATGATGCGAGTGGTGGCGTCAAGGAAAGTGTCCATGAAGGACTGGACACTTTGCTTTTTTGTGTTCGCAACCTTGAGGGCCGCCAGTTAGTCTTCTATGACGTCCTTGTAGTGCACTCGGACCAATGACAGGGCGACATCAGTGCCACGGCGAGCAGATGATTTCTTCCATTCGTGCACTCGGACAGGTATTTGATTCAGTCGAGTCATCAGAGACTCGAGATCCTGTGAGAGTTCCGCCTGAGGCCAGAGTTCAGCATCAATCCACGTCATTGCCGCCTTCCGTCGAGCGAGGTAACCCACAACACTGTCCATGCATGACTGCAACCGCAGCACATTCATTGCAACATCATCTTTGACAGGAGAGTTTATGGGGCCGAGACCCGTCTCGACCCGCCTAGTTTCTGCTTAAAATCTCGACAAAGTTCTGCACAATCAGAAAAGCAGTGAGTCACAGTTTAGCAAGACGTGTCAGTCGACATCAACAAATCAGTTGAACAAGAGAAAATACCTTCAAGCTTCAAGACCAACTTCACAGCAAGCTGCCCTAGATAAGACCCTAATTCGCCCTTCTTGGCCTTGAGGTTCCCTACTTCATCGGTTAAGCTTTCCTTGTCTTTCTTCAGTTGTGTGACCTCCTGGTTGGCTTCAGAAATGGCGGTCTTCAACTCGGAGTTCTCTTCTTCCAACTTGCTGACTGAGGCCAGCTTCTTGTCCGCAAGTGTTGTTTTTTCTCGCGCCTCCTTCTGGGCCGCGGCAAGATCCTGGTCCTTCTTCTCCAGAGCCTGCTTCATTTTTCTAAAGAAATAACATTCTTCAGACGAGCTTGAAGCTAAAGGTTTTAACTACGCACATCTGTTCGAGTGAAACCACTTGGTTCAAAGAGACTAAAAAAGGGGGGAAGAGAGAGTCACAAGGTGGACAGTCGACGATTGGTTACCTCCCATGATAGTTGCTTCATCCTAAGCATTCTTGAGGTTCTTCTTGGCTAGTTCCAGATCGAGGTTGAGGCTGATCTGCTTCTTACACTACAAAAAAAAGACACATCCGTGACATTTTGGGCCGAACAAAAAAAATTCTGTCATACATATGACACTTCTATGATGATAATTGTGACAAAACCCGATATCATCATAGATGTGGTGGGCTCCTACTTCTATGACAAAAAATCATGATAGAAAATGGGCTTTTCGTCCTGGGCGGGCCGGAGACGCAGCTGCATGACATTCTTTGGGCCGTCCATGACGGAAAAAACCGTGGTAGAAGCGAGGGCGAGGAAAATTTTGGGGAGTTCCCGGTTACGGTGGGAGGTCGGGGGCGTTTCTCTCGTAGACGTACGCGCGTGTGTGCGAGGCATTGGCTCTAACTGAAGCCGAGCAAGGCGTTGGGCTCTAACTGAACCCGAGCGATTGCACTGCAGGCTATGCGTTACTGAACCGGAGCGATCGATCGATGGCTGTTAACTGAACCCGATCGAGCAATTCCTTCACTAGTTTTGCTAACTGAAGCCGATCGATTGGAT
>NC_041385.1:89863150-89913982 GCF_002162155.2 Triticum dicoccoides
GGGTTGGATGAACAGTGAGCGTTGTAGGGGGGTTGGATGAACATTGAGCGGTGGCGTTGCCTCTGCATGAACAGGACCCCATGGTGTGGAGGGCTGTATGAACAGGACGACCCCGTGGAGGGCTGGATGAACAGTAGACGATGGAGGGGTGCCCGTGGAGGGGTGGTTGAACAGTAGCCGGTGGAGTAGCGCACGGTGGAGGCTGGATGAACAGGAGCCAGTGGAGGCTGTAGGAGGTCGACGGTAGCTCGTGGAGGCTGGAGGAGGTCGACGGTGGAGATGAATAGTATCCTGTGGAATCCCTTTTTGCGATACGCCAGACCCCTCCCGATAAACAGGACCCCCATTTCGACCGTAGCGCTCCAACACAAGTTTGTTTCGTCCATTTTGTGGTACGCCACACCCCTCCCGATCAACAGGACCCCCGTTTAGACCGTAGCACTTCAACACAAGTCTGTTTCGTATGTTTTGTGGTACACCACACCCCTCCCGATCAACAAGACCCCCGTTTCGACCGTAGCGCTCCAACACAAGTCTGTATCGTCCGTTTTGCGGTACGCCACACCCCTCCCGATCAACAGGACCCCTGTTTCGACCGTAGGAGGTCCGTTTCCTCCGTTTTGCGGTACTCCACACCCCTCCCGATGAACAGGATCCCATTTCGAATGTGGCCGGTCGAACACAAGGCCGTTTCCTCCGTTCTGCGGTACGCCAGGCCTCGTTTCCATCGCCTGTTCCATCCAAGCCCTCCCGATGAACACGACCACGCATTCCGTTCCGACCCAGCCGGTTGGCTCCCACGCGTTCCGTTACCTCCCGATGAACACGACGCATTCCGTTGCCTCCCCATGAACATGACGCATTCCGTTGCACGATGCTTTTCCTTCGTTCCGACCCAGCCATGTATACGAGCCCTGGCCGTACGTATGCGCGAGTAGGCGTTCGAGACCCCGCCCGTATGTACACATATGTGGCCATATTTTCTTTCTTGCACCCTAGCCGCCGTACGTACATGTACATGCTACGTGCGCGCCTCTACTACGACACATACGCGCCTCTACTATGAAACGTGTGCGCCTTTACTGCGACACGTGCACGCCTGTACATCCACCAGTATGTACGTACACGTTCGCGACCAGAATGACAACGCTACGTATGCTTCGACCAGGTGGGTCCCAATTGTCACGCACTTCCTTGCGTGCGAAGATGTAGCTGGCGGGTCCCAGCAGTCAGGGTGCGAATCGTTTTTTTTGCCCGGACGCACTTCCTTGCATGCGAAGGTGTAGCTGGTGGGTCCCAGCAGTCAGGGGCGAATCGTTTTTTTTTGCCCAGACGCACTTCCTTGCGTGCAAAGGTGTAGCTGGTGGGTCCCAGCAGTCAGGGGGAAATGTTTTTTTTGCGAAATACGGTGGCCCGTCTGGTGGGTCCCCGCTGTCAGGTGGAGGAATAATTATTTTACGCATAATAAGGAGGCACTTTCTTGTGGCTGCCGTGGACCCAGCTGTCAGCCTTGCCACGTACAGTACTCTTCCGATGCAAGTCGGTCGTTAACCACATTGACCATGCCGCGCCAAGAGCACCACGGCGGTGGACGACGGCGAGGCCTAGGAAGGGACAATGCAGAGCCGGGGAAGACGCAACAGTGGATGCCCACGCGAAGAGGAGTACGAGGGTTCACTGGTTCGGCTGCGGTGTGAGGCTGTCATTGCCGCAGAATAACAGGGGGTGTGGGTGAGTAGAGGGATGGCCTGGCCAGCGGTGGGAGTAGTAGGGGGCAGTGAGACCTCTGCGGCATCACAGCGGCCACGGGAGGCAGGAGCATGCGGCACGACCGGCGCTGCTTTGGGCGGCTGGAGCACAAAGACCAGAGGTTGAAGAAGCACTACGGCCGTTGGATGGACATCGTACGGTCATTGGAGCTAGAATCGTTCATATTGACTTAGTTGACAAAGCCCTCCGTCCCCGTAAACTTAGTAGGCCCACAAGTCAGCCTCCCACCAAGGTGAGTCCCAGCTAGCAGGGGGAGTATTCATTTTTTTGTGCGTAATAAGGAGGCATTTCCGGTGGGTCCGATCTGACAGCGGGGGAATGTTTTTTTTCACGAATTATAGAGGCCCATCTGGAGGGTCCCAGCTATCATGTGGAGGAATCATTATTTTGCGTGCAATAAGGAGGCATTTCCCTGTGTGGGCCAATACTGTCAGCCTCTTCCGATGGCTGTTGTTTGTTGACCATGTTGACCTCGTCGCGCCGAGAGCACAAATGCGGTGGATGAGGGCGAGGCCCAGGAAGAGAACCAGCCAGAGCCGGCGAAGCCACCGCAGCGGATGCCCACACTGAGGGGAGAACAAGCGCTGACTAGTCGGCTGTGGGGTGAGGCTGACGTCGCCGGAAAATAACAAGATGTGTGGGTTGTTAGAGGGATGGCCTGGCGGCAGCACAACCAGCCACGAGAGGAGGGAGCAGGCAGTCTCGCCAGCGCCGGTTTGGGCGGCTGGAGCAGGAAGATCAGAGATTGAAGAAGCACAGCGGCCGTTGGATGGACATCCAACAGTCATTGCCGTGTGTCAACTAAGTTGGCAAAGCCTTGCGTACGCGTCAAAATTTTTTTAGGACAGCGTCATCGTGAACCTAGTAGGTCGAGAAGTCAGCCTCCAAATCTATGGAAAACAACATACATCCCATTAGCCATTATTTTCAATAATTTACAACCCATTTGCTAATTCTTAAGGATATTTGAAGCCCATATTCTTTTTATTAGCATTACAGACCATATATCCTGGGCACTGCTAAAAAATTCAACGAAATTTTGCATATTTCGGTGGGGTCCGAACTCTTTTAATCACGAAATTTCGAGTCACGTTAAAAATAATTTTTAGAAAATTATATCAAAATAAAATTCAAAAAACAATTCTCCTCAAAAAAAGAATGAAATTTAGAATCTTAAATGGCAAGATGCCCGTTCGTTGCACGGAACATGAAGATGCATTTGTATGAGTAGTTTATCTTGTGGGAGAAAAGATGATATTTTAATGTAATTGCCAGTTGGCTTAGGTTTTTATAAGAGTAGAGAGTAGAGAAATCCTGAAAAAATGATATTTTAATGCAATTGCCCGTTGGCTTTGGTTTAAAAATTTACAGCCCATTTCTTACAACTTATAGCTCATTTTCTGGGGAAGCCCATTTCTTACTACTTACATCCCTCCTCGTCCTGAAAGATTTGCAGCCCAGCAGGGCTGAGAAAAGCAAGTAGGCCTCGGTTTTGGTATTCTCCAAAAAAAAGAACTGGGCTTGCCAATTTCAGAAAGAAAAAATATATCAATTGGGCTCGTCATGTGCTTAATAAAAGCGTAAGCGTGGGCTAGACGGGCCACAACCCCCACACAACGCGCAGCTGAGCTCCGTCTGTCTCTGAAACTGAAAAACAACTAGGTGAGCTGCTGGGTCCCTGGTGTTATCCGCTCGTTGTGTAATTTTCTCGTTTATTGACTACATTGACAATGGCATGGAACCTAGTTGTCAAACAATTAGGAGGAAGTATTTTTTTGGCTTGTAATAACGAGGCACCTGCTTGCGAAATGCAATGACCCTGGTGGGTCCCTACTGTCAGCCTCTCCACGTACAGTCATCTCTTGATTCCTCTTGGTTGTTGACCATGTTGATAACGCCAGACGACGGCAGGCACAGCAAGCGAACCAAGGCGGAGAACGACGGCAAGGCCTCGGACGGGAATGAACAACAGCCATGGAAGATGCGGCAGTGTAGTGGTAGGTGGAGGGGAGTACGAGGGCAACAACATGCAAGTCAAGCATACAAATGGTACAAAAAGCCCAAGGATTAATTGTTCATCAAATTTTTAGAGAAAACCCAGATTGAACATGACACTAACATCTAACCCAACCACTCTTTTTTGCAGTCACAAACAAATGGATCGGTCTGATCCATAAAATCAACATCCTATGCAAAAAAAATTATTTCAGGATGTCTCCAACTTATAGTAAATAGAAGCCGAGCACGTTTAGAAGCCCATTTGTCCACCTGAAACTTCTTTTTTTGCTGTTCAACATGTTCGTCCGTGAGAAATCTCTTGCTGTAAAAATTAAGCCTCATGGACAATAGTAACCTTGCATTCAACAGGAAGAATGTGACAAAGCTTCTGTTTGCCTGGTTGGATGCATATCGTCCCATTGTTATTGTTCTCAAACGAATGTCATGAGAACTGAGAAAATCCTTGTGCTTATTACGCCAACGATTGGTTATATGTTTTTCTCCACGTGGTTCTGCCTAAGTAGACATGAAGATTGAAGTTAAGGTCTAAAAAAAGAGTATGTCAAAAGAACGAGAGCTGAACAGTCAATTCTAGTACAATATATACAGGATTTCAATGTGCATGAAATCATCACCTCTATGTATAAATTCTCCAGAGATCGAAATCATTGCAGCAAGCCAATAATTAAGTCTAGATCAAAACTATACATTCTGATATATATGATCTTGACAGAATCCAGCAGCATTGATACGCTATCAATGGACGAACTCTTCATTGAGCATATAACATAATATTAGTACCCAAAGTGTACTCCAAGATGATATAAAACTTATGCGCACAAATGAAAAATGCAGCATATGATTACAAATGTGTAGATGATAATATACGGTACCTCAAAAAGTGAGGAGCCAAACACCAACTCCTTGTGATTATTAAACGGGTCACAAATTACACCCAAGGTCTCTAGTTTGGGCGTAGAGACGACAGTTATTTCTGAAGGTGTATAACAATTATGAAGGAGCAACCTTTCAAGTGAAGGGGCATCTTTGATGATGAGCTGATGTCCTTTAAACTAAATTCCAATGCTTTTAAGGTGAGGCGACTTTATTTGGAGGCAACTGCTACCGATTTCTATTCCCAAAACTATCAGCAAGCGCTCCAGGGCAGGGCAACTGGAGTGGATGATGCTGTGCAGTGAGGCCTCCAACAGATAAACCACCACAAGCAAAAGTTTTTATAGTAGTGGGAGTCGAAGCATTTGTACCAAATCGTCTGGTAGATGGCACCGGGCGAAGGTCGCGATGTGGAGAGAGGAGGAAAACCGCGAGATGGACAACGACGGTGTGGGCACAAATTCTTGGTATGTTCATGGTATGAAACTTTCATGGTAATGGTAGCTCAAACTGCTAGAGTTTTCTGAATTCAGGGGATGTTAGCCAAGCGTCCACCTTGCCGGTTATGGACAGAAGGTAGCTTGTCGGGATGCAGAGGCATTGAACGGGGCCCTGCTGGTGAGAAGAGACGATGGCTCTGAGGAGATCAAATTCAGGAAGGACAGATATCTGACGATAGTCGAGATTGAGGGGCGCGGTGCGCCATAGAGGGCGCCACCGAGTTGAGAGGACTTGTGTGCGACATCAATCCTTGGTGGGGAGGAGCGAGATGATCTCCCATCGCTGATGCGGTCCACCGGAGATTCTACCGGTTCCTCAGATCAGGGTGTGGGGGGGGGGGCTCGCCGCTTCTCCCTACGCTACCGGGTGCGGGATCTACAATCGGCGTCGCCGCTGGCGGGAGCCTCATCTTCTTGATGCTGGGGCTAGCTGACTCCATTTTCCTTGTGGGCGTCGCGCCGAGCTCACGGGTTTGAGCAGAGTAGCCAGAGAGAGCCTAGTGGAAGTGCGAGTGGAGAAGAAGGAGGGTTGAGGATTTCTGTAGGAGTGCAAGAAGAGGAGGAGGCATTTTCTGTACGAGTGAGGAAGAAGGTGAGCGGGGTTTTCCGGACGAGTGAGGAAGATTGGGGAGCGGGGGGAATTGGGGGGGGGGGAGAAGGAAGCGGGAGAGCGAGTTGTTCGTGTTTATAAGGCCCGCTGCACTAACTACTCGCTTTTTCCCGAGAACCGCTCTCTTCTTTTGTGTTGCTGCATTGGAGCTGGCGCATGGACTTGGCTGACTGGCCATGCATGCAGGATGCATGTGCCCGCCGGCCACTACATGCGCCTAGTTTGTTACTAGGCCTATTTAATAGGGTAGTTATGGAGTAAATTAAGGAGATTTATTTTCTCTGTGTGCATCCACCAAATTAGAGGATGCGGTACTGGATGCAGACACTCACAGTAAACTAACATTTAAAAGAACAAAAGTTCAGCATGTCTATGCATCTCAATGATTCACCATACTATAACCAATACAAAGTTGTGAGAAGGTGTGGAAATAAAGAAAATCGGTCGATGCTTCTCTGAGCAGAGGGCCCTCCCTGTGCACGCATTAATTTCCTGGGCATGCTTGTTTCTTCTCAATGTTGCGAGTGAGGGAGTCCTGGATTAGGGGGTATCCGGACAGCCGGACTATATACTTTGACCGAACTGTTGGACTATAAAGATGCAAGATTCAAGACTTCGTGTCATGTCCGAATGGGACTCTCCTTTGCGTGGAAGGCAAGCTTGTCAATTTGGATGTTAGATCTCCTTCTCTGTAACTGACTCTTTGTAACCCTAACCTCCTCCGGTGTCTATATAAACCGGAGGGTTTAGTCCGTAGGACAACAACAATCATAATCATAGGGTAGCTCTTAGGGTTTAGCCTCTAAGATCTCGTGGTAGATCAACTCTTGTAATACTCATATCATCAAGATCAATCAAGCAGGAATTAGGGTATTACTTCCATCGAGAGGTCCCGAACCTGGGTAAAACATCGTGTCCCCTGTCTCCTGTTACCATTAGCCTTAGACGCACAGTTCGGGACCCCCTACCCGAGATCCGCCGGTTTTGACACCGACATTAGTGCTTTCATTGAGATTTCCACTGTGTCGTCACGATAAGGCTTGTTGGCTCGTCTCGTTGTCAAGGACAACATCACCTCTGGGGGAGCCCTGGCTCTAGGCCAAACTCTCTGGCTAGGCGGCTTCGTTATGACCGCCTGATCGGCTGTCGCGCTGACGATAACTTCTTAGGTCATCAAAAACGGCCTCTGCGTCGATTCAGAACTTGCCGAACGGATGGACCCAATGGAGCTCTCCTCCTTTAGTGAGCTCTTGGATCACATCACTGCCCTGGGCGTTGCTACGGACTATGACCGGATCGGGCTTAAACCCGAGCAAAGGGAGATGTACTCTCCACCGGTCACCCATGAGGTAGCGGTATTGGAAGAGCATCGTACGAATTCTCCCTCTATTTTGAGGATGAACTACGTCCGGATTCCCGCGCTCCCTGAGCTGGACACCCGCTCGCGGGAGGACATGACCCAAACCCTGAATTGAGAATCGGGCGGCGGGCCAAAAAAATTGGGCAACATCCCGGAACCCGAGCCGCCAAGCTCGAAAGCTTCTCTGCCCTTGAGTCTCTGATTGGGTCAGGATTCGGACTTAAATCCACCCAACCACCCAGATTTATTCAATATTTCCCATATCAGACAAGAGCCCCAAGAGACAGTACATCATTACTGGGCCAGATTCCTCCTTGTGATAAACAAGGTCAAGGACTGTCGCGAGAAGGATGCAATCTCACTCTTTTGTAAAAATTGCATGGACAAAGGGATCCTCAACGCTATAAGTCGCCGCGACATAGTACAATTTGCGGACTTAGCGGCCATAGTACAGAAGTACTGCGCGATGGAAAGCACCTGGAAAACCCAAACAAACTTCTGGGACAATCCGGCTCTCAATAAACCATTCGTCCGAGCGAAAAGGGTAAACTCTCGCAAGTCACCCGATTCAATTAGCAAAAAAGCAAGGCCCAGTGCAGGGCGTGGAACCGTATTGGAAAAATGGCTCAATGGGCCATGCAAAATTCACAACACATCAGATACCATACCAACACATAGCCTTAGAGCATGTTGGATACTCCGGCAGGTAGAAAGGAGCAGCGAGGATCTCCTCATCAACCATACTGCGGAACAACATCCTGACGAGAATAACAATGCAGTACTGACAGTCTTTGAGACTTTTGCCTAAAATAATAGGCGCAAGCGAGCTCTCCGTAGCCTCGCCAAAGTTTGCCACGTGGCAACAATAAATCCATGGAACGACACGGCCATAACTTTCAATGCCAGTGACGAACCTCAATTCCGAACAGTCCGGGCACCAGCCGCCTTGGTCCTTAGTCCAAACATGGACGGCTTCCGGCTCACTAAAGTGCTCATGCACGGCGGAAGCGGGTTAAACCTCATCTACGAGGAAACCCTCAACAAGATGGAAATTGACAAAAGCCGCATTGAGCAAAGCAGCACGACCTTCAGGGGAATCATCCCTAGTCGGGAGGCATGGTGCACAGGAAAAATCACACTGGATGTGGTATTTGGCACGCCGGAGAATTATAGGTCCGGAGAAATCACGTTCCAAGTGGCCCCGTTCAGCAGCGGATACCACGCCCTTTTAGGGCGGGACGCATTCATGAGCTTTCAAGCTATACCCCATTACGGGTACATGAAGCTCAAAATGCCCGGACCCAATGGAATCATCACTCTAGCTAGTGATCCGGACGTCACACTCCGCATCGAAAATAAAACCGTCGCACTAGCCCTGGAAGCATTATCCGAAGCCCTAGCGGTCGAAGAGCTAACAACGCTGCGTGCCACAGTGGACAGAGACGACGTGATACTCGAAAAGCGACCCAAGTCCACCTCCTTCAAGCCCGCGGACGAGATAGTCAAATTCTAGGTCCACCCAACGGACCCCACAAAGACAGCCTCCATTGGGACATAGTTGATCCCCACAATGGACGCCGCACTGCGAGACTTCCTACGCGAGAATTAGGACATTTTCGCCTGGCATCCTTCAGACATGCCGGACATCCCATGTAGGTTGGCCGAACGCAGCCTCAATATACTGAAAGGATACAAGCCAGTCAAGCAGACTCTTAGGCGCTTCTTAGAGCCTAAGCGGCAAGCCATGGGAGAAAATCTAGCCAAGCTACTTGAGGCCAGATTCATCAGAGATATAAAACATCCGGATTGGCTAGCAAACCTAGTAATGGTACCAAAGAAGGACAAATCCTGGCGCCTATGTGTCAATTTCAAAGACCACAATAGGGCTTTCCCTAATGATCCCTTCCTCCTCCCTCGCATTGACCAAATCATTGACGGCACCACAAGACACGACTCACTGTGTTTCCTCGACGCATACTCCAGATACTGATACGTCCATTTTGCATCATGCTTTTATATCAATATTTATTGCATTATGGTCTGTTATTACACATTATATCTCAATACTTATGGCTACTCTCTCTTATTTTACAAGGCTTACCATGAGGAGGGGGAATGCCGGCAGCTGGAATTCTGGCTGGAAAAGGATTAAACATTGGAAACCTATTCTGCACTGCTCCAAAAGTCCTAAAACTCCACGAAACATTTTTTTGGATTTATAAAGAATTATTGAGCGGAAGAAGTACACCAGGGGGCCCACACCCTGTCCAGGAGGGTGCCCCCCCTACTGGGTGCGCCCCCTGTCTCCTGGCTCCCCTGGTGGCCCTCCGGTGTCCATCTTCTGCTATTTGAGGGCTTTTACCCTAGAAAAAATCGTGGGCAAGCTTACGGGACGAAACTCCGCCGCCACGAGGCGGAACCTTGATGGGATCAATCTAGGGCTCTCGCGGAGCTGTTCTGCCGGGGACACTTCCCTCCGGGAGGGGGAAATCTTCACCAACGATCCTCTCATCGGGAGGGGGTCAATCTCCATCAACATCTTCACCAGCACCATCTCCTCTCAAAACCCTAGTTCATCTCTTGTATCCAATCTTGTATCAAAACCAAAAATTGGTACCTATGGGTTGCTAGTAGTGTTGATTACTCCTTGTAGTTGATGCTAATTGGTTTACTTGGTGGAAGATCATATGCTCAGATCCTTTATGCATATTATTACTCCTCTGATTATGAACATGAATATGCTTTGTGAGTAGTTAGGTTTGTTCCTGAGGACATGGGTGAAGTCTTGCTATTACTAGTCATGTGAATTTGGTATTCGTTCGATATTTTCACGAGATGTATGTTGTCTTTTCCTCTAGTGGTGTTATGTGAACGTCGACTACATGACACTTCACCATTATTTGGGCCTAGGAGAAGGCATAGGGAAGTAATAAGTAGATGATGGGTTGCTAGAGTGACAGAAGCTTAAACCCTAGTTTATGCATTGCTTCGTTAAGGGCTGATTTGGATCCATATGTTTAATGTTGTGGTTAGGTTTACCTTAATAATTCTTTTGTAGTTCCGGACGCTTGCAATAGGGGTTAATCATAAGTGGGATGCTTGTCCGAGTAAGGGCAGTACCCAAGCACCGGTCCACCCACATATCAAATTATCAAAGTACCGAACGCGAATCATATGAGCGTGATGAAAACTAGCTTGACGATAATTCCCTTGTGTCCTCGGGAGCTCCTCTCTCATTATTAGAAATTGTCCAGGCTTATCCTTTGCTACATAAAGGATTGGGCCACCTTGCTGCACTTTATTTACTTTATTTACTTGTTACTCATTACTATTTATCTTATCACAAATCTATCTATCACCTACAATTTCAGTGCTTGCAGAGAAAACCTTACTGAAAACCGCTTATCATTTCCTTCTGCTCCTCGTTGGGTTCGACACTCTTACTTATCAAAAGGACTACGATAGATCCCCTAAACTTGTAGGTCATCAAGACTCTTTTCTGGCGCCGTTGCCGGGGAATGTAGCGCTTTTGGTGAGTGGAACTAGGTAAGGAAACATTTATATAGTGTGCTGAAATTTTCTGCTACTTGTCACTATGGAAACTAATCCTTTGAGGGGCTTTTTCGGGGTATCTAAACCCCGACCAGAATAGCAAAGAGTTGCTCCTCAACCTACTGAACTTTATGAAAATATTTACTTTGAGATTCCTTCGGGTATGATAGTGAAACTGCTAGCTAATTCATTTACAAGAGATGGAACATTGCATCCCGATTTACACCTTATCTTTGTGGATGAAGTTTGTGGACTATTTAAGCTTGCAGGTATTACCGATGATGTTGTCAAAAGGAAGGTCTTCCCTTTATCTTTGAAGGGAGATGTATTGACATGGTATAGGCTATGTGATGATATGAGATCTTGGAATTATAAAGGATTGAAGTTGGAATTTCACCAGAAGTTCTATCCTATGCATCTTGTTCATCGTGACCGTAATTACATATATAATTTCTAGCCTCGCGAAGGAGAAAGCATCGCTCAAGCTTGGGGGAGGCTTAAGTCAATGTTATATTCATGCCCCAATCATGAGCTCTCTCGGGAAATGATTATTCAGAATTTTTATGCTCGACTTTCTCATAATAATCGCAACCTGCTCGATACTTCCTGTGCTGGTTCTTATATACTGAATACTATTGATTTCAAATGGGACTTATTGGAAAGAATTAAATGCAACTCTGAAGATTGCGGTTCCGACGATGGTAAGGAGTCAGGTATGACACTTAAGTTCGATTGTGTTATATATTTTATGGATACCGATGCTTTTCGTGGATTTAGCGCTAAGTATGGACTTGACTCTGAGATAGTAGCTTCTTTCTGTGAATGTTTTGCTACTCACGTTGATCTCCCTAAAGAGAAGTGGTTTAAATATAATCCTCCTGTTGAAGTGAAAGTAGTTGCATCTATTACAGTTGAAGAAAAGACTATTACCTATAGTGATCCTATTGTTCCTACTACTTATGTTGAGAAACCCCCATTTCCTGTTAGGATAAAGGATCATGCTAAAACTTCGACTGTTGTTCGTAAGAGTAATACTAGGACTTATACACCTCCTGAGAAAATCAATGTTGAACCTAGTATTGTTATGGTTAAAGATCTCTTGGATGATGATTTAGATGGGCATGTTATTTATTTCCGCGATGAAACTGCTAATATTGCTAGACCAGATACTAAGATACATAGACCTGTCGTAGGCATGCATGTTATTTCTGTTAAAATAGGAGATCATTGTTATCATGGTTTATGTGATATGGGTGCTAGTTCTAGTGCTATACCTTATGAGTTATATAAAGAAATTATGCACGACATTGCACTCGTTGAATTAGAAGACATTGATGTTACTATTAAGCTTGCTAACAGGGATACCATTAAACCTGTCGGGATTGTTAGAGATGTTGAAGTTTTGTGTGGGAAAGTTAAATACCCTGGTGATTTTCTTGTTCTTGCTTCCCCACAAGATGCCTTCTGTCCAATTATTTTTGGTAGACCCTTCCTGAATACAGCTAGTGCTAAGATTGATTGTGAAAAAGATACTGTCACCATTGGCTTAGATGGTATGTCTCATGAGTTTAATTTTGCTAAGTTTCGTAGACAACCTCGTGATAGGGAACCACCTAGTAAGGATGAGATTATTGGTCTTGCTTCCATTGCTGTGCCCCCTACTGATCCGTTAGAACAATATTTGCTAGACCATGAAAATGATATGTTTATGAAGGAAAGAAGGGAAATAGATGAAGTGTTCCTTAAACAGGAACCTATTCTGAAACATAATCTTCCCGCTGAAATTCTTGGGGATCACCCTCCACCCAAGCGTGATCCCGTGTTTGAACTCAAACCTTTACCTGATAATCTTAAGTATGCTTATCTTGATGAAAAGAAAATATATCTTGTTATTATTAGTGCTAACCTTTCAGAGCAAGAAGAAGAAAGATTATTGAAAACTCTGAAGAAGCACCGAGCTGCTATTGGATATACTCTGGATGATCTTAAGGGCGTTAGTCCCACGTTATGCCAACACAAAATTAAATTTGAGGATGATGCCAAACTAGTTAGAGATCCTTAACGATGACTAAATCCCAAGATGAAAGAAGTGGTAAGAAAGGAGATACTAAAGCTCCTTGAGGCAGGTATAATTTATCCCGTTGCTGATAGTGAATGGGTAAGTCCTATCCATTGTGTTCCTAAAAAGGGAGGTATTACTGTCGTTCCTAATGATAAAGATGAATTGATCCCGCACAGAATTATTACAGGTTATAGGATGGTAATTGATTTTCGTAAATTAAATAAGGCTACTAAGAAAGATCATTACACTTTACCTTTTATTGATCAAATGCTAGAAAGACTATCCAAATACACACATTTTTGCTTTCTAGATGGTTATTCTGGTTTCTCTCAAATACCTGTGTCAGCGGGAGATCAATCAAAAATTACTTTTACTTGCCCTTTCGGTACTTTTGCTTATAGACGTATGCCTTTTGGTTTATACAATGCACCTGCTACCTTTCAAAGATGCATGATGGCTATATTCTCTGATTTTTGTGAAAAGATTTGTGAGGTATTCATGGATGACTTCTCCGTTTATGGATCCTCTTTGATAATTGTTTGAGCAACCTTGATCGAGTTTTGCAGAGATGCGAAGACACTAGTCTCGTTCTGAATTGGGAAAAGTGTCACTTTATGGTTAATGAAGGCATTGTCTTGGGGCACAAGATTTCCGAGAGAGGTATTGAAGTTGACAAAGCCAAAGTCGATGCTATTGAAAAGATGCCATTTCCCAAGGACATAAAAGGTATAAGAAGTTTCCTTGGTCATGCCGGTTTTTATAGGAGGTTCATTAAGGACTTTCTAAAATCTCTAGGCCTCTGACTAATTTATTGCAAAAAGATATTCCTTTTTTCTTTGATGATGATTGTGTAGAAGCATTTGAAATACTTAGGAAAGCTTTGAACACTGCTCCTGTTGTTCAGCCACCTGATTGGAATTTACCTTTTGAAATTATGTGTGATGCTGGTGATTATGCTGTAGATGTTGTTCTAGGGCAAAGAGTTGATAAGAAATTGAATGTTATCCAGTATGCTAGTAAAACTCTTGATACCGCCGAAAGAAATTATGCTACTACTGAAAAAGAACTCTTAGCAGTTGTATTTGCATGTGATAAGTTTAGACATTATATTGTTGATCCCAAAGTTACTATTCACACTAATCATGCTGCTATTAAATATCTTATGGAAAATAAAGGCGCTAAGCCTAGACTCATTAGATGGGTTCTCCTGCTCCAAGAATTTGATTTGCATATTATTGATAGAAAGGGAGCTGAGAACCCCATTGCAGACAACTTGTCTAGGTTAGAGAATGTTCTTGATGACCCACTGCCTATTGATGATAGCTTTCTTGATGAACAATTAGCGGTCATTAATGCTTCTTGTACTGCTCCTTGGTATGCTGATTATGCTAATTACATTGTTGCTAAATTTATACCTCCTAGTTTCACATACCAGCAAAAGAAAAAGTTCTTTTATGATTTAAGACATTACTTTTGGGATGACCCACACCTTTATAAAGAAGGAGTAGATGGTGTTATTAGACGTTGTGTGCCTGAGCATGAACAGGAACAGATCTTTCGCAAGTGTCACTCTGAATCCTATGGAGGACACCACGCTGGAGATAGAACTGCACACAAGGTACTACAATCTGGTTTTTATTGGCCTACTCTCTTCAAAGATGCTCGTAAGTTTATCTTATCTTGTGATGAATGTCAAATAATATGTAACATTAGTAGACGTCAAGAAATGCCTATAAATTATTCTCTTGTTATTGAACCATTTGATGTTTGGGGCTTAGATTATATGGGACCTTTTCCTGTCTCTAATGGTTACACACATATTTTAGTTGCTGCTGATTACGTTACTAAGTGGGTAGAAGCTATTTAAACTAGTAGTGCTGATCATAACACTTCTATTAAAATGCTTAAAGAAGTTATGTTTCCGAGGTTTGGAGTCCCTAGATATCTTATGACTGATGGTGGTTCGCATTTTATTCATGGTGCTTTCCGTAAGATGCTTGCTAAGTACGATGTCAATCATAGAATCGCATCTCCTTATCATCCGCAGTCTACTGGTCAAGTAGAGTTGAGCAATAGAGAGCTCAAATTAATTTTGCAAAAGACTGTGAATATACCTAGAAAGAATTGGTCCAAAAAACTTGATGATGCATTATGGGCCTATAGAACTACATACAAAAATCCTATGGGTATGTCTCCATATAAGATGGTTTATGGAAAAGCATGTCATTTACCACTTGAATTTGAACATAAAGCATATTGGGCTATTAAAGAGCTCAACTATGACTTCAAA
This sequence comes from Triticum dicoccoides, assembly GCF_002162155.2. Classification (NCBI taxonomy): domain Eukaryota; kingdom Viridiplantae; phylum Streptophyta; class Magnoliopsida; order Poales; family Poaceae; genus Triticum; species Triticum dicoccoides. The sequence continues at coordinate 89,878,187 of NC_041385.1, forward strand.
CTTGCCAGTGAGAAGAGGTTGTTTGATATTAGCTCACCTGATGAATGGAGAACCCATGCCTATGAGAATGCTAAGCTATTCAAAGAAAAAGTCAAATGATGGCACGATAAAAGGATACAAAAGCGTGAGTTTAACGTAGGAGATTATGTGTTATTATTCAACTCTTGTTTAATATTTTTTGCAAGAAATATTTTCTCCAAATGGGAAGGTACTTACGTTATCTAGGAGGTCTATCATTCTGGTGCCATAAAAATCAACAACTTTGAAGGCACAAGTCCGAGGGTGGTAAACGGTCAAAGAATTAAACATTATATTTCAGGTAATCCTATTAATGTTGGAACTAATATTATTGAAACCGTAACCCCGGAGGAATACATAAGGGACACTTTCCAGAACGATTCAGACTCCGAAAAGGAATAGGTATGTGGTACGGTAAGTAAACCGACTCCCAAACAACTCCAATGGCAATTTTTATCAGTTTTGGAATATTTGAGAATTTTAGGAAGAAAGAAGTAGTCCGAAAGGGACACGAGGCCCCCACGAGAGTGGAGGGCGCGCCCACCCTTACTGCCCCCCCCATCTCGTGGGCACCTCGTGTGCCTCCCGGACTCCGTTTTCTTGCAAGTTACGTATTTTGGTAAGTAAAAATTCATTATATGTACTCCCGAAGGATTTGACCACCGTATCACGCAAATATCCTCTGTTTTCGTTTTAAACTATTTCTGTTTCAGATCTAGAGCATCATGGCGTCTCCAAGCACTCCCAAGGACAAGTTTTTCGAGAGGGTTATTAACCCCTATCTCGCGGAGGTGCTACAACACCCTCAAACCATCGAGATGCATGAGGGGGTGCTGCACATCCATGACGTGGAGGGACCAAGGCGTACCGGAAGCATGGAGACACAGCTCAAAGCCGTGGAGCAGCAAGTTTTCAAGTGCCAAGGGATGGTGGAGCGTGGACTCAACGCCAACCAGATGATGATCACGGAGTTCACCAACAACCACGAGCTAGATGCCAAAGTCATTGGGGAGACCATCTTCAAGCTTCAAGAGAAAATCGAGCATCTCCAAGCCCAGATCTATGACCTACAAAACAAGAACTATGAATATGAATATAGATTCAAGAGGATGAGTTTCGCTGCAGATTTAAGGATCCCGGAGACTCGATCATCCTTCCATGATGGTGAGCCTATGCCTTGGAAGACGGACGACAAGCCTACATCATCAACAACTCCACTTCACTACCTCTGAGGACATAATCACATGGGTATGGGCACTCCCCTTGGCAACTGCCAAGCTTGGGGGAGGTGCCCCGGTATCGTATCACCATCACACTCCTATCTTTACCGTTTTATTTAGTTCGATCCTTTTAGTAGTATCTTGATTTAGTAGATTGAAGTTTTGATATCAAGTAGTTTTGAGTTTTGCTTTGTGATCTCTTTATGTAATCGAGTCCATGTGCTATCTATAATAAAGATTAGTGTTGAGTCAAGGGCTTTGCTATGTTGCTATGATCTTGAGAAAGTAGAAATAAATAAAGAGTTCATATTGATCTTATGGTTAGTGATTACTTCACATATAGAAAGTATGAGGCATAAAAAATGTTGAGAGTTGATAAACGTAGTTTTGGTCATCGTTGCAATTAATAGGAAGTGATAAGGAAAGAGAGGTTCACATATAAATATATTATCTTGGACACCTTTTATGATTGGGAGCACTCATTAAGTATGACATGCTAAAGAGTTGACGTTGGACAAGCAAGACAACGTAATGGTTTATGTTTTCTCACATCTTAGTTAAAGTATATTGTTATTGACCTTCCAAACATGTTGAGCTTGCCTTTCCCCCTCATGCTAGCCAAATTCCTTGCACCAAGTAGAGATACTACTTGTGTTTCCAAATATCCTTAAACCCAGTTTTTTCCATGAGAGTCCACCATACCTACCTATGGATTGAGTAAGATCCTTCAAGTAGGTTGTCATTGGTGCAAGCAATGAAAATTGCTATCTAAATATGCATGACTTATTAATGCGGAGAAAATAAGCTTTGTAAGATCTTGTTGTGGAATTAATAAAAGCGACGGACTGCATAATAAAGGTCCATATACAAGGGGAAATATAAAGTGATGTTCTTTCGCATTAAGATTTTGTGTATCCAACCATAAATGCGCATGACAACCTCTGCTTCCCTCTACGAAGGTCCTATCTTTTACTTTATGTTGTTACTTTATGCTTGAGTCAAGGTGATCCTCACCTTTCCCTTTTCATTTTATCCTTTGGCAAGCTCTTGGTGTTTGAAAGATCATGATATATATATCCAATTGGATGTAAGTTAGCATGGGCTATTATTGTTGACATCACCTAAAGGTGAATACGTTGGGAGGCAACACAATATGCCCCTATCTTTCTCAGTGTCTGGCTGAAGCTCCATAACCACAAGTATTGTGTGAGTGTTAGCAATTGTAGAAGACTACAAGATAGTTGAGTATGTGAACTTGCTGAAAAGCTCTATTGTTGACTCTTTCTGATGTTATGATAAATTGCGATTGATTCAATGACTGAGATTATAGTTTGTTAGTTCTCAATGAAGTTTTTGAACCATACTCGACATTGTGAATTGTTTGTTACTAGAGAATAAGAAATCATATGATAGAATCTATATATGTTGCAGTTATAAGAATGATCATGATGCCCTCATGTCCATATTTTATTTTTCTCGACACCTCTATCTCTAAACATGTGGACATATTTTTCGATATCGGCTTCCGCTTCAGGACAAGTGAGGTCTAAGTTTGGGGGAGTTGATACGTCCATTTTGCATCATGTTTTTACATCAATATTTATTGCATTATGGGCTGTTATTACACATTATATCTCAATACTTATGGCTATTCTCTCTTATTTTACAAGGTTTACCATGAAGAGGGGGAATGCCGGCAGCTGGAATTCTGGCTGGAAAAGGAGCAAACATTGGAAACCTATTCTACACTTCTCCAAAAGTCCTGAAACTCCATGAAACATATTTTTTGGATTTATTAAGAATTATTGAGCGGAAGAAGTACACCAGGGGGCCCACACCCTATCCAGGAGGGTGGGGGGCGCCCCCCCCTACTGGGCGCGCCCCTTGTCTCCTGGCCCCCCTGGTGGCCCTCCGGTGTCCATCTTCTGCTATTTGAGGGCTTTTACCCTGGAAAAAATTGTGGGCAAGCTTACGGGACCAAACTCCGCTGCCACGAGGCGGAACCTTGGCGAAATCAATCTAGGGCTTTGGCGGAGCTGCTCTGCCGGGGACACTTCCCTCCGGGAGGGGGAAATCATCACCAATGTCATCACCAACGATCCTCTCATCGGGAGGGGGTCAATCTCCATCAACATCTTCACCAGAACCATCTCCTCTCAAAACCCTAGTTCATCTCTTGTATCCAATCTTGTATCAAAACCACAAATTGGTACCTGTGGGTTGCTAGTAGTGTTGATTACCCCTTGTAGTTGGTGCTAATTGGTTTACTTGGTGGAAGATCATATGCTCAGATCCTTTATGCATAATATTACTCCTGTGATTATGAACATGAATATGCTTTGTGAGTAGTTATGTTTGTTCCTGAGGACATGGGTGAAGTCTTGCTATTAGTAGTCATGTGAATTTGGTATTCGTTCGATATTTTGATGAGATGTATGCTGTCTTTCCCTCTAGTGGTGTTATGTGAACGTCGACTACATGACACTTCACCGTTATTTGGGCCTAGAGGAAGGCATAGGGAAGTAATAAGTAGATGATGGGTTGCTAGAGTGACAGAAGCTTAAACCCTAGTTTATGCGTTGCTTCGCTAGGGGATGATTTGGATCCATATGTTTAATGTTGTGGTTAGGTTTACCTTAATACTTCTTTTGTAGTTGCAGACGGTTGCAATAGGGGTTAATCATAAGTGGGATGCTTATCCAAGTAAGGGAAGTACCCAAGCACCGGTCCACCCACATATCAAATTATCAAAGTACCGAAAGCGAATCGTATGAGCGTGATGAAAACTAGCTTGATGATAATTCCCATGTGTCCTTGGGAGCTCCTTTATCATTATTAGAAATTGTCCAGGCTTATCCTTTGCTACATAAAGGATAGCGCCACCTTGCTGCACTTTATTTACTTTGTTTACTTGTTACTCGTTACTATTTATCTTATCACAAAACTATCTATCACCTACAATTTCAGTGCTTGCAGAGAAAACCTTACTGAAAACCGCTTATCATTTCCTTCTGCTCCTCGTTGGGTTCGACACTCTTACTTATTGAAAGGACTACGATAGATCCCCTACACTTGTGGGTCATCAGATACCATCAGATCCAGATGGCGGAATCCGACCAAGCCGCAACGGCCTTCATAACGCCATATGGCCCCTTCTGTTTCAACACCATGCCTTTCGGGCTCAAAAACGCCGGCACAACCTATCAACGTATGATCCAGACATGCCTGGAGAAGTAAATCGGCAAAACTGTGGAGGCATATGTGGACAACGTGGTCACCAAACAAGACACGTCGAAACTTTGATAGATGACTTAAGACTCACGTTCGACAACCTCCGCACATACTACACCAAGCTCAACCCAGAAAAATGTGTCTTCGGCGTACCCTCTGGGAAGTTGCTTGGCTTCATTGTTTCCAACAGGGGAATCGAAGCAAATCCAGAAAAAATCCAAGCTCTGTCGTAGTTGGCTATCCCAACAGACCTCAAGCAGATCTAGAAACTAACTGGATGTGTGGCCGCCTTAAGCCGCTTTATCTCTCAATTAGGAGAAAAGGCACTACCTCTTTATCGCCTTCTTCGGCGCACTGAACACTTCGAGTGGACGGATGCGGCCATGGCCGGACTGGAAGAAATAAAGTCCCTACTGGCTAGCAATCCAGTCCTGACCGCGCCAAACACTAGCGAACCTATGCTATTATATATAGCTACAACACACCAGGTTGTAAGCGCGGTGCTCGTCGTCAAACGAGAAGCAGACGGACAGAAGTTCCTGCTCCAAAAGCCAGTATATTACGTGTCCACTGTACTCCCTCCATGCAAATCCCGATACCCACACTATTAAAAGATAGCATACGCGGTCTTCATGGCATCCTGGAAGCTACGACACTACTTCCAAGAGTGTTCGATTACGGTGGCCTCCGAAGTACCACTCAATGACATAATAAACAACCGCGACGCCAAGGGCCGAATTGCTAAATGGGCTATCTGTAACACCCCAAAAATTTAACAAAGTTTTAGTTATTAAAATTTTGCCAAGAGTTTAAAATTTTTGCCTGCAAGAATATTTCCGTTGATTTCAAAACCTTTCTTTTAATATTTATGAGTATCTGCCCTAGTGGATCCTTCCAAACATATTGAACTTCTATGCCATCTCACTAAAACAATTTCCTAATCAGTAGGTTTATTTATTAAATTATTCCACCTTGAGTTTTATTCAGTAAAATGACTTGTTTTAAGTTTGGAGCTCTTTTTGTACTACAACCATTTGATACATTTAACTAAAAATTCCACCAAAATTTGGAGATGTCCTGTGATGCCTCTAAGTCACTTTTATGCAATAATATAGTTCATTCATTGCATATTTTGAGTGCTACACATGTTTTTCTTCTCTGGTCCAGTAGGCATTTCTTGCACTGCAACCCTTTTATATATTCGTTTCTAGCTTCCACCAAAATTATGGGATGTCAGTAGCAGCATATGATTCCATTATATGCAAAGATCCAAGGATGTTCTTTGAAATTTTTGAGTGAATCAACCTCATCTCCATCCTGGTCCAACATGATGGTTTGTACAGCAACCATATTATTGCTTGCTCTTTGGCCCTTGATTCTTTCTCCTACTTATAGTCCTCCATGCTAAACCCCTAAGTTCAGGAGCATGCACTCTTTTGATCATTTTTAGTTCATGATATAATGCCATTTAAGTTCTGCCCAGAATTGAAGTTCTGCAAAACTTGCACTAGCAGGTTTGTGATTTTCACCAACTAACCTCACCACCCTCTTGTGCATCTAGAGAGACACTGATCTGGAGGAATTGGCCACTCCAAGAAAAGCGTAGGTGCCCTTGGCATTTTGACAAACATCTGGAGTGCATGGACTGATTTGGCATGATCTCAAGTATACATTATGAACTTGGCCACCTGACCAAACCACCTTGTCCCTGGAGTTTCCCTCTATCTCTAATCTAGTTCTGTTGCTTGCCAACCTCACTTGTGACCTGTAGCATGCCACGCCATTATGTCGAACACCTTCCGTGCGTGTACTGGACGCGCCCAGAGTGCACGTATTGCACGCGCGTGCGCCCGAGCCGCCGCGTCACGCCCCGCACTCGCCCCAGCCCGTGATCTACCGCAGCCAGCACGCCGTGTCCCCTTGCGCGCTGCATGCTCCCCCTCACCGCAACGCGCCAAGCAGAGCCTCGCCGCGTCCCCGGCAAGCCAAGGACTAGCCACCACGGCCGCCCGACAGCCCTGCTCAGGCCAGCACCGCCCAAGCCACCCCGGCTCGCCACCTGCCCCTGGGAACAGCGCAAGCCTATCCCCTAGCTCGTCGGCTAGCTCCCGTCGTCGCCACGTCGCCATTGCTACAGAAAGACGGTTCACCGTCGTCCTTATCGCCGGCCACCTCTGAACCAACCTCCACCGCGTATATAAGGGCCCCGGAGCTCAATCGAGTCCTAGAGCAACCTCATATGATCCTCCTAGCGCTACCACGGCCAGCAGTCGAGGAGGGGAAGGCCGTCTTCCCCGAGTCCGGCCAGTTCGGTCGCCGCCAAGCCCCGGTCGATTCCGTCGCCACCAGGGCCTCTCCCTCTCCACTCTGTCCACCAAGAGCCCTCCCTCCCTCTCGCGAGTGCAACCCCTCGATCAATTTCGGTCGGAGACCACCGCAGCCCAAAAATCACTTTGTCCCCCGAAGCCCCCTCCGCCGCGAAGCTCGCCGCCGGCGACTCCCTCCACCTCCGGCGACCCTGCGACCATCGGAAGGACTGCCTAGGAGTGGCAGATCCATCCCTGCTCTTTGATGCCCACGAAAAGACGCTGTTCGCCGGCGACGATCGCCGGATGCCTCGCCTCTGCTCGGGCAGAGAAGAGGAGGGAGTGGGGACTGGTCAAACCTGACCAGTGGGCCCCCTGGACCCACTGTCAGTGATCCAGCCCCGCCTCCACGCGTTTAAGTGGAAGCGTAAAGACCCCGAGTACGTCTCCCCGTTTTGAAGGTGTATTCTGCCCGAATCATTTTCTTTTCTGTTTATTTATTTAAAAACAGATTTTGACCAAATCTTTGACTGGCTTTATCTTTTTAAATACAAATCCAAATGAATTAACTCGTTTTCCTACCTCTCTCAGATTTGATCTAGTTTATTTTAAGATTTATTTGAAAAAATTTCAAAACAACTTTTTGTGCTGTTTTTATTTTTGTGTGTTAATTCTTTTATATGTTTAAAATAGGATTTTGAAGGAAGGAGAAATATTTCAAGAATTTGAAATGCACCCTGCCTTCCCATGACCTGAAGGCAAGCATTCTGAACCCTGGCATGATATTTTTGAGTGTTTGTTGACACATTTATCACACTACCTCATTTTTGGAGAAATTGTTATTTCATGTGAGATGATCATGTGCATGGATGCATATTTGTGATTTCCATGCTGTTGGAAATTATCACATTTGTGATGATAATCATCCTCATGTGCCTTGCATGCATACCGGCAGGAACCCGGGAAAACCTCTGCCTTGGGTAGGCATGAGTTTGTCACCGGTCTCCGTCGGGACGATTATGTCCGGTATGGCATGGTAGGGTATAATGAGCGGTGATCCTGTTGGTTGAAATGTTGTTGTTATGCATGACATGCAGGGAAGATTATAAACCTCCTGAGTCGACCATAGATCGAGTCTTGTTCCAGTAACCCCCATACTTGCTTCGTACTACCACTCGTCTCTACAACAAGTAGAGTACGGTTCAGTAAGTTGTCAACCTCCTTCTAGCACAGATCGTACAGAGAGGCCAGGGTGGAAGATATCGGTTGTAGCTGGTAGGCAGGCCACCTGGTCCGGGGCATGGGTGTTTCCGGTTGAGACCGAGAGGGAGACCACCCCTTAGAGCGCGCAATATAAATTTGATCCCATGCTATGCAAGGTTGTAGCCTCCCCACTTAGAGTTTGCTTGACAGGTGTCGTGGGTGATTCTAGACACGTGTGAGTTAAGCTGGTGTGTGCAAGTTAGGTGTGTTTTCAACAAAAAGACCATAGACGGAATTAGTCCGGATGGACTAAAGAAATCCGTTACTCGTGGGTAAAGAGTACACCCTCTGTAGAGATTAAACCTATTCGAATAGCTGTGTCCATGGTTAAGGATTACAGTTTGGGATGGATCATGTGTCGGTCATAGCGTCGGTCTTTGGAGGTGAAACTATTAAACCAGAACTGGAATTACTACTTGTGACTTGTGATAATTATGATTATTATTATTGTTGACTAACCCGTGATATTAATGTTATCATCAAGTATCTCTGGGATGGTTCTACCTCCGGGATATTCACTATGATTATTTCTTTTAAAGCCCTTTATGTGGTGTCTCTTAGACGCCCGACTGTGGCATTTATTTTAAAGCACTTTATGTGGTGTCGCTTAGATGCCCGACTGTGGCATTTCTTTTAAAGCCCTTTATGTGGCGTCGCTTAGACGCCCGACTGTGGCATTTCTTTTAAAAGCCCTTATGTGGTGTCGCTTAGACGCCCGACTGTCGCATTTCTTTTAAAGCCCTTTATGTGGTGTCGCTTAGACACCCGACTGTGGCATTTCTTTTAAAGCCCTTTATGTGGTGTCGCTTAGACGCCCGACTGTGGCATTTCTTTTAAAAGCCCTTTATGTGGTGTCGCTCAGACGCCCGATTGTGGCATGCTTGTTATTTATTTCATGATATTCTTAATACTTCTATGACATTGCATATTCTTAAATAACATCCTGCATGCATTAGAGTTTTATTCATCTTTTGTGACTGACGTCATGAGCATATAATATTTTCAGCACATCGTTGTTAAATTATCCTTGTGTTCATAATGTTTGCGAGTACATTCAAAGTACTCACTGACTTGTCCCTGGCTATTGTCTTGGCCAGATTTCTTGCACGGAGAGGAGCGACGTGATGACAGCCCCGGAACCTAAGCAACAGTGATAGCAGCCTCGCAAAGATAGGAGTTAACCTGGTCAGCTGTTCCCGTGGGAAATGGAGTCCCATAGACACTGATGATTCACAACCCGCTTCCGCCATCAACCACTAGAAACCATTCATTGTACTCTCAGACCAGAATGGTCTTGTACTTCATATTTTATGTTTTGCTTGGAATTTCTGTATCAAGTTGGTGCCTCATCAGCTAACACTTATCCTGGGGCTGATGAGCTCAAGGGCCATTTTCTGGGAATTAATACCCGGAGAATCGGTCCCCACAGACTTGGTATCAGAGCCAGGCTGACCATTAGCTAATCCTATCTTAGCCAGGTCGATAAACTTAGGCAAACCAACCCACCAGACCTTAACCAAACCCCAGCCGAGCCTCTCATGCAAGATAGCCACATAGTGACCCCGACACTTTTGGCAGTCGGTGCCCAACCTATCAACCTAGCCTGTCGATCACGTGCTAGTGACCAGCGCCCAAGATGTCTCCTTCACAAGCGTGCGAAGGAAGACTCCGTCCCCTTTTTCTATAAAAAGGGCACGCTAGCCCCAACACAGCACAGCCTCTACCCCAAGCCGAGCCATAATGCCAGGCTCTGTCGTGCACAATGAGACCACAGCGACCAACCTTGGAGGTTTTGTGACCATACTCGCAAACCTCACCCATCGTGCCTATGCGTTAGAAGAGCCTCCAGAATATGTTGTGTACCAAGGGTCCATGAGCGGTGAAAGCCGTCAATTTTGGGCCACTGTGCACATCTACGGTAGGGGTCTATCTCCAGAACACCCCTACAGGTTCACCGGAAGAACAACTTCCTTTGAGCCACAAGCCATCCAGCTAGCTGCTCGAGAGGCTATAGTTCAACTTCGGCAGTTGTCGCCCAGAGTTAACTGTCGCTCGTTCTACTACTACCCCAGGCGTGAAGGGTATGGTAGACCACCCCAAGTTGCCAACGGAGATCACGAGACAGATCCCGCATTGTTGCACCAAGTGCGCTATGTAAGTGCACTAGAGGCATTGTTCGATCAAATCACTATTGATCTGATCGCAGCTCGAGGAGAGCTGGTTTGGCGAGCCCCAGCAAGAAGAGAAGACGAGTCCGATGCCGACAATCCAGTCGTGCTGTTCGGACACCCGATCGAGACCCTGAGGTCAGCCCCAGCCATCATCCAAGATACTGTGATGACCCCAGAAGTGCTTCGACGCCTTTTGGAACACACTCCAACGGGATTGTGGCCGACAATCCCCGCGATGGTCATCATCGCTAGCCCGACCCTGCAGTTCCTCCGCCATCTGCGACTAATCCCGACAGTGAGACACGTGGAGAAGCCTCGTCATCCACCAGGCGCGCCCGTTTAGACGTAAACGAGGTAGACTAAGCTGTACGAGTAGTGCCGAGTCACAATGTATCCCCGTTTTGTAATCATGTAATCTTGTGTGTTAACGCAGCCTGTCGGTGTGCCTCTGTTTTAATGGTAGCCTTGCGTATTTTTGTCCGCGCATAGTTGCACATTTTCTGGGCACAACTACCAAAACCAACGCCGACGACACCCACAGTAACACGTCTCTTTATGAGATATGTGTATCTCTGACACTGACCCGACCTTTGGAGCTAATCCGGCAGATTTATTACCTTTCACCACGGTAAAAATGACCCAGCTCCATTGCTATAAGAAGGGCAACTTGTGATCTTACCCAGCACCACCCTCACTACCTTTTCTTGTCATGACGAGCCCCAGTATTTATCTGAGAACCCCAGATGCAACCCCAGGTAGCTTCGTCAAAATATTGTGGGACTTTACCCGCAGTACTATGGGTTCTACCCAGCCAACCCAGTACGAGCTGTTCAAATCAAGAATCACCCCTTCCACCTCGGAATATTGGGCAGCAGTACACATCCCTCCCGTAGACTCCAATCAAGATCCAACGGAAGTTTCCTTCGTGGGGGAATCTATGCCAACCCCACACCTGGCCATAGAAGCTGCTGCGAAAGAAGCGATTGCTCGCCTTCGATCCGTAGTACCCTATGCCCGCGAACGAGGATACTATTATTTTCCGAGCCGTGCAGCACCCGGAGGAGTAATATGTTTTCCCGGTGGACGGATTGAGAGAGACCCAGTACTGGCCAACCTTATCCAGTACATCATCGCTCAGGAGCATCTGAACCAGCGAGTAATGGATTATCTCCAGAGTCTCACTGATTTGAACCCTCAGATTGCCATCGGCAGACCACTGAGACCCGACCCGGAGAGACGCATACATCGACTGGTCAATCCACTTCCTCCGATAGAAGAGGAGTGTATCCCTTTACCAGAGACATTTTATCGGGACCCCGTCCAGTTACCATTTTCATTTTAGACGTCACTGCTGTGTTTGTTATTTTGGCATTTATTATTATGTTGTAACTTGTGCATGGTACCTTGAATGTGTGCGACGAGTCGATTATTTAGTTTCTACTAGTATGAGTAGTTTTCTTCGTGATTAACTTGTGTAACCGCAAAAAAAATCCTAGAATGAGATTTCTTTTCCCTGAGTTGCTGCAACGGTTATCCCCTCACTACATGGATTATTTTTATTCACGCAGCACCACGGCAGCAGACTCACAACCGCTCGGACACATATGAAGCATTTGTTTTTCACAAACGGCTCTTAGCAAATCTCGAGGACGAGATTTTTCTTAAGGGGGGTAGTAATTGTAACACCCCAAAAATTTAACCAGGTTTTAGTTATTAAAATTTTGCCAAGAGTTTAAATTTTTTGCCTACAAGAATATTTCCGTTGATTTCAAAACCTTTCTTTTAATATTTATGAGTATCTGCCCTAGTGGATCCTTCCAAACATATTGAACTTCTATGCCATCTCATTAAAACAATTTCCTAATCAGTAGGTTTATTTATTAAATTATTCCACCCTGAGTTTTATTCAGTAAAATGACTTGTTTTAAGTTTGGAGCTCTTTTTGTACTACAACCATTTGATACATTTAACTAAAAATTCCACCAAAATTTGGAGATGTCCTGTGATGCCTCTAAGTCACTTTTATGCAATAATATAGTTCATTCATTGCATATTTTGAGTGCTACACATGTTTTTCTTCTCTAGTCCAGTAGGCATTTTTTGCACTGCAACCCTTTTATATATTTGTTTCTAGCTTCCACCAAAATTATGGGATGTCAGTAGCAGCATATGATTCCATTATATGCAATGATCCAAGGATGTTCTTTGAAAATTTTGAGTGAATCAACCTCATCTCCATCCTGGTCCAACATGATGGTTTGTACATCAACCATATTATTGCTTGCTCTTTGGCCCTTGATTCTTTTCCTACTTGTAGTCCTCCATGCTAAACCCCTAAGTTCAGGAGCATGCACTCTTTTGATCATTTTTAGTTCATGATATAATGCAATTTAAGTTCTGCCCAGAATTGAAGTTCTGCAAAACTTGCACTAGCAGGTTTGTGATTTTCACCAACTAACCTCACCACCCTCTTGTGCATCTAGAGAGACACTGATCTGGAGGAATTGGCCACTCCAAGAAAAGCCTAGGTGCCCTTGGCATTTTGACAAACACCTGGAGTGCATGGACTGATTTGGCATGATCTCAAGTATACATTATGAACTTGGCCACCTGACCAAACCACCTTGTCCCTGGAGTTTCTCTCTATCTCTAACCTAGTTCGTTTGCTTGCCAACCTCACCTGTGACCTGTAGCATGCCACGGCATTATGTCGAACACCTTCCATGCGTGTACTGGACGCGCCTAGAGCACGCATATTGCACGCGCGTGCGACCGAGCCGCCGCGTCATGCCCCGCACTCACCCCAGCCCGTGACCGACCGCAGCCAGCACGCCGTGTCCCCTTGCGCGCTTCATACTCCCCCTCACCGCAACGCACCAAGCAGAGCCTCACCGCGTTCCCGGCAAGCCAAGGACTAGCCGCCACGGCCGGCCGACAGCCCTGCTCAGGCCAGCGCCGCCCAAGCCACCCTGGCTCGCAACCTGCCCCTGGGAACAGCGCAAGCCTATCCCCTCGCTCATCGGCTAGCTCCCGTCGTCGCCACGTCGCAATTGCTACAGAAAGACGGTTCACCGTCGTCCTTATCGCCGGCCACCTCAGAACCGACCTCCACCCCGTATATAAGGGCCCCGGAGCTAAATCGAGTCCTAGAGCAACCTCATATGATCCTCCTAGTGCTACCATGGCCAGCAGTCGAGGAGGGGAAGGCTGTCTTCCCTGAGTCCGGCCAGTTCGGCCGCTGCAAAGCCCCGGTCGATTCCGTCGCCACCAGGGCCTCTCCCTCTCCACTCTCTCCACCAAGATCCCTCCCTCCTTCTCGCGAGTGCAACCCCTCGATCAATTTCGGTCGGAGACCACCGCAGCCCAAAAATCACTTTGTCCCCCGAAGCCCCCTCCGCCGCGGAGCTCGCCGCCGGCGACTCCCTCCACCTCCGGCGACCCTGCGACCACCGTAAGGACCGCCTAGGAGTGGCAGATCCATCCCTGCCCTTTGATGCCCGCGAAAAGACGCCGTTCGCCGGCGACGATCGCCGGACGCCTCGCCTCTGCTCGGGCAGAGAAGAGGAGGGAGTGGGGACTGGTCAAACCTGACCAGTGGGCCCCCTGGACCCACTGTCAGTGACCCAGCCCTGCCTCCACGCGTTTAAGTGGAAGCGTAAAGACCCCGAGTACGTCTCTCCATTTTGAAGGCGTATTCTGCCCGAATCGTTTTCTTTTCTGTTTATTTATTTAAAAACAGATTTTGACCAAATCTTTGACTGGCTTTCTATTTTTAAATACAAATCCAAATGAATTAATTCTTTTTCCTACCTCTCTCAATTTTGATCTAGTTTATTTTAAGATTTATTTGAAAAAATTTCAAAACAACTTTTTGTGCTGTTTTTATTTTTGTGTGTTAATTCTTTTATATGTTTAAAATAGGATTTTGAAGGAAGGAGAAATATTTCAAGAATTTGAAATGCACCCTGCCTTCCCATGACCTGAAGGCAAGCATTCTGAACCCTGGCATGATATTTTTGAGTGTTCATTGACACATTTATCACACTACCTCATTTTTTGGAGAAATTGTTATTTCATGTGAGATGATCATGTGCATGGATGCATATTTGTGATTTCCATGCTGTTGGAAATGATCACATTTGTGATGATAATCATCCTCATGTGCCTTGCATGCATACCGGCAGGAACCCGGGAAAACCTCTGCCTTGGGTAGGCATGAGTTTGTCGCCGGTCTCCGTCAGGACGGTTATGTCCGGTATGGCATGGTAGGGTATAATGAGCGGTGATCCTGTTGGTTGAAATGTTGTTGTTATGCATGACATGCAGGGAAGATTATAAACCTCCTGAGTCGACCGTAGATCGAGTCTTGTTCCAGTAACCCCCATACTTGCTTCGTACTACCACTCGTCTCTACAACAAGTAGAGTACGGTTCAGTAAGTTGTCAACCTCCTTCTAGCACACACCGTACAGAGAGGCCAGGGTGGAAGATACCGGTTGTAGCTAGTAGGCAGGCCACCTGGTCCGGGGGCATGGGTGTTTCCGGTTGAGACCGAGAGGGGAGGCCACCCCTTCGAGCGTGCAATATAAATTTGATCCCATGCTACGCGAGGTTGTAGCCTCCCCACTTAGAGTTTGCTTGACAGGTGTCGTGGGTGATTCCAGACACGTGTGAGTTAAGCTGGTGTGTGCAAGTTAGGTGTGTTTTCAACAAAAAGACCGTAGACGGAATTAGTCCCGATGACCTAAAGAAATCCGTTACTCGTGGGTAAAAAGTACACCCTCTGCAGAGATTAAACCTATTCGAATAGCCGTGTCAATGGTTAAGGATTACAGTCTGGGATGGATCATGTGTCGGTCTTAGCATCGGTCTTCGGAGGTGAAACTATTAAACCAGAACTGGAATTACTACTTGTGACTTGTGATAATTATGATTATTATTATTGTTGACTAACCCGTGATATTAATGTTATCATCAAGTATCTCTGGGATGGTTCTACCTCCGGGATATTCACTATGATTATTTCTTTTGAAGCCCTTTATGTGGTGTCGCGTAGACGCCCGACTGTGGCATTTCTTTTAAATCCCTTTATGTGGTGTCGCTTAGATGCCCGACTGTGGCATTTCTTTTAAAGCCCTTTATGTGGCGTCGCTTAGACGCCCGATTGTGGCATTTCTTTTAAAAGCCCTTATGTGGTGTCGCTTAGACGCCCGACTGTGGCATTTCTTTTAAAGCCCTTCATGTGGTGTCGCTTAGACACCCGACTGTGGCATTTCTTTTAAAGCCCTTTTTGTGGTGTCGCTTAGATGCCCTACTGTGGCATTTCTTTTAAAAGCCCTTTATGTGGTGTCGCTCAGACACCCGACTGTGGCATGCTTGTTATTTATTTCATGATATTCTTAATACTTCTATGACATTGCATATTCTTAAATAACATGCCTTCATGCATCAGAGTTTTATTCATCTTTTGTGACTGACGTCATGAGCATATAATATTTTCAGCACATCGTTGTTAAATTATCCTTGTGTTCATAATGTTTGCGAGTACATTCAAAGTACTCATTGGCTTGTCCCTGGATATTTTCTTGGCAGATTTCTTGCACGGAGAGGAGCGACGTGATGACAGCCCCGGAACCTAAGCAACAGTGGTAGCAGCCTCGCAAAGATAGGAGTTAACCTGGTCAGCTGTTCCCGTGGGAAATGGAGTCCCGTAGACACTGATGATTCACAACCCGCTTCCGCCATCAACCACTAGAAACCATTCGTTGTACTCTCAGACCAGAATGGTCTTGTACTTCATATTTTATGTTTTGCTTGGAATTTCTGTATCAAGTTGGTGCCTCATCAGCTAACAGTTATCCTGGGGCTGATGAGCACAAGGGCCATTTTCTGGGAATTAATACCCGGAGAATCGGTCCCCACACTATCGAGCTCCTTCCGTTCGACATAACATACAAACCACGACGGACCATTAAGTCGCAAGTCCTGGCTGACTTTGTCGCCGAATGGAAAGAAGTCGGACTCCCTAAAGAGTACGGCGCGTACTCCAGTTGGATCATGCACTTGGACGGCTCTAAAATGCTGGCTGGATTGGGAGCGGGTGTAGTCTTGACATCCCCCACCGGAGACACGGTCCAATACGTACTCCAAATATTATACACAGACTCCAACAATGCAGCCGAATACGAGGCACTGTTGCATGGTCTTCGGATGGCAGTCTCTATGGGCATTCAAACCCTAGAAGTGCACGGGGACTTGAACCTCGCAATATCACAAATAAATGGAGACTTCAATACCAAGGATCCAAAAATGGCGGCCTATCGTAATGCCGTCATCAAAATGTTAGCTCGGTTCGAGGGGCTCGAATTCCACCATGTGGTCCGAGAAAACAATCAAGCGGCGGATATCCTCACTCGCATCGGCACTAAATGCGACCCCATCCCACCTAATATCTTCTTGGAAAGGCTGTTCAAGCCATCCGTGGTATGGGAAGGGGAGACCGGCAACACCAGTCCGGCTCCGAACACAACCCCAGATTCTGAACCATCTAACGTAATCGGGGGCTCTGCCACCGAAGTAACACCTTCGGCCCACGAAATCATGGTTGTCATCACCCCGTAGACCGAGCCCTTCTTGGCCTACCTAAATAGGCAAGAGCTTCCCGAGGACAAAAATGAGGCACGTTGTATTGTGCGGCGTTCCAAGGCCTACAAAGTCCATGAGGGATAGCTCTATAAGAAAAGTGCCACCGGAGTGCTCCAAAGATGCATCTCCGAAGAGGAAGGGCGGCGGCTCTTGGCTGAAATCCATGCCGGACTCGGCGGGCACCATGCCGCAGCTCGGGCACTTGTCAGCAAGGCCTTCCGTACGGGTTTTTACTGGCCGACAGCCCGGGCAGATGCACAGGACCTTGTCCAACATTGCTTTGGTTGCCAGCTCTTTGCCAATCAGAGCCATATGCCCCCTACCGCTCTCCAAAAAATCCCCATAAATTGGCCCTTCGCAGTCTGGGGGCTGGATATGGTCGGACCTCTTAAAGGGGGAAGCCACAAGAAAAAATACTTATTGGTCATGGTGGACAAGTTCACCAAATGGATAGAAGCCAAACCAGTTAAAACGGCCGAATCCGGACCAATGATAGACTTCATATCCGGTGTTGTACACCGTTATGACGTCCCCCACAGCATCATCACTGATAATGGCTCAAACTTCACAGCCGATGAAGTGAAAACTTGGTGCAGCACCATTGGCATTAAGCTCGATTATGCCTCCGTCTATCATCCCCACACAAATGGTCAGGTCAAATGTGCAAATGGTCTCATTATGAGCGACATCAAACCTAGATTAGTGCGATCCTTGAAGGAATCGAACACGCACTGGGTCGAGGAGCTCGACCCCGTACTCTGGGGGCTGCAAACCACGCCGAATCGTACCACCGGATACACACCATTCTTTATGGTGTACGACGCAGAAGTAGTACTACCCTCCGACATAATCCATGACTCACCTTGTGTGTGCATGTACGAAGAGAAGGAAGCCGAGCTAGATCGGCAGGACAACTTAGATGCCCTGGAGGAGGAGTGCGACGTCGCAAAAGCCCATTCCGCATTCTATCAGCAGCAGGCTCGAAGGTATCAAAGCAGAGAAGTACGGGCCAAAACTTATAACGTTGGCGAACTCGTTCTACGCCTACCGAAGAAGAAGAACGACAAGCTCAAACCCAAATGGGAGGGTCCCTTCATCATTGATAAAGTTCTCACTGGAGGAGCGTACTGTCTATGCAATGCATCCGATAGCAGACTCGAGCCAAACCCATGGAACGCGGCCAGACTCTGGAGATTCTACGCCTAGTGCCAAACTCAGTGTTCGCCTCCTTACCTCCGCTCTTTCAATTATGTTCTCCTTTTTCCTTTCTCGCCCTCTTTACCTTCTTCACACAAAGTCTTAAATACTGTGCGGATGCTTGAATCGCTCCAGCCGCACTATGTGTGCTTACCATACCTGGGGGCTTCCTATACGAAAGCTAGATACAATTACTTTCATGGCTTTCTGCCTAACACATATGCATCGTTTTTCCATATGTGCCTTTTCTTCACCATTATATGCATCGATATGACTTAAGATTTGGCCATGCTGGGTTGCCTGGCTCTTGTGTTTATGGCCTACGTTCCCGTTAATTCGGCTAGGGCATAAGGGGAGCACCTCTGTGATTGTTACTGCCGGTTCAGCCAGATGTGTACCTCAGACTGGGTGAAGCCGAAAGCTAGCATTCTTGAGGGAATATTCGGTCGGTGAACAAAAGATGTTTTTCGTTTATTACAATGTGAATCCCAAGATGTTTTGTTTCCTGTGCTTCTGTTCGCAGTTCGGACATGCACATCGATGCATGCGTACCCAGGGAAAGGAACCCCTAACGGATCTATTCTCTCTGCAAGATGTTTCTTACTATCCATGTAATATAACATAACTAGTTGGGTAGTTGTCTGTTCAAGCACTTATGACCCTTACGCCTGGTTTCCACGCATACCCCGGTTTTACATAACTAAGAAGGTATTAGGATACACCCCGGACTATCGGGTCCGAGGGCTGAAGCGAAAAGGTCCGCCATGACAAATGATTTTCAGTCTGGCTAGGGACTACATAGGTCCATTGAATTACATAGTCACTTGGACTGGCTATATTCTTCCTCTATACCATCCAACTGGATGTCTAGCTTACAATCGTGTTGAGAATACTTTGCGGCTAATGCTACTTGGTCATATACCAGACTTACGGGAATCTCTCGCCCATCCGACCCCACCGGTACTACTTCGGCCATATGGTTCGGGTCAGCCTTGGCGTATCGCGTCTTCACCCTGGCCCAGGCTTCCCTTGCACTTTGCCAGCAAGCAGATATCTTCCATAATCGAAAGCGCCACTGTGCTCCTTTGAGCACCGCCACAACCTCGCCCATGCCTCCCGGCAGGGAACCGGACGGCCAAAGGGCCTGGGCAATACCCTGCATCACCTGCCGAGCTTGTTCGTGCAGTTGTGAGAGATCTTGCAGCATATCACCTGCGCATCCGGGCATCTCCTCTTTAGGATGGCCCATCAGCATACCTACAGACATAACCCTGTCAGCACGCTTCCTCGCAGAACTGTACTACAGTTCGTTTCAGCACTTACTATAAATGCCACGTCGAAGCCTCCGGTTCTCCTTCACGGAGTCTGCAAGATGGGCTCGGACATCTGATAATTTGACGCCTAGTCGCACATTGGCGTCTTGGAGAGTGTTTTTCTCCTGCCTAACCTGCGTAAGCACACGCTCACCAGCCTTTAGCTGTCTTTGGAGATGTGACTCACTATCTTTTACAATCTCCAGATTCTCTCCGGGGTTGTCTGCAGAATCTTCTGTTGGACTTATAAAGCAGGCCGAACACTAACTGGTATGTGTCCGTAAATTTTCTCTATTGAGACAAGTATTACTAGATGAGGCCTTTGGGGATTCCTCTAGTTTGGCAACTGCGGCCCTCAGCTGGGTCTTGCACTCCTCTAGCTCTTGAGTTAAATGGGTATTCTTCTCTACAAGAACATGTGCACACAACGATCCTTAATTCAGTTGTTCCAACTGTTTCAAGTCTCAGGGGCTATGGATATATATGCTTATCAAATTTTCTTACCCGTATATCCTTTGCATACTGGTCCGTCGCTCGGGCAAGACCATCTTGGGCAGCTCGGATATACGTGTCTCCCAAATTGAAGGCATTGAATGCCTCTTCAGAAAAGATACCATTGCGGAGTACGGCCCGTCGGCACCGGTGATTCATGGCACTCTCTACTTCGGAGTTTGTGGCGGAGAGCCTATCCGCATCCTCCGTCGGAGGGCAATTCGGCGTCATCCCCACATTAGCCTCCTCTCTTGAGGCCGGTTCTGGAATCCGACTGGTGGAGGCGTGGCCGATAGGATCTCCTGATATAGTCCGGCGACTACTCTTTCTGCCAAAACACGATGGACGATGTTACATTTCAAAAATGATAATCACAGAGAAGATTTTAATCATACCTCTGCTACGATGTTTTCGACCATGACCGCTGTCCTCTTGAGCCTGCCTGGCTCAGATGCCCTTTACTGATGAGCCCGTAGGGGCTCGGCGCCGCCTTCCAATGGTTAAAAATGCGACATTCATGCATAAGGTATGGTACAAAGGAAAAATCCTCTCTGGGGGTTAGGGCTTCAGCTTTGCTTACACGTGATGCAGGGAGTAGTCCGGGATAATTGGCAATAATGGACACCAAGGCACCATCGTATCTTGCCTGATAAAATGTCCCGCCGACAAGCTCCACAGATATGTTTGGATCTTCTTCAAGTCCGGGGTCGAGGGCCCGGTCAGGGTCATCCGGCTGTGGAGATGGGCTGTGAATCTCCCTCACGGCCTTTTGCAGTTCCTGCTTGGAATTGGCAAGGTGAGTATTTATGATAAAGAGTACGGGAGTGACTGGAGTTGAGTAAAGGATAGCAGCTCACCCAGCTCGGGGGGTTGTACATAGAAAATCCATCCCGTGGCTTAATACGGAGGAACTCCTCTTCCTCTCCTTTGTACAAGTCGGAGAGTATTTTCGCCAAAGCGGCGGCGGAGTCCGGGCCTTTACGACCGCAGTGGGTAGCATCGTCTTCTCTATTGAAGTGCCACATGGGTTTCCCCCGATATTGAAGTGGCTGCACCCCCCGCATTATGCATATTGACATAACTTCGATTATTGTCAATCCTGATTTGGCCAGCGTTTTTATCTTGCCCATCAGGTAAAGGACTTCTCTATTATCTTCCCCCTTGGGGCTCCGGGGGCGCCAGTTTTGGCGTTTCTTCAGCGGAGCATTGGTGAACTCAGAAAGGCCCGTCCGAATTGGGTCCGGAAGAGGAACGTCCTCTACATAAAACCACTCCGAGGGCCAGTCTTCGGATGCCTTCTTGGGAGTACTGGACAAGTATTTGGTCCCGGCGATGCACCCTATTTCGGCTCTGCCCACTTGATATATTGATCCCTCCTGATTTCAGGGGACAAGGCAGAATAACCTCTTCCATAACTCGAAGTGAGCCTCAGAGCCCAGAAATAGCTCGCAAAGGGCTACGTAGCCTGCAATATGTACAGAGGCAGGGGTGAAGTTATGCAGCTGGAGGCCATAGAACTCCAGGAGCTCGCGGAGGAATGGGTGGATTGGAAACCCGAGTCCCCTCAGCCAATAAGGGACAAGGCATACCTGTTCCCCCTTGGATGGTTGGGAAAGCTCTCTGCTTGCTCCCTGCCATTATAGGTGGCTAGTCCGGCTCGGACGGGGACCATGTATGCAGGCGGGAGAAACCCCTTAGTCTGCAACTCTACTAATCGGCTATGGCGAACGGAACACCTCTCCCAATCACCTGGCTTAGCGCTACGGGAGCAAGAGGAGGAGCTGCGACGGTCGGCCATGATAGGATGATTTCTTCCGGGCGCGCTCTGATGAGATACTTGCTGAAGGGAGGATGGTGTGATTTGGATCTGAGGATCCCCGTCTCTTTAAATAGACAATTTACTTACGTACCTAGGGTTGCGAATGTAAAAATGCCCTGACTTCTCGCATTCACTCAACGCGTGGAGATAATCATTATTGAAGCACAGAAGCCGAGGAGTACAACATTAATGGGAAGCCGGATACTATTTTCTACAACAGATACTCTGGAGTGGGAGGAGAACCCACCTTGCAATGCCGAAGACAATTTGCACGCCGGACTCATCATCATTGAAGCCTGGTTTAGGGGCTACTGAGGGAGTCCTGGATTAGGGGGTATCCGGACAGCCGGAATATATACTTTGACCGGACTGTTGGACTATGAAGATGCAAGATTCAAGACTTCGTCCCGTGTCCGGATGGGACTCTCCTTTGCGTGGAAGGCAAGCTTGTCGATTCGGATGTTAGATCTCCTTCTCTGTAACCGACTCAATGTAACCCTAACCTCCTCCGGTGTCTATATAAACCGAAGGGTTTAGTCCATAGGACAACAACAGTCATAATCATAGGCTAGCTCTTAGGGTTTAGCCTCTACGATCTCGTGGTATATCAACTCTTGTAATACTCATATCATCAAGATCAATCAACCAGGAAGTAGGGTATTACCTCCATCGAGAGGGCCCGAACATGGGTAAAACATCGTGTCCCCTGTCTCCTGTTACCATTAGCCTTAGACGCACTGTTCGGGACCCCCTACCCGAGATCCGCCGGTTTTGACACCGACAGCGAGCACTTTGAGCATGTTGGCAACTCGACAGCTAGCTAGCTGCCTCATCTTGCAATTGATGCTGACACATTTGCAGCAAACACATGAGGCAATAGAGATGACTCAACATGGGTCCATATTGTGCAGTTCCCCTGAAATCATATTCATTGTCCTGAATCTGAAAAGATAGGAAAATAGTAGCTATACTTAAACGATGTTGCAAAACAGTAGCACATATCAATAGCTCGGCATGACAAAACACGATGATCTGGACGAAGGGGATACTGACCTGCCTGAGGAAGATTATATATAATTTCATAAGTCCTTGGTTGATTTCCACCTTCGGCTGCACTGCTTGTTTGCTCCTCCACACATGATAGGATCGTTCCGCACTGCATTCAGCAAGTCAACGTATGAATAAGCTAATTTCATCTTGCGGTGGTCATTGTACCTAGTTACGAATTTAGGAATACCTGGAGCACCATGAGGTTAGCTGAAAGCAGGTAGATGCAGCCATATAAATTTTGTGCGGTGCTACCAAAATTGAGGTTTGTATCCCTTCTCGTTATGAGAATTCTTCTTGAAGTTGGTAGAATGTGACGGCTTGTTCTTTGCATAAAACTTGCCTTTCCCCTAAGATTTGTTCTTGTTTTTTTGGGGCCGGTTGGGCTGGAAGTTCTTCTCGTGTACCATGTGGGCACTAGAAGCTCCCTCAGCGACCCGAGCACGTGTGTCTTTTGCTCTCGCCTTCTCCTCAAAATCAAGAGTGCTAATGAGATCCAAAACAGAAAGCTCGTGTCTCTTGTTTTTCAGAGAAGTAGCAAAATCGTTCCACGAAGGTGGAAGCTTGGCAATGATGGTCCCAGCAACAAATTTGTTCGGCAACACACACTTAAAGTAGTCAAGTTCCTTAGAGATTGATTGTATCTCATGAGTCTTCTGAACAACAGAGCGCTCATCAGTCATCTTGTAGTCACATAATTGCTCCATGACGTACAACTCGTTGCCAGCGCCCGAGGGCCCAAACGTGGCCTCGAGCGCAGCCCACATGTCTTTGATGCTGTCAAACAACATATATGAATCCACAATGGAATCATCAAGAACACTCAATAGGGCGGCTTTGAAGAGGGTATCCATGTTCTGAAAAGCTTCCTGCTGTGTAGGATTAAGATCGCCCTCAGGCTTACCCTTAGTGGCATCATAGTAGTACATGATCTGAAACCAATATACTGCTCTTGTGTGCCACCTTTTATATTGGACCCCCTTAAAAGTAGGTGGCTTCAAAAGCGCAGCAAAACCACTCGGAGGAAATTGCCTGTAATCAGGTTTTTGGATTGGATTGTTGAATATATGAGCAATTTAGTATGAGATTTAATCCGAATCAGCAGTAAATAGATCATGATGACAATTGCAAACATCAAAGTAATGATGCAGACTAAACCAGGAGGACAAAATCACATACTGTACAGCGGGAGCAGAACCGATGTGGTTGATGTTGTCACTCATGTCGTTGATGAAGAGGTTACTGAGGTCGGGAAAGAAGGTTGTCGTTGAGGAAGTCGTCGCTGGCAGCAGTCACAGGAGTGTGCTCCCCAAAAACCTGATCGCCCCTCTCCCATACAGGATCACGAAAGGCGGGGTTCAGAGGACTGCTGTCCCTTCTCGCGGTGCATGCCAGAAGGAGGGCTGGAGAAGAATTGCGTGGCGGCGCTAAGATTTGGAATGGTGCGAAACCATATGATACAGCGGCGGCTAGGGTAGAGCATGTCAGGTCGGTTGTGCGAGTATAATAGTAGGCCTTTGGCCCCCAAACCCCACGTCCAAGTCAATAATAGCTCCAAAAAAGTCAATAATAGCCCCACCAAGGTTTGTCTAAAAAAACAGAGTAATTAAGGTGTCTGTTAGTCCCTTTAGTATAAATAGTATATCATTAATAATGGCCCCACCTTTTGTCACACAAAGTATGTTGGAGTACAACTGGCTACACGTTTACAATCTGCTTCGCTTCTCTCGCCTCTTCTCTCTCCTTCAACTAAGGCTAGCCATAGTGGGAGTAACTTAGGTAGTAACTTAAGACATCCCAAGACAATTTTGCTTATGAGGCAAGTATTTAATGAGGAAAGAGGTGCTTGTGGTAACATAATATGTTACTGTAACATAGGGCTTCCCGAGGCAAAATGAGTCTATGAGATAATAAATGAAGCAATCTATGATACTACTACTATGTTACTTTGCACTATGGAGGTAATAACTAACACTAGTGTCATATGCATGACACTAGTCTAAGTTACTCCCCACTAACGAGCCTAAGCACAAATACTATATTTAAATCCTTATAGCCTGCTTATGTCATCTAATTGTAGTACTTGCTCTAAAGTTACTCTCCACTTTGTAGTCTGAAATGCCGGGCGTGCAGCGGGCGGTGCCCTCGGTCGGCGTGCCGCTTCAACGGCGGAAGCAGTGAGAGGTCGCGTTGCCCTGACTTGACATCAATGTGGAGCGGCAGGCTCAGCTGGTGCCGGGCGGGAAGCACGCGGGGGAGGGGGGAGGGGTTTTTGTTGGGCCAAGAATGTGGGAAGCCAACTTGGGATCGGTCCGGACGGGGAAATATCATGGGCTCCCATACTCTGCATATTACACTAGTCTATGTTACTACTCCCTCCTTTCCGGTTTATAGAGATGTTTAGAGTAACATAGTAATATGTTACAGTATAAGTTACTACCCACTATGACCAGCCTTGGCCTCTGCCAGTGCTCCACCATGTATAGCTGCTAAGCCTGCCACGTAGGCATAAAATATGATGTGACACCAATAAACTAAGCACCTATGCATTGAAGACTTGAGTTACTAAGCCATTTTATGCACTTAGCACCTCATCTAAAGAGCATGGTTAATAGTATAGCCAGCTGCTGGCTAAGCCAGTGCCATGTCATCTACAGCCCATCTTGTAGTCAACATGTACAATAGTAGATCAAAAGAGTGTACTCCCTCCGTCTAGGTGAGTAAGTCATCTGAGGTTGTGCATCGTGACCAAGGAGGAGGGGAAAATGAGAGAACTTAATGTTCATTTGCTAATTAATAGCATTGCATGCAATGAACTAGCCACTGCATGTCGTGTTTGGTAGTCTCAAGTCATTAAAAGCATGCACACGCCACATCTCTTATTGGTTGATATGTCAAGAAACAAGAAACGAGGTAGAATTTAATGCATCGTGCCTAAGTGTTTTGGGATTATTTGGTTTTCGCAAGATGACTTACACACCTGGACGGAGGGAGTACTACTTTTTTATTATGTGGACCACCTTTCATTCTCACAAAGTGCCTAGGAGCACGTGCTAGAGCTAGCTCTTCACGAAGAGCCCGCTTACCCTTCTCTCTCCACTTCTCTTTCCTCCAACTAAGCAGAAATATACTAGTTTATTCCTTATAGCCCGCTGACTCAGCTCTATTGTACTTGCTCTAAGCACATCTAAGCACTTACTAGCACCCCCTTGACTGTGGACCTTGACGGTGTACATCACCTTGTGTCTCATAATTTTCCTCGTCATCATCTGAGTCCTAGAAGATCTCACCCACATGATCATTAGCATGCAGCTGCCTTGATAGACAACGTGCGCAGAAGGAGTAGAGGCGACTGGGGACGCACCACCACCACGTCGTGGGCACTTCGTATGTGCTCGTGTGCGTGCAGCGTGCATGTTTTTCCATCGGTGCTCGCTCTAAGGCCGAGGCTGCGGTCGTCTTTGTCTCCGACTAGTAGTTGAGCAACAACGGCAAAGAGGTGCTGGAAGAGATGCGTATGCGCCGTTGCGTGCGAGCTTCGCCATAGCACGATGAACCAGACGTCGCCGCGGATGGCGCACCCCTTCATGCAGCCGAGTGTGTGCGCATGCATGTGTTATTCACATGCATTCTGCGGCCGAGCGTGTGTGCATGCACATCTTTTGTACGTGCATTCTTTACTCCATGCTGTGCTCGTATGTGTATGAGTTGGATCGGATGGAGTTAGTGCGTTGGCTTGTGTACATGCGTGGCTGCATGCGTCCTGTACATGTGTGGCTTGTTGCGTGGTTATCAATAATTCAATATAAACTATTCCCTCCGTTCCTAACTATAAGTCTTTCTAGCCATTTCAAATATACTACAACATACAGATGTATGTAGACATATTTTAGAGTGTAAATTCACTCATTTTTTTCGTATGTAGTCCCTTATTGAAATCTCTAAAAATACTTATATTTGGGAACGGAGGGAGTATAAAACATCTTCAACTTAGCGTCCTGATGTACCATTTCTAGTGGTTAGCGAAAAGTTCATGTCCTTTTATTTGTTTATAGGTGGGGAGGAGGCAAAAAAATAGGGGAAACACGCAAGGTTCCTTGCAGACGCTCCACCGCGAGGTTCCTTGCTCCTTCTCGGTCGTCGGGAATCTATGCTCTTCAACTCATTTCTTTTACGTGAGCTTTGTTCATCCTTTTCACAACATGCGAGACATCTA
Organism: Triticum dicoccoides; assembly: GCF_002162155.2. Classification (NCBI taxonomy): domain Eukaryota; kingdom Viridiplantae; phylum Streptophyta; class Magnoliopsida; order Poales; family Poaceae; genus Triticum; species Triticum dicoccoides. The sequence goes on from NC_041385.1 coordinate 89,905,124, forward strand.
ACATCAAGGTGCACGTGTCATGCAAGAAAATGGAGATAACCAGATAAGTAGTGCATAAGTGAGTCGTGCGGGGGGAAAAGCGGGGGGAAAACCTTTTTCGTAAGTGAGTCGTGCACTTCGATGGCACCTATGCAATATTTTTTCTCCTCGATGGCATGTGAATAGTGCACGTACTCAACGACGGAGCACGGGATGGTAGCAATGACATTGTCAGCCCTTTTTTGGAGAGAGTACGTACTACTAGTAAATAACTTTGATGTGTCCCGTCAACTCGCAGAACGACGAGAAGCTTGATTACGCCTTCTCCCTCGCTAACGCGTGCGTGGTGGCTTGCAGCATGAGGAGAAACTTTTGCTTACAAGCGGTGGACGTGTAGTAGTTCATTTGGTGTCAGATGGCCAGAAGCACTACTGTAGAACCATCGACTTCCGGAAGAGGCGAAGAGCCAAGCACAAGGTCACCTACTAACCTTAGGCTAGTCGTAGTGGGAGTAACATAAGTAGGGGTAGCTCCTTTTTTTATTCTAGAAACAACCACACGTGAATATCAAGGTGCTGGTTACGTAGAACAAATTTCCTGGAGTCCGTGCTCAGCCCTCCTCTATCTCTCTTCTCAGCCAGCCAGTAGACGCACGGAGCTCATCGTCTGTTTGCTCACATGCAGTCCCACATGTTAGTGAAAATGCAAGAGAACCCACTGAACCTGCACATCTTTCACCTCGACGTGCTGGTGATGAAAAACAAATCCAATAAAGATCTTCGGTGGCTGCTTTTGGAGTTACTCAAGAGTAGTAAGATTCTATTTACAGTTTAACCCAAGATGCACATCACGTGGCTTCAACTACCACTCTATTTTCTTTCATGACACGACCTAGATGCTGGATGTCCCATGTGTCAGCAAAAGGAGGAATAACCCGACCAAATCTTCGGTTGTGCTCTCGGATTAGACTAGTTGTGCTAACCTAAAAAATTTATTGTGTACTCCCTCCGTTCCAAAATACTTGACTTCCATTTGTCCAAAAATGGATGTACCTATATACTAAAACATTTCTAGATACATATATATTTTGACAAATAGAAGGCATGTATTGTGCAACAGAGGGAGTAGAATGGATGCAAGTCTTGGTATTGGGAAGAAGAGTACATCCATATATTGATAGAGCCCAATTTAGTAGATGTTCTAGAACTTTTAGCTAGCACAGAGGCTAGAGATGATACTAGTGCACTTGTTGATACTCCTACTAGAATAGAGGCTAGACATGATACTAGATGCGAGGAAGCAACGTCTACTTCTTTATACTCGAAGAAGAAAGAAGCACGCAAGATCGAGCCTCCGCAGATCAACAATGAATGCATCGAGAAGGCACTAATCCAACTTACAGGAGTAGTCAAATGTATTCTTGTGGTTCTTGTTTTCTTTGGTCTTGCTTGTCTAGTCAAAATTATTGTTGGAGTTCGTGCAAAACGGAGGTCCATTTGGGGCCGTGCGTTGGAGTTGGCCTTACAAGTGGGACCACAGTTGAGGAAACCGACTATCGGCAAAACCCAACCTCGCCCGCCGCGCGATGGCTGAAGTTAGAGAAACAACAAGGTTGAAGAGATTGCTCTAGCAAGGACTCTAAGAAATAATATGGTGTCAGATGGATGTCATCGTGGTGGCGTGTGCTGTACTCCTGGACATGAATGCTTGTTTTGGCCCATGCCACCCTACTACTCCTACTACTTACTATATACTAGTACTAGTATCGAGGATTCGAGGTGCTGGTTACGTACAGCGAACACATATTAACATATGGCTACAGTAAAAACACATGCCCAACGCGCGAAGCATGTGAATCTAGTACAAATAGTGTACTACTATTGTTGATTGGCCTCATCCGATAACCTGTTGCAATGCACGTACAATTATGTATTCGGAAAATATTTTTTTGCCTCGTCGCACCACTCACTCAGAGAAGCGACTCGAAAGCCATTCATAAATTTAGTAAGTTTATCACAGGCATATCATTTTATTACATACAACATGTCATCAACCCACATCGACAACGAGGATACATTATAAATACTAAAGTTGTCACCACACAACAAATAACAAGCAATGAAATGAACTTCAACTCAACCATTCCTCGGCGTTGGAAACACTTGCTTTGAACCACAAGTGATTCTCTGGGACGGGCCATCTATTGTCGATCTCGAGACCAACGCAGGACTGATCATCCAGGCTAAAGCGGCCTACTATATCAGTACCAGGGTAGGGAACCACCGAAATGTCCGAGGTATAGACACAGTTATTTCTCATAAATGGTACTAGTAATGTTGTGTCAATAGCAGTTGGATCGCCTTTCACCATCATCGGATATTTTTGTCCAAGGAAGAGCGAGTTTTCTCCAAGACTATCAATTCTGTACCAGGGAGAAGGTGTTGGCGCTAGAACACTAGTATCCATCCTGAATACCATGCAACGGGTGTTGGAATAGGTCCGGAGAGTGCGACCATGGGGGACAACACGTGCTCCCTCGATAGTAACAAACTCAGTGCGCTGTATACACAAAAGAAGACGTGATCCATCGGAACTAGTTGCCAGGCAGCACTGAGAATATACGTTCTGATCATCCTCATGCTCGTGATCATCACCATCGTCATCTCCCCCTTGGTTATAAAATTTTTCAAGTATAGGTGGTGGAATGTTCACAGGACCTTGGAAACACAAGAAGAAGGTTAATTAGTAAAGGGAAACTTGCTAATCCGCATGCATGTGGATGAAACAATTATAATTACGGTGGAAGACAAACTTACCGAAAGTATAAGGATTCCATGCAAAAACAGTGCCACGAGTGGTGGCAGCAAACACAAGGCCCTCGTATTGAATTGCATCACAGTACACATCCGTGTATAGAAACTGGTTTTTGAGCAATATCCATCCAGTCGAACCACGAAGGACGGCAACAAGCTTGTCGAAGATAGCAACAACTTCATAGTTGTTGTAATTCCAAGAGCGGTTGGGAACTCGACAAATTGCTATCTTCTGTAGAAGATATTCACCATGATCGTATTTGAACGTGCGTACAATACCGGTGTGCTCAACCTCTGGGCAGTCTGCTGAGATTTTTGGAAGTGGAACCCGGTCACGAGTGTACACATTCACAAGTTCCCACTCGCAGTTGGACCCAATGTAAACAACCCAATCTCCATTTGCGCTTGCCCAATCCTTGCCCTCAAGCAATGGCATCTTAACATCATACGTATCATTATCAAGCAGCATCAACTTGCACAAGGCGAGGCCTCCGTCGTCCCAGCACCAGTAGTCATTAGGGTCACGGCGAAGAAGATAGGGGAGATCAAACCGCTCCTTTACTCTTGGGTTCCTTGTAATGATGTTATTAGTTGAGTCGAGAATGGGCTTGAATGAACCTGCCATGCTAGCCGAGGTGATGACGTCGCACCGATCAATGAGTTCCTCCACCACGTCATCTTTCAGATTGGGGCAAGAATAACGGGGTCGTTTCCGGCCTGTTCCCTCCATGGAGAAGACGATCGAACAATAGCAGAAGGAAGGGTGAAGGGCTGAAGGAAAATGGAGGAGTGAGAGGAAGAGCGTGCGACAGCAGTTCCAAATCGAGAGGGAAAGGCGAAGAGTCGGTGGATGGTTGCCAGTTTGCCATGGTTCACGAAGAGGCACCCCAGCCTACACGTCCGTTCGGAAATACTACTACTCGCCGTCGTCTCACTGATATGTTGGAACGGGACCACATGTCAACGAAACATGGTGTGTAATTTCTCGTGCAAAATGCGATTTGGCCGCGTTGTCCCGAGGTGCCGCATTAGTTTTTTTTTGAAAATTTGCCGCATTAGTTATCGACCTTTATTTTTTTAACATGCAATCTGAATGGATAGCTCCTGTGGTCATCACACGTGAGCAGATATAGTGATGGTTGATTCGCTCGAGCAACTTATTACTGTGGGAATATGGGAGTAGCAGCGGATTCAAGGAACAGAGAAATGATGGTTGCTTCGTCCGAGCAACTTACTGTGGCGAAGGTGGGGCTCTGTGATTTGACTGATCACTAGTCATTACTACTGCGGTACAAGGACCGGGGTGAACCTTTCCCTGAGGTTGTGTTGTGCACTCAATATTGCTGCATGCCAGGTGGAGCCGGATGAAGGATGTCCAACATGTTGGCGAAATGAAGTTGAATTGTTTCTGGCATTGCTATCAATCCTTCAGGATTTGTTTATATGTACGCATAATTTTGATGAAATTGTACTGTGATGCTATGAAGGTTTCAACTTTGGTTCCCGCCGGAAAAAAAGGTTTCAACTTAGGATTCATGTATCTTGCCTTGAGATTATCTCGTTACAACATTCCATCAAATACAAATGAAACTACCATGGCTAATGCATCTCAATGGTTCGCAAATCAGCACCAATATTCACATCACAACTAAAGACAAAGTTGTGTCAAGGTGTACAAATAAAGAAAAAAAATATAATTGATCGATGTTGTTCATAGGCATGGCTCCATTTCCTTGGCACAATGTTCATTGCTTGGAATCTAGTTTCACTCAGCACTGTAGCCAAAAAAGAGGTGTATGAAGGACACCACAATCCAATCATTTTGTGCAGCTCCACTAAAATCGAGTGGACCATCCCTGTTTGCAAAGATATCCAGTCAGTGTGATTACAATAATGGTGGAACTAGATGATGAAACATAACACACATAAAGAAGCCGATCACCTCTACGATCTCTCTTTAGGACTAACTTCTTGTTGGAGAATATTAGGCACGGAGTTGGATGAGGAGGATAGCAAAACCAATCTCCCTTTCCGCAGTCCCACAGAAATGTAAAAACGTTGCCCGTGTGACATTTTGGCGGAACTGCACAAAACACTCTTCAGAAAGTGATTTGTGCAGTTCACCAAAAGGTCGCAATAGCAACGAGGTGAAAATGGATAGCCCTGTTTGCAAAAGGATGTCGAAAGGAAACAATTACTGCCCAATAACATGAGTTGAAGACACATACGCCGACAAAAAGAAGCATGTTCCATGTAATAAGGGAAAGATAGCACATGGTGGTTTATCAAAAATGGTTTGAGGAGGAGATTGCAAGATGGAAAGTACGCCGGCCGAGATACGATTTAAGCAAACAACTAAAGAAGATCCACATGTAGCAACATGGGAAGATGGGCAGTGGAGCAAGGCCGGAGGAAGCTGTACTTGAGGGTCGTCGGGATGTTACTAGGAGGGCGTCGGTGGCCGGGATCTGCCCATACTACAACAACGTGCAAGTGGCGAAGGCCCTACCGCGCCGGAGCTTGGTCAGAGAGAATGGCGGGTACCGCAGATCAGGACGTGCTGCCTCAATGCCGTCGAACAGAGAGACGATGCACATCCTCTCTTTCCACTGGCGGACGGGATGCAACCGGATCACTGACCAACGCTGAGAGAGAGAGGCCACGACGGCCTTGTGTGAGATGGTGTGATGAGAGACAAACCCATTTTTCCATTTTCCCCATGGCAATCGTTTTATATTTTGTACGTACCATTGAGGAATATATAACTTTATTTAATGCTAACACGTCAAGTCGAACTTTGTTCCGCCTAGGCGTGGTACCCGACCCTCCTTCGAGTACACAACCGCTACACGCGTCAAATTATCACGTGGGCTGCCTTTTCATACAGAAACTAACTCCACCGTGTACCCGCGCGGGTGTGGTCGGAAACAAGACGTGAGTACGTGCGTCCTGTGTGCAATTCTTCTTTAGGTGCAGGTACATATGTGGGTGGGTGTGAGAGAGATGGTTTGTGCGAAACAGAGGCAATGTGTTGATGATATCTCAATCAGAAAAACGTAACATATGCAATGTGTGTGAAACGGAGTCATGGATGTGAGATATCGATAGAATTGAAAACATGGATGAAGTGTGTGGCTGCACGATCGATAAAGAGTGCCATTGAATTTGCGTTTGCCCACGTCAAAGATACAGGGCGGCTGGCCTACTAGAATTAGAGAGGGCAGAGGTGTAGCTTTTCTCCGTGGCATGGATACCTACCTACAACGTTCGACCATCGGTGTGTGGAGGGGGGGAGGGGGTAGAGACCGATCGACTAGTATATGTGTGGGGAAGGAGAGAGACCTAGCTATGTATTGAGGGAGATGGATCGACATCCATGGATATGTGTAGCAGAGGAATAAGGTTGGGAAAAAGACAAAGGTAGAGCGTCGGAGGGTTGGTGGTGGAGTAGCGTCTCACAAATTGGGAGAGGCCTGGTAGACAAACGGAGGGTATGAGTGCAATATCAATAAGAGAGGGCGGGGGATGTCCGTCTGTCTATGCACGTGCTTGTGAGAGACGGATCGGGAGGTATTCAAGGATGATGAGGGGGGAAGATATGGTTGTGGTAAGCATACATAACTACATAGGAAGATCAACCGTCGTGTGTCTGAGAAAAGGAGAGACATAAAAGCGAGGTAAGTGTATCGGTGCTTGGTGAAAACGAATTATAGTTGACCTGGCTATATGTAGGGAGATCAGTTCATATACACGCCTGCATGTGTTAGAAGCAAATAAGGTCCGGAGAGGCAGACATGGGGAGAGGGTGTGTCTAGGACATGGTGCAAGAGGCCTACCATGTCGAGGGGAGGAGTGTGTGAGTATGTGATCAATGAAAAGAGGGGCGGGAGTGTGCACCTACATGGAATCGTATTGGACATAGGGGGGCATGGACGGTGAGAAGAGAAGAGGGGAAGTATATATGTGTTTGTTGTAGGCACACTTGGCTAGATAGGTATATCGACCGGTGTGTGCCGGAAAGAAGGAGCCGGGGGCCTACACGCACCGCTGCTGGACGAGCTAAAGAGAAATAATGAACGTGCGCGATGGAAGGGACGCTAAGGGTGTGCGAGAGGGGGGCGGGCGTGTGCATGCACAATAGAAAGTTAGCGCTAGCTAGCTACAAATAGAAGAGGATCGTGAAGGTGTAAAAGACGAACAAAGATCATAATTCATTATAAAAAAGTGGATACAGATACTTGAATAAGATATCATAATGTAGAACATTGATTATAATTTGGGCTAATGTGTGCCTTTTAGAACTCAGGTCTAAATACTTGTCATAATGTAGGGGGCGGGGCACTATACTTTGTGTGATAAACATGGTGTACGTATGGAACATGGTTTAGATTATGAATATATAGTTAGTACATCAAATGTACTATTATTTGGAATCAACATCAAGTGTATTCAAAACATAGAATTCAACTTCATGTAGTACACATAGTTCATATCTATATCTATAGTAATCATGTGGTGTGTTATTAAGGTAATACACGAATGATGGTTGAAGTTGGCAACAATCATGATTGTAGATTCTTATTGAAATAGAGAAACGAATTCAAATTTAGTTGGAATTGCAGCGGTAGTATAGACACTTGGAATGCACTAAAATGTTGGTATCAGTAGGTTACATGCATTATACAGCAAGCGAAAAACTTTAATCGGACATAACATGGATTCATACTCCCTCCTTCCATCTATATAGGGCGTAATGAGATTTTTAAGACCGCCTTTGACTATTGACAAGATTAATAGTACATGACATGCACAATGTGAAAATTATGTCATTGAAAGAACCTTTCACAAACGAATTTAACGGTGTGCTTTGTGTAAGTTGCATGTCATATATTATTGCTCTAATATCTGGTCAAAGTCAGCATCGAAAAACGCATTAGGCCCTATATAGATGGAAGGAGGGAGTAGCTTTCAATAGCATTTCTATAGTAAACGGGGCAAGACCCTCTCTTTGTGTGGTGTGAATAGTTTTATTTTTTTCATTTTCTTTTTGGTTGAGGGAACTGCGAATTGATTTGGTACGTACAAGTACAATATTACTACACGTTAGGCTTGTCCCTAAAATTCAACCCGCGTCTTGTTATATCCTGAAAATTCAGATATCGTTCTCCCAAAACTGGCGCCTTCACAACCCGCGCCTTGTTATCCTGAAATTACAATGCGCACGAAAACTCTCTCCAGCTGCCAAATCCCGACACGCGAAATCCCCCTTCTAACCCTGAGCCGAATGGGCCGCTAGTTCAAATTGGTGGGGGGTGCTTTTGTAACACACCCTACATTTTGGACAAGTGTGTCCCTAAGTCATGCTTCACCCCCTCCCATAGCCCCCTTTTCGCCATTCGAAATCCCAGGCCGCCATAACCTCTCCGCTCCAGCTGCGAAACCCCACCCTCCTCCGTCTGACACGTCACCGCTGCCCAGCCGGAGCCTCTTCCCCAACGACGTCGTCCATCGCAACAGCTCGATGTCCCTTGTCCACCAGCCCGGATGGCGATTCGTCGTCCATCTCGCTGTCCCGTCGGTTCAGCCGCCCCGTCCTCCACCTCCAAGGAGCTGCTCCGACAATCGCCTCGTCTATCGCGGCTGCTCCATCCCCACAGCGCCACCTTAACCTGCTCCACTGGAACCGAAGCATCCTCACCGACTCCTCGGACGAAGCCGAGGCCTACTCGGCGCCACCAAAGAGGTTGTACACTCATCGCATCACACCTTCTCTTTAACTCGACCTCTCGGCGCCGACGGTGCTCCATCCCGCACCCCCATGCAGCGGCTACGTTGAAGCCGGCGCCGCGGGCGACATCTCCACGGCGTCTCTCCCCAGTGCGAGGCCCCTTCGGCGGCGGCGGTCATACAAGCCGGATCTGCTCCTGCTGCTCCGGCTCTCATTTGCTTGATCGCGCTGCTGCTACTGCTCCGGCTCTCGCTCGATCGCTCGCTCGCCTAGCTGTTGCTGCTGCTCTCCCCCTCGCTCATGCTGCTGCTCTACTCCAACTTATCCACACTTCAGTCG